>NW_028185037.1:9964184-10064178 GCF_003343005.1 Rhea americana | reverse complement strand
TTAGCTGGGCAACATAAAGAAGCCTTGAAGTAAGAGAAGAATCAAGATTACACTTTTGGAACTAATGGCTCTGAATTTAATGTATATGCAGCACTCATCATGTAGCTGCAGCTGCTGAATTTTGGCATGTTAGTGTCTGTCTCTTCTCACTTTATTGAGGACTCTGATTTTGTTATTTCCTGTCCAGTACAGCAGATACCCCAGGAGGCTTCCTGAGCAGTGAGAGTAAGATTTCACAAGACAGGTGGGAAGTTTAAGGGATGTTCAAAGCACATATTATAAACTTCAAACAAAGCTCTACAGATAATTTAGGCTGCAGGACTGTAATTAGATAGAGGAAAATGTACGCTGTGATAAACCTGGTTGCTCTTCTCATTGCCTACRACTGAGATAGTGGGCACAAGGCCAAGACCAGAAAAGGTCAAAGTCATGGTTAAAATGACACCTTCTAAAATCTGTCAGACCTGATTCACTTCCTTAGGATGATGAAATGCTCRTTCAGAGTCTTCTCCAACCTGATCTTAGGAGGTCAAGGAAGATCTGTCCCAAACACGTTGTTTGTTGCCCTGGGAAAACCTGATTAGACACTTCTCAGGACAGAAGGGAATATGCAAGCACATGCATCYGTTTTTTGTAATTTTTGAGCTAGTGAGTCTCAAGGGTGTTGCTACCTCTTCTCTAAGTGCATTTGGATATCTATAGAGTACCATTTCAGAGATCTTTCAAATACCAGGAATTACTTATCATAGAGAGACTGCTAATAAGCTCCCGTCTGTATTCACGTGCAACATGGTATTTAGAGGATTTTACTAAAAAGAAGATAGTGACCAATTACAAGCCATGGCAAAAGTTGCTAAGTAGAAGAGATTCTGACAGGATAACTCGTTAGCACTGGTATAAATTTTGCCCATTTTATCCAAAGGAACCTTCCATGGTGGCTAGTATGATTAAATGGTGAGGTCTTGATAAAGAGCACTTCTAAGGTTTGGGTCCTTCAGTGCTTCCATGATCTTCATGGTATAGCAAGGAGACCTCTAAACAGATGGAAGGCAAGCTATTTCCAATAATTAAGACATTACCTGATGTACACTATTTTCAAGGGACAAGCAAAAACTTATCTCTGGGAGGATATAGGTGTAAAATAAATGTAAGAGGCACAGTGAGATTCTTGAGAGACATTGAATTTGAAGATCTTATTTCTCCAGTCAGATTAACAATCATCATCAGGTTGCAGTAAAATAGATTTTTTAAAGTAAATAAATACTTGGCATCCAGCATCAAAACTGAAAATAAGGTTATGCTCTTGTTTCTTCTCTGACATTGGCTAGCCTGGAAAAACTTGACATGTCATTTAATGTGTTGATGGCTCAGTTCTGCTACATGTAATATAGTGATATTCTCTTTCCTAAATGGATATTGGGGATAAAGGTTTAGTATCTCGAAAATGTAAAATTTATATTTTGGAAAAAAAAAGTAATTATATTAAAATTCAGTGATAAAGCAGTGAACTAGAAAATCTGATTGCTGAAGAGGCAAGGGCTGAGTGAGACCTGTAGGTCAACTATGAAACGTAATGGTAGGACTTTATTTCTGTTTTTAAACTTTTTTCCCCCCTCTTCTCTCTTACTCTCATTTTTTTAAAACTAAATTATATCTTAGAGTTTTGAAATAGCATCAAAGGCAAAGCTGGAATGTTTATAAATAGCTGTATCTTTTCTTGAAGGTGTGGTGTCCAAGTTTATTTCAGGTTTTGAGGTAGGAAAGCACTACAGGCCACGGGCTGTGGAAGCTGCATAGACCTGGCTTCCTGGCAAAGTCCTGTATTTACCCTTCCTGCCCGCTCCCAGGTCAGGATCTCGCTCCCTCCATGTCCACCCCGCTGCCCACTCTGTCCCCGTGGCTCCAGATGTCTCCGTCCGCGYCGCTCTCCCGCCGTCCCCTGGGATGAGGATGGGGCCGGTGTGTCCTGGGGTCCCCACCTCATAGCCTGTCCCTCCCTCCTCTGTTGCTGCTGGTTTCCAAACTGTGTCCCCAAACCCCGCTGGGTCTGCAGACCCCACGGCAGGCGGCACAACCGCTGTGTCACGCAGGAGCTGGTGGGAGACACACTTCGTCCAAGCCTCTCCTCTGAAGAACGGCACGAGAGGGCTGTGAGTATCAACTTGCAGAAAGGACCGTGGACGTTACGCTGCCCACCGATGTGCTGACAGCCTTGGGGAAGGCTGCTCTTGGAAGAGCTGGGGGATGGCATCTCGCCGTGCTGAGGCACAGGGGATGTGCTGGGAGTAAAATCCAGTGCTTCTTGGCTCAGAATTCATAAAATGAACTGTAACCACCAACCTATAAATGAGAACATCCAAACAAACAAACAGAAATAAAACCAAATAAAAAAAAATCCAGGATGGTGCTGCTTTGACTCTGAGCCCTGTCGTCTTCTAGGACTGATGAAGCGACTGGGTGGTTCTTCAGATTCCTGTGGTCTGAACACACACCCTAGTCATCACTGAGATGAGCGCGGAAAAAAACAGTAATGAAAGAGGGCTCTGATTTATTTCCTGATAAAATAACCTTTGCTCTCAAAGGCTAACATTTCAGTTCCAGCTTGCAGAGAATGATCTTTTATTTCCATCCATCAAAGCCTACATCGTTCTGGATATCCAGAGTATTCTTCACACACAGCCGTGTGTTGGCCAATGAAGGAAAATTGCTACCTATAATTTTTTTTTTCTCTGAGGGGGAAAAAAAGGAGGGGGGTAAAGTCTGTATGAAAGACTGGAATAATTACTACTTATTGCAATCCTGTGACTCTGGTATGAGGAAAATTGCATAAAAGAAATGTATGAGGTAAAGCTTTTCTTTGCAGTGTAATCTCTGGGATTTTTGCAGCATTTGATCTGAATCATCCAAATAGTGCCTGTTTATTTTCACCCAGGTAGACGTCTTGAATGAGTATGCAGGGGCTTTCTGCTTTACTCCTGTGTTAGAGCTGTATCAGTATATCATGCTATCATTCATTACAAGTGTCACTTTAGTGTGAGGTAAGAGCCTGTAGTGTTGACCAAGATTGACAAGAGTCAAAGCTAAGATTTCAAATTCATGTGGACAGTTTCACATTGCATTGTGCTGTACATGGCTACGGGGGGCAGTCAGCATGAGTTAAAAGCAAGACAGATAGTTGCTTGCAATCAAAATGTTTGCTAAGCTTGATACATGAAGAGCCAGAGGCACCTGCTCTGTAGAGGAACTAGTTGAAATAACACGCCATTTTCCATAAATGAGAGCCTGATTCAGTTCATTTTTTCAAAAGTGTAGCTTTTTTTTTATGTCAGAGGGCTGTACTTAGAACAAAGAAGAGAGGATCTTGCTGTGTTTGTATGATCACCAGAATTAACATTGCTGAATAGTAATCCCTGATGCACTAGGGATCAGGCTTCAAGCAGATGAACATCCAAGTGCCTCTTACAAGCATGTGAGATATAGCTGCAGAGAGAGAGCTGGCTCAAATGTCAGCTCGTAGTAATGTCAGAGAAGTCCAGGGACCTTTCCCTGGGTTGTGAGAGTGGAATTGAGGGTGGCTCAGAGCCCACTGCGAACATGTGTCTTGCAGATCTCAGCTCTGTGCCTGCCGGATGGTTGGTGGGTTGACAGTCTCTCTGCCACATGGATTTGCTGGTGTTTACAAAGCTATGCGAAGAGGCAGTGTTGCAGTAAGAAGCGCGTGTGGGTGTAGAAAGCAGCAAGAGACTGCTTTTCTTGAAGGTGGTAGAGGATGTCCACGGGCGCCCATACAGTGTGTAGAAGGAGGCGTTTCTGCATACAGTGACCAGCAAGCGGGAGTGGTGGAAGGCAGGAGCAGTGGGAAAGCTGTGACCCAAAGACTCACATCAGCAGGGCTTTCCAGGACCTGAGTTTTGCTTTTTTGTGAGGGAACTCATGCTATCACACATACACGGAGCAGGTCCGGAAAGAAGGAACGCAAAGGTCTTAGCCATAGACAAGTGGAGTGATGCTGTCATAGGTCATCAGTAGGGACTGACTCAATTTTGAATTCCACTGCTGCAAAAAGCACAGACTTCTTTTCTTTGAACTAAAAGAATAACACTTCATAGCTGGTAACTGCTGCAGAGCTGCTTCCCATGAGAACCAGCCACTATAAAGGGAGGTGAGCAGAGTCACCTTGCAAGTGGTACAACAGGACTAAAGGTCAATCACCTGCATAGGGGCCTCCAGTAACAGGCAGTGGGAGTTTTAAGAGCTGAATATCCTCAGTGCAGGCTGTTACAGCTTTGATAAGGGAAGTTAATGTTGCTTTTATTATAGACAATAGAGTAAGTGAGTGGACCGTACAGGTATTAACATACCTGCCTTGGCTATAGGGAAACATTCGTGGCCCAAAACAGGAGCTTAATTCCCTCATTTTCAAGTTCCAGGATTATTCCCCAGTTCTCAGCTAACCAGTCCTTCCAGCCATTGTTTAAGTAGTTTTCACTGAGCCTGACTTTACTCCTAAGTGTATCCTTCACCCTCAAGAACCCCATAAAAAGTATTAGGCAAAGATTAAACATTATAAGCATATAAGCAGCTCATAAAATGTGTTTTAAATGCTAAGCATGAAAGGGTGAATTCGCCTAAGGGAGCTGCTCAAAGCTTCATTGGCTCAGGGAAACATGTTCCTCGGGAGACATATTTATCATTATAGTTTATTTGTGTTACAGGAGGCACCACTGGGGATTTCGCTGTGTGAAGTGCAGCTCAGACAGTCAGGAGGAATCAATTCCCTCAAATACTTTATATTTTAACTGGTAAGAGAGGCCTAAGGCAACAGTAAGGGAAGGTTTTCTATCCCCATTTCAGAGCTGGGGAGCTGAGGCTCTGCAGGATGAAGCCTGGTGCCACAGTGGTGGTCAGGGGACAGCAAAGGTTTTAAGCTCAGCCCTACAGTGTGTCCTGCTCCATATCCTTGACCTCAGATCATCCCCTGAGCTGTCCTCTGCAGGCAATCAGGACGGGGCTTGAGTCCTCTACATCATTTCCCATCTCATCCCTTCCTCTGACGGACTGGTTTTATGATGAGAATCGATGGGACAAGGTAGAATAAAACTCCTCACAGATGTTGTCCATGCACAAGTGCAATTCATGACCTAGCTATAAGCTGGAGAAGCATTTTGCTTTGCCCTTCGTGTCATTCTCACAGCCAGAAGAGAAAATAGGACACAAAGAGGCTACTGGAAGAAAACACATTTTTCCATGGATGATTTGAAATCGATAATGTTGGAAAAAATGCGAAATGGAGATAGGCCCAAATTTATAGTCCTTAATTATTGGCTTGATTTTTCATGCCTGTGAAATGTCTGAGAACTTTCTCAGAATAATTTATGTTATACTCACTCCTCAACAAATACATTGCCTTCGCATTTGCAGAGTCTGCAACCAAAGAAGCATTGAAAATCGCATGTGTCAGAAGAAGAGTTAAATTTTGCATTAAATTCTAAGCCTTTCCTCAAGGCTAGCTAACATCTCCCATCGTCATCTAACCAGAGTTTGTTTTCATGTCTCATTTTCCTTTTCTATTGATGTATTAGTCTGGTAGGTTGAGTTTTCTCAGAGGGAGGACTTGTGTGCATGTCTCATTAAAAATATTTCACAATACCTCTCTAAAATGTGATCTGTCTTTTGTGCTGATTGAAAATGGTACAGCAGCTTGTTAAAGCATATTCTTTTATATTTCATCAAAACAGATATGTTTTAAATGGAAATCTCAAATATTAAGTTTCTCTGTGGAGATTAAAGTGAGATTTTTTTGAACTGTCAATACAGCTGCTTTGAGCCTGATTCTTGTGTCACATGCACCTCGGTAAATAAGGAGGAATTCTTCCGAAATCAATGGAACTATGCTGCCAAAAACATATGCATGGGATAGCAAGGTCCCTTGCTTTTAATATGTATCAGCCAGGCTGTCTGAGCCGTCCCGGGGTTGCTTGTTAGTAGCATATATTTAACTAGAATATTAATGAAGGGAAAAGTCTAAGTATTTGTGGTTAATGTATTTCTTTAAAACTTCACAATAGGGAGGAACATGTTTCACATTACCACTTACCTCCTCCAAGGCAAGAGTTGTTCCAATGGGTAGACTGTGTGAAAAATTATGTAGCATACCACCACGGAGCCTCGTGTATCTCTAAGCAATCTGAAATTCTTTAAATCTGCAGATCAAAATGCTGCTGTGTATTGTAACGAGCTGTGCTGTACCATCCCATCTCCTCTCAAGTCACAGGAGGAGATGAATAATTCACTAGGGTGTTTTTTAATTTCTAAAATAAATAATTTAGTGCTGTTCATTTTAATAGACATTGCAAAAGGCGACTGTTTTTTTCGGAATCCAAATGTTCTTATCATGGTATCAGATCAAACGCTTTGCACTCTTTGTCTCCCCGGTCTGTGCTGTTTGTTTTTGGTGTCCGTGGCCGTCCAGAATCCTGAAATTTGTTACGCTTGCCCATGTTGCCCCGAGCACTCATCTTGTAGTTCTCATTTGTTAAGCAGACTTGGGCCTGTTCAATGCTTGAACGGGAAATCTCCCAAAACGTGTGCTGCAGGAAATGCTGTCATATATTCAGGTCCTGACTCCACTCTCTGATTTAGCCTGGAATCGGAGGCCTCTTGTAAGATTAGAGAAAATTTTCACTGCTGGACTTTTCTCATGAGCTGGATTGCCTATTCCAATTTCTTGATTAACTCATAATTACGGTGATTATGCTCTGCTAATTCAGAATTCCCCTGTATAGGAATTTAATTTAAAAACAGTTGTTTTTTCTCTCCTTTACCAACAAACAGGTACTAGAACAGCCCACAGGTGCAAGCTCTTTGCTAAATCAAAGTTAAAGGAGATGAGAAGTTCAGAGATGATGTAAAGTCTCCACTGTCCATTTTTCCTGGGTTATGTAAACACCAAAGAACAAAGAGTTCAGGCTCATTATCTCTGTCATGATCTCTTTGCTGAGTGGATCTGGTTGGAAAGCAGAATTTCTTTTCATGGGAAATTTGATTCTTCCAGATTTGTTTTTGTTGTGAATGAGAAAGTTAGTTCTCCATTTTCTCACAGACCATCCTTTGGTGGGGGGGAAGATTAGGAAATGTCACATTATTTTATTTTCATAATGTGAAATGTATTTTGTTTTGGTAATAAGGAAATATTTTGTTTTGATATGGTGAAGATGTTTAGTTTTCAGAAGAAATCAAGAAGACAAGCTAACTTCTTTCTTTCTAGTTTCTTTAGAGATGGACTTATTTGTCCAAATGACTTTTTGATTAAAATAAAGCACAATTTCCAAAGAAAACTGTTCTGTGGAGATGTCTATTAACCCAGCTTGTTTTTGCTGTTGCTAAATGTTGCTCAGAATGTATCATGCTCTGGTTTTCAGCCTATAAGTGAACCAGTCTCTATACACCTACATGGGTGTGTGTATATATGTTGCACGTGTATGTACACGTGTGCATAGGACCAACACCTGCTCTCAGCTACATATATGAATCCCCGTGGAGATTTCCATTGGCCCTGTGCATCTATGAATGAAAGTAGAATTTGGCCCAGGATTTCTAATCAATATATAAGGCTTACTGAGTGATCTGAGATGCTTGGAGAAAGCTGTTACATAAATGTTAGTCATTATTATTTGTAATAATTACCTACAGCTGTAACTATGGCAAACCTCTGTATAAAAACAGCTAGCCCCTGACATATGGCTTCTGTGCTTCAGCTCCAGATTTCACCAGCGTGCACAATAAACTCTTTCTTTAAAAGCATGTGCCTAAAGGGAGCATGCGAACTCTGGCACACGATAGCAGCCGTAATGATGAGGAGAGAACTATGCCATCCTGATTAACGGCGGCAGCCCGACTCTCGCAGAAAGGAAGGGGTGCCGGACTGGACCCTGTCATGTGAATAACGTGCTCCTGAGATGTATTACAGCCATGGGCAATATAGGCAGCAAATTAAATTCAGGCTGTAACTGGGTCAGGGCTGAAGAACGTTTTGTAACCATATTTTTTTCAATCTGGCTGCAGATTAGCTGGATTCTTATTTTGGCAATGTCTTTGTTCTCTTTGGTTTTACTTTTAAAATAAATATATAATGATTATGCCCCCTACCCCCAAAAAAACCCAACAAATAAAACCTTCTAAGTGTCCCTTTAACTTTTCTAGCTTTTAAGCTCCCATTACTGACATGGCCACTACAGCCATCGAAGAGATGAAACACAGAAACTGTTGAGCAGCACACAATGCTGCTACTCAATAGTCTCAAGAGGAAGTGAGGAACAGGGCATCTGACTGAAACTGCTTGGGAATTTAGGCAAACAGCCTGTAATTGCCAAATTGATTTTGGCCAGGAGACCAGGGCTAACACCCACAATAAGTATAAAGTGCCATGGGATCTTTAATGACCCCACTGCTTTGGACTCAGTTTTACATTTAATGCACATTTTATGTTTGTGAATAATATACTCCATAAAATATATACAGTCAGGAAATGCCAAACATTGCCAGTTTCCCAAAGGCAATTTCAGAGCTTGCAGAGAGCACTCTCAGGCCTCGATTCATGATCGCGTTAAACTTTGTTTATATGAGGTAATCCAATATTTTATTCATTAAAATGCACCATGCACCTAACAGGAATTAAAAAAATGCTTTACTGTGCATTAAAATTGTTCCTCCCCCTTCAGTGAGGATTAAACAGAAATAGTTCACGGACCCCTGGACCTGGTGTGCGCTGGAAGGCTGCAGATGCTGGCCCCCGACAGAGCAGCCCTGCCTGCTTCGCAGCAGCCTCCAAACCTGCTGTGTTCTTGGTGGCAAAGGCTGGGGCAGAGGAGCCTGAAGAGGCCGGAGGAAAAAGTATGCAATGAGTGGCCCAGCACTCTGACAGGTCCAGGGTCCTCTCTGCTTCTGGGGAGGAGCTTATCTCTGAAGGTAGTGGGCGAAGGTCCTTCCTTGCCCTGGGATGCTCTGAGGTTGGTGGTAGCTGAGGACAKGAAAAGAGAGATGACTGGTCTTGCACCCGGGAGGAGGGAGCCAGAGCACTCAGAYAGCACCGTGCAGCACTAGCCCGTTCAGGGCAAAAAGAGGGGAGGGGGCGTCTGCATCTCTGAATTCAGAGTAGCAACTTCTACTGGCTGTTCAGCTCGGGGGTTAATTACCACTGAGTCGCTATCACGAGAGTTCAGTGTTTTCCTCTGTGTTCTTGTCAGCTGTAACAGGCTTTTGTGTTATGCTGATGGTAATTTTACTTAGGTGTAAATAGACTAAGATTTTCAAAAATAGGTCACTAAACTTAGGCTCCAAGGAGTTTATATGTGGACACTTAACTCAGTGATCTGATTAAAAAAAAAAAAAAAAAAGGCAATCTGAGCGCCCAATGTCTCCTGGAGTTGTCAGATCTGTAGCCAGGCAAACACAGAAAGCTATAATCAGGTCTGAGCAATTATGTACATATTTGTAATTTTAAAGATTATGCTTCTATTCTGGTAATGACCGGGTTTTTAAACAGCCTTTTGTATTTACCTTTTTTTATATATATATATATTTTAGCAAAATGATGGTGAACGTTTCCTGAAATCTAGATCAGGTCTTTTTGTGAAAGACACAGTCTCGTTCACCTATTGCATCCTGGTCTGTGTCCTGCTCGTCTGCACGGTGCTGTTTTGTACAACGCTCAGTGTCTGCAGTCTGTGTCTGATGTAGATTTGAAGTTGTTTCTGAAGTTTCAATTTACTATTAGTGCTATGAGCTGCTCGGACAGTCTGTGCAGAACAAATGGATCAGATATGATTGCAAATACAATGCATCTCAGCAGAATGTTTCACATTTCCATATCACTTTTTCATGTATGAATTCCAGTTCCAGAAAAATGTTAGCAGTTAGAAAAGCCTTGTAATATTCCTGGGAAACAAGTGAGTCTAGTCCTGAGAGCTCTCCTGTCATAGGTAACTTTGAGTCTTCCTTAAGATCTGTGTTCTAAAAATTGTTCAGAAGACTGATGAATGAAAATGTCATCCCATGGGCTGGATTACTGCAAGGAAGGAGGGATCTCTTTTGCCTCTTATCTATGAGAGCACAGACGTTTCTTGCCAGGCCCCATTATTGGAATTGAGCCGATCTAGGTTTTGGACATCATCTGTAGTTTGCAAGGATCACAGACTTGCAACTACCCAAGGTGTATTTCTGATGTGACCATGCTGTTTGGAAGATGTGCCCGACGGAGACATGACATCTGACCTTATGCTAAGATTGACTTTGTTGTCTGATAACAACTGCACCCAAACCAACCTGTTATGCTCAGATGTGTGTGTCATCCGTTTGTGCTAACGCTTCATTGCTCTTCTTCCCCACCACTCCCTCCTCCTGCCCACTGAGTTGTCACAGGCTACCAAAGGGAAGGGAGTATTCCCAAGTGCCTCTGTAGTCAACCTCTGGGGTGGCTCATGGAGAGGGGTCCAGGTCTCAGGTCTCTTTTAAATAAGAGACTTTCTTGTGTTGCACTCAGTCTCTGCTTGTGACTCTGGCATGCAGCACAGAGGAGGTCAGAGTAGGTGATCTTAATGATTTGTTTGGCCTTAAAATCTATTACTCTTTTCTATTTCGTTAGTCACAGCCCCAGGAGCATTAAGACAGGGGTGTTGCCATGATGATGTCTGTCGTCAGGAGACTCATACCAGGAAATGAAGGCCAAGACTTCCAGTTTCCAAATTTGATATAAAGTAAAGGGGTATTTCTGTAAAAATAATCAAAAAGTGGGGCTTGATCTGTAGAGAATATTTTAAAAAGTGTATTTGCAGCGGAGGCTGTGAGCACTTATCACGCAGTAGTGATACTAAAAAGAGATTATTCATTTTTTTTAATGTCAAGTCTTCAATATATCATTCAGCAGGAGATCCTCCTAATTAATTTAGACTTTTCTCTCATGGGTCACACCCTTTATCACTTCCCACTCTGTATGACTTGACTTATGGAACACTTGGCTTCAGATGCAGTCTCAGTCCTGTTCTTTGCATGCTATTTGCACACAAATTACTTACATCCCTGTATTAGTCATTCTTCTGTTTTAGCAATACATTTTTTGTATGTTGTGAATCTGAGGCAGAGGGAGTATGGTTTGGAGATATAAAATTCACTCCCAGTGTAGGAATAAGTCCTAGCTGTTGATTAAAAAATAACACTTTGATGCATGTAAAATAGCATGATTCAAGTCATCTCTACCTTAGCTATTTTTTATTCCTCTGTGCAGCCCAGGTCTCAATCTGAGCCTGTTCGTTCTTAGAAGCATTTGAAATACAGAGTGAGAAGGAACATTTGTATTTCTCATGTCATCTGTATAAACATTCCTGGGGCAGGGCATAGTACCTGTGTTTCCCCAAGCCCAGGTGAGTGCCTTAACCACTGGACCAAGGACAGATGCACCAGTTTCCAGAATACAGCAACGTCAGCGGTGGGGCTGAAAGCGTGCCTGCTCCAAGCAAGTCCTTARTCTGCTGGGGAGGGGATAAGGAGGCAGGAGTGAATTTGAAGATTTTCAGCCATAAGGGTGGATGTGAGTCCAGGTAAGTGCATGAGATAGTTACTGAAAAAAGACACAACCAATCTTCTCTTCCTCCTCCTGCTGTGTAATGTAATGCTGAAAGCCACAGTGTGCTATCATGCTCAGAGCATTCCCTTTAAACTGGCCACCACAAGGAACCAGCTGGGATTACAAAAAACAGGGGTACACATATCCTGAAGCTGAAGTGTTTTTGAACAAATACAAAATTTTTGACGGGCAGGGAGCTCTATCAGACTAACTTACTCATGCCTAGGGTGGAGGGAAACACCCAGGCAGATGCAGGTGTCTGACTYGTGCAGCGCTCATAGCAGGAACTGTGGATCAGCATGGATCAGACTCTCATAGCAGCAAGTCCTACGCTGTAGCTCTAGCATCTGGATCTCTGCTCTTCTGAAGTCCTGTGGTACGGGAATAATCTCAGCCCCTGCAGGCTTGGAAAGGCTTGGAAATGCAAATAGAATGCATCACACTTGCAGCACCATAAATCAGAAGGCACTTAAGAAGAACTGGAAGTACAGGGCTTCTAATATCTGGATTTTGGGGAGCCCTTACTGCTGATTCTTAAATACTCAGGCTGACAGTGCCTGGAAATGGGCCTTGCTAAATCATTACTTTGAAATAGCTGTACACAAGAAACAGCCGGAGATAATTCTTTGTTTTTCACTGGAAATGGCTATTTCAGTTTCAGATCAGTGCTAGGAGAATAAGGTGGCTGCTCCTTAGACGTGTTTTACGGTTGACTGAAGAGGAGCACTCSGTTCTCCGCTGGCATCCAGGTGAAATTATAAGGAAATAAGTGAGTCTAAAGGCATGGTGGATCTCTTTGCTGCCTGGAATGGCAAGGCTTGCCTGAGGCTCAGAGGTTTAGTCTCTGGGAAAAATTAGGAGGTCTTGACAAATAATTGTAACATGCTGTTATAGAGAATCAGAGGAAGGAATGACAGAATCCCCAAATGATTGGGTATTCTGTTCCTTTGTAACATTTTGCTTTTATTAATGAGAATTATGTGCACATATGTTATTCAGTGGCCAGTTTGCTACATCCTATGTTTGAGACTTCGTAACATACATCAAAATTAATACGTTTCTCTCCTTTACTTCCCCTGTCTTCACCTGCAAAAACTCTTTCTGGAAATGGAAAGACACACTGAGCTGCAGATGAGCTATAAAAGATCATGAAATTTTTTCTTATGTTTCAGATGATGAGGGTCCCTATCATATGACTTTACCTTCTGCTTTGGCTTCGAATGAATTTCATGAAGCAGAGCAAAACTCAGTAGGAAGAACCAAGTTTTCCATCCCAGATGGTAAATTGGTCCAGTTTTACTTGAAACTTGGCTTTTTTGCAAATGTTGTTGCACTTGGCCTGATAGATTATAACAAAAATCAAACTAGAATTTCACTATGTAAATTATGTATTGGGCATATTCCATTCCTGGATGGAGTAAGACTTTCCAAGCAATTACTCCTCTTATCTCCAGGGGCTTCCATGATATTTGGAGCTGAAAACATGGAAACTGTCTCTCCCAGGGTCTCACTGTTGGCACTGAGGTAATATAGAAGAGAAGGAGAAAACAGCTTGCCCCAGCACCAGGCGGAGCAATGCTGAACCTCTTGGACAGCAGTGGAGACACTGGATGAAGGGGTTGGTACAAACTTGGAATGGAAAATGCTGAGATAGAGAAATGAAGGTAGAGAGGCTTTCAGGGATGAGGGTGAGAGGGGCCACTGCAGTGAGAGTTGAGATGAGAGAACTAGTGAAATGAATGAGCTGGAAAGTGGGATGAAGATTATGTAGTGGCAGAAAGTCATCTAAATGAGGCAGAGAAGAAGGTCTGTGGCAGTAGCCACRTGTGCTGCCATTGAATCCTTAACAGCTCTCCAAGCCCAGCTCTGCCCTAGGAGATATAAGATGGGAAATCGCTAGCAAAAGTGTGTTGAATGCTCACTGTGGTGGCAGGCCTGTGCTCAGGGTGACAATGCGCTCCCCCCGGTCACTCTATTAGCTGAAGCAGTCAGGGCGTCCGTAGGAGTCCTTAGACTTCCCTGTTTTCACACATCTGGTACTGACTTTGGTTACAGAATCTCAGTCTGTGACATCCACAGATCAGCTCTGGGGGTCCATGAGCTGACCACAAATTTTATGCATAGTAACTTACACATAATAACTGCACATAGTAATTATATAACAGCCTGGAGAAAACCTTAATCATGGCTGGTCTACTCTTTTGTTTACTGACAGGAATTTCATCCCAGGCTTCATTGCCAGAGATGGATAGTAATTCTTTCTTGACTTTTGCATCAGCAATTCTATGTTTTGGGATAGGAAATTAGGTCTTGTTCTTCTTGGACATTGAGGAGCCAGAAGATGCCAAGATATTTCTAAGCCCCAGAAGTAGAGGCTATAGAAATGAAACAGAAGCCAGGCCAAAAGCTTCTCTTTTGGACAACTGCAGCTGCTGCTTCCTACAGCCCAAGCAGACACTTTTGAATAGGCTGTCCTGAGAACTTTCCGTTTCCTCTGGCATAGGGGGTCGAGGTTCCATACAGGAGTTGCACTGATTTTGTCCCAAGTTTCATTTTTCCTCTTGCCAAGATTAAGATCCTCTCTGAGGTTCTTATCCAGCCAGCTCTCCTGCAGGTGCCAGGACATGACTGGATGCTTTAAAGGCTTACTCTTTCTTTTAAATGACATGCTGGCCAAGCTCCATTGTTGCTCCACGGAAGTCCAGAGGAACGCATCAAATCTTAAGAAAAAAGGCCTGGAAGAGATGTGAGATGACTCAGTGCATCTCTCTGCCTCGGGCCACTAGGCCTACATCGTCCACAAAGGTAACATTTTCTGAAGCACTGAAGCCCCAGTTTCAATTATGAGTCCCCTTTGATGCTTTGAAAACAAGGACTTGGGCAGGCCAGTTGTCTTGAACAAGTGTGAATTCCTTAGGTGCTGAGTGTATTGACATCTGTCTGATCTGAGAGCATTTTTTCAGCCGTGTGCAGGAATCAAAATACCTTTCTTTAAAATCAGAGCTACACATTGCATCCTCCATATGTAGCTATGTCAGTTCTGTTTGGATGAGACAAATCTATCTCAAAGCTCATGTAAGTAATCCCTCCCCCCCCCAAAATGGTGAGTTATCTCGTTAAAATAATATAACTGTGTTCTTACTTTCTCTTGTTTATAGTTCAAGTTGTGGCTATATTTCATGAAAACATGCCTTCAGATGGTAAGCTGCCTATTTGTTATTTAAAGTTATATTCCTCCTGCTTCTTACAAATGTAAATGTTTTTAAGTGAAAGGAATACATAATGTGATGGAAAATTTCACGTTCTATCTGACTAATACCAAAACCCTTTTTGATTTAAAAGGTCACAGAAAAACAGTTGGTGCAAAGCACCTCTCAGAGATTCTTCAGTTTGCCGGTGGTTTAATTTTCCAGCCTGTCTGTTGTTATGCTACTTTCTAAGCACCATTTCCCTAGCGCCTCTTGAAGAGACTCCCTCACAACCTTAACCTTGTTTCCCCCAGCACCCCTGCTTCCTTGACAGCCTTCAACTCGCTTGGGTTGAAACGACAACATAATGGAGCTGCTGATGGTCAGGTTTCAGAAAACAATCAGCCACGGTATGAGAAACAATTACTAAAGCACAAGCACTTATAGAAGCCAGAGATAAAAGAGCCTCATTTTCTTGGCAGCCCACGTAGATGTTCTGCAATGACTGATGATATGACTGTTATCTTGACACCATACTCTCCCATGTTGAAACTGTTTATGAGAAACAAACATCATGTGAAAAACAGATTGCCAGACACTAAGTAAATCACTCTGATGAGGAACGAGTCAAGTACTGCCAGTTTTACCCACACTGTCATTGTTATGATGTAACACATTCCTCATGACTGATATTGTATCCAAATTAGGGCACAAAACCTTCTCTTGATCAGTTAACCGAAATTCCCTGCCTTGTAACAACAACTGCACATACACACGCACATGCTCATACACACACACGCACAAAACCTGAGTTAGTACAAAATGAAACCCTACGTTAATGGAGTATTAAGAAGGTGAGCAGAAATTATACAAACTGTAAATTTTATCCCCTGCCCTCTTTAATAAGCTGTTGCAATTTTCTGAGTTCTGCTAGTAATGATTAATAAACATTTGGTGTGCTAAACATATGGAAAAATCATCCCATCTGGACCATTTAAAACTAGGACGTAGACTTTATCTTTGTTTATTTCATCCTTAGCTAAAAGGCTTATTATGAATTGCAATAATCCAAGAAGCCAACCATGGAAGACAGACAAGCTCTTTAGATAAAACCAAAAAGGCAAGTTTTCTAACTGAGGACCAGATGTATTTTGGGGTATTGCCCTTGTACATATTTAGCTGAGCTTTTCAAGTGGTGAAGATTTGCATGTTTGTTTTGCAATACTAATGAATATGTTTTAGATTTACATTTTAGAAAATGGAAACTTTTATCTTCTTGGGGCTTTGTAAGTTAATGATTTCCAGAAGATAGTTTGGTATCCTCTTTTAACCCTTCACCATTGAAAACATATCACTTTCTGAGGCATGAGGATCTAGGCAGGCCTGCTGAACTAAACCCGGGAGATATATGTGACTCTTTCTATTGTTTATTTCTGGAATTACATAAAATGTGGGTTTTTAATTTTCGATCTAGTGAAAACATATGTAAATGGCAAATTATTTTAAAACTAACTTTAATGTGAATCGTGGGGTAGGCATTACTGTATACACGATCCTTTAATCAGATAAATAAGGAAAATACTTTTGGAAAAATATGATTTTGAGACATGATATCTTTTTATTTCATTTCCTCCAAGATAAAGATTGGTTTGGTGTAGTAAGAAAAATGTGCTGCATTACAACATTTTTACTTCTAGTAGAAGAAGTGAAGTTGCATTTTCATAACACAGATTTTTCCCCTTTGATTTTCTTTAGAGAGGTTACGTGAGAAAATAATTAATGAATAAAACATTATTTTTCAAAGGCTTACCCTCACTGGCAATTTTTATTTCACAAGAGCCCTATCAGAAATGAAAAATTCTTCCTTAGGGAACAACAGAACATTTTAATACAAGAGATAACTAGAGCTTTGAACTTTGGGTAGTTGACAAATCAGTCTGAAACAGCTTTTCTTCCAAATCTAATTGTTCATGCAAAATATGATAGGAAACTAAGTCTGATCTTAAAAGAAGATGCTCTTCTTTCTGCTTTGTACTGTAAAATGTTGAGAATCCCTACCTACTTCAAATGTTAAAGTAACGGTGTAGTGCTCCAGAGAGGTTCTGGCCTGGAAGGYTGTGGTGTCTACACTGGAGAGAAGTTAAAGGTACTGTTTACTTCTGTTATAAACATTTTGGATATTGGGTATCTACTGTATAACTAAATGCCCAGCAAGACATTTGCTCACACGCAGATGTATATATAAATACACACACACACACATATATATATTTATATACATGTATAAAAATATATATTTGTATGTATAGATGAATTTTAGGCTTGCTGTTGGTTTTGTATTTTTAGGGACGGGCTTCTGGAGTCCAGTTAATATTCCAGCCAGGCTATGAAATACACTTGATAAAGTGAAATGCTTGTCACTTCTGTTGTGCTCCTGGCACAGCAAGGGACAGCTCAGCGTGGTGCACGCTGTGTGGGGCTCTCACAGCACCGCCTGTGGCCAGTGATGACATCCCAGCCCAGCTGTCTCCAGCAGCAGAAACTGCTTGAGCTACTTGAACCTCTGCCCCATCACTGTTACGGTGGCAACTCAGCTTTGACAGGACAGGTCCTTGGTTTCTGGGGCACTTCTAACACTGCAGAAGGTGCCAGTAGGTTAATGTTATCACAGGATTRCCTTTCATACCAACATCATATTAACAGCGGGCTGCACATCTCAGCTGGCGTGAACCAATGCTTCTACCAAGCCAGCTCCCGTGCAGAGCGAGGGATCTATGTGTGAAGGCAGAGTGTGGGACAGGGCTCTTTTTGGGGCAGAGTGACTGAGGATGGTAGCTAAGTGTAGGGAGGGAGCTTAGCCTTAGCTGAGACTGTCCTACACTAGCCAGCTGCAGACCCCAGAACCTGCTGTGGGGATCTCCTTTGGATGATGTTCCTATAGCTCTCAGTCCCTTACCCCATGTCATTGATCCCTCTATGAAAACCCAGCACCGGTGGCATGGACAACAAGGACCTGGCTGGGTACAGCAGCGGGGTGCACACAGCGGTGTGTTCCTGTACACCTCAACTCYCACTCCAGGGTGCTTTCTTGTGAAAGGTAGCGGGGTGCGGAGAAAYGTCCTACTGGCAGAAAATGATCCCAAGGCCACCAGCTGGACCATGCTAATGAATCCTCATACACAGAGAGCTTAAGCTGCAAAATGCTTAAAGATTTTATTTCAGGCATACTGTGTCTGTCTCAGAGAAGGTCCCCTTACCATGGAGCAATGGGGTATTTTTAATAGAGCCTGATTTTGAATTTTGGTGATACTGATCTTCCATCATTGTATGAGCTCTAATGGCTGCACTGGCATCGTGAGGTTTTGTTTTTCTTTTTCTACAGGTAAAACTGAGGTCAAAGCACAGTCAACAATCCCTCTTGCTTTGATTTATTACTGTTTCTCCTTTTTTATTGTCTGTAACATTAGTACCTCCATTTCCATCAACATATGCATCAATATGAGTATTGTTAGARAACAGAAAACTGTGCTCTGGTGAACCAGTACTAACACTGTATTCTAATACTGGAGAATTATAGTTTACATTTAATTGAGAGAGGCTCATGCAACAAGAGGCAGAGAGTCATTTACTGTGTACTTTGCAAGGAACAGGAGCCTGGCYCAGACTTAAAAATGTGGTCAAGCTCTGGTTAACATATACTAAGTAAGCTGGATTTCCACACATTTCCTTGTGTGGATGCAGAATGCATCGTCTTGGCCTGGATTAGCCCAGGTTAATTAAATTCAACCTAAATGTGACTTTTCCTCTTGACTGAACAAAGTTGAGAAGTTACCTGCAGAACTTCCACTGACCGACCTTACRTGTGTACAGGATGCGGCAGGATGATCACTCCGTTTTGCTCCATTTTTTCCACAGCACTCCTGATTGTTCCAGGATATCTGTGACGGATAGAGTATGAAGCAGGCCTGTGTCATGTGTGAAGTAGGAAGAAGTGGGACAGTCTTGCGGATTGGCAATTGTGGTAATTGGCTGTGATCTAGGAGAAGAAAGTTTATCTCAGGTTCTATCATGAAGTTCCTTTGGGAGGCTGAACATAAGCTTCCTCCCAAATTTTTAAAGGTAGTTGCTAACGTATTCTTCATTATTTTCTGGGAATTCCATGTAGGGCACTAAAGTCTGATTTTTCTAAAGGCAGCTGAAGCCAATAAAACCTGCAAAAGGTCTTGGGTGGTTGACACTCCACAGCCAGTTCTAGCGGTGTAGAAAGGTCTTAAAAAAGAGCCAAGTTCGGTATCCCCCAGATGTACTGCAGACTTGCTGTTTTATCTTGGCCGTGGCAGCTAAAGCCATACGCAGAGAGCCCTAAAGCAAGTTTCGCTCCCTCAACTACATTAAAAGCTAGAACCTGGCAAACCAAAAGGGCAAAGATCTGAAAATCATTTCTCTTTTGACTTGAAATGCTACAGAAATTGCAGTGCCAAAGGTAAACACTAGTTGTAACTATCTGAATGTAGACTTCTGTTTTCTAACCTCATTTCCCTTCTGTACAGTACTACAGTTATAAAGGTAACTTCCCTAGGACAAGCTCTATAACAATAAGCTAAACCAGTCTGGCACTGTTCCCAGACGGCAGCTGGTGCAAGTGGCCTTTGTACATACCACTGAGCTCTCTTAGTCTCCAAAACAAGATGGTTGTATGCAAACCGCCGCCTTAGCGCGGGTCTGGAGCCGAGCTCTCTCTGAGCCGTGCTTGGGAGCGGCGTGGGAGCGTGCCCAAAACCATGCCAGGGATGCAGACACAGAGAKGGCACAGTTGCAGTGCCTGGGGATGCTCCCCGGCATCACTTAATTTAATGTCCTCAACCTTCTGCGTGAGAGGAGAAGCCTATTTCTAGCACAGATATTTCCTTCCTGTTCAGCTCCAGCATGGGGAATACATAGGCAGCAGGAGGAGGAAGSACTGAAACGAATAACTCTTTGACAATGTAGAATCAGGCTGGTACTTACGGTTTTTCTTTTTTCTAGCCAGCACCAAACGGAGATGTCCCAAGCTACCTAAGCAAACCTGTGGATAGACCATCCAGTTTTCCAGCAGTCCCTTCTTTTAGCACACACAGGATGGCAATGCTTACGTGCAAGCAGAAGCTCCAGCACCTGYGAGAGCTTGGCCCTGCAACCTAATTAATACTGCTAGACCCGAGCCTGCTCTGCCCATGTTCGGAGTTGATAGATGTAACCTGTCTCGGGCARCCATATGTTGTGTCTGCCCCGGGAGTCACGCTTTTCGTTAAAACCCGCCTGCCTGATGCCAGCACTGAGGCGGTCTGTGCATCTGCCGCGTGCGTAGCGCGTTGTGCCCCACGGAGAAGCGGGAAGCGTTCGTGGGAGAGCTGCGCTGGACCGGCGGCGCTGCACCGTGTCTAGATGGAGCTGGCGAGAGTCCTGCCSGCCTGGCGGCCAGGCGGAGAAGCCTGAGCGTGGCAGCGTCCTAATACCGGTATGAATTATTGGCATAGCAACCCTTCAGTCAGGATCATGCCCTCACTTAAATCCGGCCGTTTGTTTGCCTGTTTACTTTTTCACATGTTTTCTGAGGAAAAATCAGGAAACATTGCACAGTATGCTTTATGAGGATCCTCCAGCTCAGACAGTCACAAGCACTGCTCATTTGGATTTAAGTGACCAAAAACACTGCTTTATGGCCTTAGCCTAAAATCACTATGATCATCTTGGAATTTGGACTAAGGAGAACCTGACATATGTCTGTAGAGGATAATAGCCAAATTTTGTCCCAAATTACATCTATTCAGCTTGGCTGAAGATCTTGAAAGAACTATTATACTGATGGTATTTAGGGTTTACTGTTAGCCACAGTAAGTCTGATCCTCCTGCACTCAATAGGAGTTTTCCACTGAGTTCAATGACAGCTGGATCGCATTACTCTTCCTTCCATACAACTAAAAGCAGCGATCAAAACCTTGAAGTCTCCTCTTGGCCCGTTTTCAGGCAGAACTTTCWCTGCAAAGCAACCAAGAGGTTTACCAGGGAAAAAACCATTGGGTTTGTCCCATTCCTGTGACATTATTTGTAGTAGCTGTTTCTCATAGTATTTTTAATATTGATAATTTACAGCACCAAATTACACTTCATTATATATTTTTAAACCTGATTCTTCAGATTGTATGAAAGGAAACTTGGCATAAAGTTTGTAAGCCCGGATTTTAGTTTATTTTTTTAAAGAAAAAAATATTGCTGATTTATAGGGCAGCAAACCCTACAAATTTTATGGAGTTCCACTTACTTTTCTTTTTTTTTCATAAACTCTGGACCAAAGCAGATCTATTTTTAAATACAGAAACTGATTTTTGTTAATCTTTCTGCAAGTTCCAATATTACCAGTTCATATGAGGCCTGGTAATTCTTACATCCCTTCCAAGGGTGTTTCCTGTAACCTGGGGCTTTCCTGAAAGGTGCTGAGTGCAGTCAGCTTTGATTTGTTAATATGCTGGGACCTGATGTTGTTCTGGATAAAAACTAAAGGAGAAAAAGCCATGCGTGTTTCTCAGCAAGTGACAAACCTGTTTTTCACCCCACTCAAGCAGCAGCTGTTTCARGCATACAGCTGCATTTTCTGCTGTCAGGACAGTGACATAATCATTTTGCACTAAGAAAGGCTTCATTGGGCCAAAATTCATCCCCAGGTTGAAAGGGATCCAGGAAACCTGATCTTCCATGGCTTTGACAGCAGATGGATACCTACAGAGTAGGTCAGATGTTTACAAGATTTGTAAAAGCAGTGGCAGGTCTCGCAGATGATCCRGAGCGCGCAGAGGTTTGGGGCGTTCCTTCTGACCCGTTTGGGTGAATGAAGGATTACCCCCTTGCAGGCTTTACGGGGAAAAGCCTGACAGTGGCTCCAACTCATTAATACAGAAGGTAGAGGTCAAAACAATGCCTGTCTTTCTCAGACCTCACTCTGGGAAAGAGAAAGCTAATTTTTGCTCTGATTTAAAAACTCTTAGAATGGCCTGAGAAAATTTGCTTTTATCTTGATGCTGTACCTCACAATAGTCACACAGATTTGTTCTCCCGTTCAAAACACCATTAAAAATGGGATTCCTGTGCATGTAATTCCCATGAGAATTTTGTGCAGTTGGGTTAATATACAGTCAACTGAGGATATTTTGCATCTAAGTAGATAGAACAATATGGAACTGTTCTCACTTTTTCTGGAACTTTTCTCACTGMAAGAACTTTAGAAAAATCCATCTAATTTATAGGACTCCTCGGGCCTGCGGGACCACACATCAAGCTGCAATATTTAACATATCATAGCAGCAGCACAATACCATATAAAAATAACACAATAAATGATTAACGGGCTAACTCTCTCACACTCATTCCCTCTGATTATTTCTTTACAATTAAAACAAGTTGGTAGGGTACTTTCAAAAGGATTAGCAATTGCTCTGTGAAGCTATCCGTTGCTGCTATTTGTTTAAATTTATACGAGTAGAAGCTTGTGTGGCTGCCTGGGCGCAGACCTGTGCTGTGCCATACAGACACCCCTCCCCATTTCCAGACATACCTTCCATGCTGCTTGTTTCCGCTGCCCCAGATGTAGGAAACGCGGCTCCTGTATGCCATACGCTGGCAATCCCCTCCTGGCAGAAGACCGTTGGTCGTTCCTAGCAGTGTATTTTACATTGCCTTGGGGTAGGACATGGTCTGAGCTGGTCTGCATCCGGCCACAGGATGGGACAAATACAAAAGTGGTTAGGAAGCTGTTAAGCACTCTCAGCTTAAGGAAATCCAGAGAGATGTAAACACCTAGATAATTCTACCATATTAATATTTCACTATTTTGTCCACAAATGTACCCTTGCCAGTAGCACAAATCTGTCAGGATACATTTATGATGCCACTGTGGATCTTTACCATGGGCAAATTAAATGAAGATGAACTACAATACATGTGCCTATCCCAGGGACTTTCATGGCAACATTAGATGCAGTACACTCTGGGGTATAGCATACTGCTTTATGGGAGGTACTGTTGCATGAGAGGACTGTGGATGTTTAAGGACAACTCTGCTGTTGCACAATTTTCTCTGTCTCTGTTTCTTCAGCGTGCAGAACTAGATGTAACTAAGACCCCCAGCTAACATTTCTTCTGGGCTCATGACAATAGCAGGGAACAGTGCATGTCTAACCTCGTCGTGAGTGCAGCCTCACCTTCTAGTCRTAACCCAACTGCGTGTGTGTCGCAGCAGGATGTTGCAATGCACTGTCCCCCTATCGGAGGGAACCCCCTGAATCTGAGAAAGGSAGAGCATGTGCTGTGCTGTAGGTCTGTTGGTCTGGATAACAAGGATTGCAACACAGCATCTGTCCTGCAGTGGAGACACAACCATTATGATACACGGATGAAAAACTTTGGAATGRTAAAAGCAACTTCTCTGGAAGCATACGCCACTGTCACTGCCACTGCCACGGGACCAGATGTGTTAGCTGAGGAGCTGCTGCTTTTCTGTAGTGGAAATTCTGAATCTACTGAGTGTTGCTTCTTTCTGGAAACAAGCTGGGGTCAGGAAGTCCATGACAGTTCAAGATGTTGCTTCTTGGGGAGAGCTGTGGCTTTGAAGAACATGGAGGAAACACTGGAGAAGCTTGAAGTGATGGAGTTCCCAGAGTGTGTGTAGGTATGGGCAACTGCCAGAAAACTTGCTCCACTTTTTCCCCCTGAAATATTCCTGAGTACATCAATAGGAGGAATACTTACCTGTTGCAGTACAAGCACTGACAAATCATAGGCAATGTCTGACAAATGATAATGTGATCTGCCGGAGAAGCTACTCAGAGGCACGTGTTTGAGTGTGCAGATTTTTGAGAAGATGCTAGCAGGGGTTTTATACCGTGCACATAGAAAGTCACTCCACTTTCCAACAAATCATTCTGTGACATTGTTAAATTAGGGAAAACACGTATTATAAGGGAAAGAAAATACATTTTTTTGCTTCCTTTCTCCCACTGCACTCTGCAGACTGGAACAAGCCGCAGTCATGGCACTGACTCTTCTGCTTGAGATCGTTTTTCTTCACCCCAGAAGAATGATTTCTCCTCTTCGCTCCAGAGACTGGAGGCTTCCTCTGGGTGGACGTGGTCAGGAATGGAAGGAGATTAGAGTTTTCTTGTGGGACTTCTTGTGGGGAACACATTACTGGGATGAATTTACCTATTTTGTTTTACTAAATCTCTCTGTCATAAGTCTGTTTGATATCCTTGGTCCTGGCCTGGATCTGGTGTTCATTTCGCTTGACTCCATTGAAGACCATGCCTCCTCTTGCTTCCTGATGAGGTTCTCTATTTCTGCAGGTCCAGGGAGTAGGATTTACCCAGTCCTTGAGCCCTGAGGGTGTAAAGAGTGGCACTTCTTCCTGACTCCAGGCAGGAATAAGGGTTTAGTGTACTTTGTTGTAAGCTAAATGTATCTGCTCACATACAAAGACTAGCAGGAAAAACAAAAAAGCTTTTACAAATCAAAACATGATTTTAAAAAATACTGGGGAAGTGGAGATCTGATCAATTTAACCTCAGTGAGCAGACTTTGAAAGAGGAATAGATGGATGCTACATAGCTATTGTAGCTAAAAAGGACCAGAAGCAGTTCACAGTGCCTTAAGACTGGTCACCTCTGATATTTCAACCTTTGATATTTAGTCCTCTTACAACTCATTTATGTGTGGACAGTGCAAGCATATGAAGAAGTTTGCATTTATAGCAGTAGGATTTGCCCAGTCCCTAATCCTTGAAGGTGTAAAGAGCTGCGCATCTTGGTGACAAGGGTTTAGCGAGTGTTTCTGTTTGCTATAAGCTAAAAGTCTCTGCTTGCATATAGATCCTAGTAGGAGAAGGGAGTCTGCAGAGCTGAGCTTGCTCTTGCCCCTGCTTTGAGCAGAGCCCCTTGGTGACTATCCTCTGTGCTGAAGAAAAGCTAGATGATGGTGATAGCTGGGTGCCAAGATTGAAGCAACATACCTCGTCCCTCAGCAGGATATATTAGCACTGGCTTGATTCTACGCTAATGTAGTCATTGAACTTTTTTTTGGCTCCAGATACCAGCAGACCAAGTTTGTGCCTGCCCACAATACACCGTGTGAAGAAAACTTTCCAGTGAACATCAAGCTTCAGAAAAAATCTTGAAGATATTGGATGTCTTCCTAGGATGTGCTGAATATCCTTTGTTCCCACTCACCTCTGCGGGAGCTGAGGAGCCCTCAGCATCGCTCACGCTCTGTGAGCATTGTAAATGTTCAGSAGGTTAGCGTGTAATATGTCTTTACATGACCTAGAGGAACACGTTATTCAGATGCATGACAGGGTATAAATATGTTTGATTATCTGGGTGAAATTAGCTATTATGCAGTGTGTATGTAGACCAACTTAATGAGATTTTATTGTCATTTTCTAGAAAGATAGGGAATTGAAAAGTAACGACATATGGGCACATGCACACAAACACACATCCAAACCCACACAAATGCAAATATATACATGCAAACAACCCACAACCAGCTGAAGAGATAAAAATAATTTCATATCTGTTATGCATAGCCTTCTCTTTCATCAGACCAAAAAGCCTCAACATATTATTTTTCAAAGTTTAAAAAACCTTGAACAGTGATGGCATTTGTTACAAGTTATTCCAAACAGTCAGTATCCCCTAGAACACAGCTCTAGCTATTTTTGGATAAATACACAAGAAAAAGCTCTGCTATCAATATGAATCTTACATACCAAAATGGGCACTTGGACATGATAAGAAAATCAGCACAGCCTGGGAAATTGAGGTACAAAGCACCTGACTTTCCTCATTGCTCTTCTACTTCTTTGTGATAGTTGATTGCATGTCTGATCTCAGGTGTGCCACTCCTCTACCACTTTCCTCCTTGCACACTCAGCCTTGACAGTGCACCAGCAATGCCAGCCAAGCTTTGCTGTTGACTTTTACAGCTACACTAGTTAGGTTGCAGATCCCACTTCTCAAAGATGATGGCTATCTAGTCACCACCAGCTTCTCCAGGCCTAAACACTGTAGGATAGGGATACTTTTCACAATGCAATACAGATGCAACTCCAGTCTTTAGGAAGGGCCTGCTTCATAGCTTTGACTGAGGTGTCTTAGGCAAGTTAGAAGCCTTGGACTTCCTTTTCATCCTCAGAGGAGATTCAGTCTACCTAAGAATTGATTTATCCCCTACAGATGCCTTTTTCAGGCACAATGATGACTATGTAATTATCTAAATGGGTGTGATAATGTGCTGCCTGCAACATCGGGTGCCACTGGCCTGCTCCAGACCACTGATATCAGCCTAAATTTCCTAAACGGATGAGGTGTTATATCAAGACGCAGAAAGGACATCTGTATTCTTATTGGAAGTGGAGTAGTAGAAAGAGCTATGTTAGAGTCTATTCATTCTGCTAAATCAAAGCTCTTTTGATAAGCAGAAAACGAAGCCTGCACCATCCTCTTTGATATCTGAGGCACAGAGAACATTTATGCCACCTTTCTGGAAAATATTACAGTTTACAGTGAAGCTACAACATTTTCCCAATGAGAGAAGACAAATGACATAAATCAGTTACTAATTTTACTGTGGATGAAGCAATTATTTTAAATAATTTGTGGTCAAGGTCGCTTGCCACTGCACTTTTATTCAAACTAATTTGAAGYAATGCTTTCTTAACCTCACTAAATAAAACTAGGAAAACCAGAAAGTAATAGAGCTTCATTAGGGGTTCCATGTATAAGCATCAGCCGAATCATTATCATTAACAAATTCATCAGGCATATCTAACCTTGGTCCATCATTTAAATCTAATAAGCTCATTAACACTTTCATTTATGTCATTACTGAAGTTTCCTGAACCACCATTTTTTTGGGGCCATCCTTTTGTGGGTGCATCTTACACATTATCAGTTCGAGACTGAAGGCAAGTCTGTGCTCATGTTTCTTGTATTCTTTTAAAGTTGTATTTTAATGCTTATTTAGAGATGACTCAGATTTCTCTTTTCTTTCCTTTTTTTTGGAAAATTGCATCTTTTAGGGGAGAAATCATAATTTTTGTGAACTAATCAAGGTGATAAGCAAGTCTGAACACACTCATAAAACTGATAGGTAAGAACAAGGTGAACTAAGAGGAAAAATGTCTGTAGTTCTTGAAAGGAACAGAAGAGTTGATATTTGTTAGAGGAATTAAGGCTACAAGCCCAAATTCACTCAACAGGAAGAAAAGATTCAAAGTGTAGTAAGAGACTGATCTGACTAAATCTGTTATTTGTAGCAACTGTAAAACTTAATAAATATAAGGAAAGTGAAGTCCAGGTCAAGAAACTTTGGATGAGTGTAGAAGAATGGTGCAAGCATACAGGACAAAATGAGAAACAAGATAAGGAGATATAAAACAAGATAAGGAGATATAAAGGGTAAAATGAAAACACTGTATAAGTCCCTTGACAGTAAGAGGAGGACCAAGGAAAGCACTGGCCAGCTAATAAATGGGATGAAAAAGCTAATAACAAAACATGCCAAGAAGGCCAAAGTGTTTAATGTCTTTTACTGCTTCAGTCTTCATTAAAAAGCCTGACTGCAATCAGATGGTTGACATAGTTAACACCAGCCACAAAAGGGTAAGAACTTGAGCAAGAATAGCAAAAGAAATGTTTAGAAACTACTTAGATAAATTAGATTTTTTCAGATCAGTCAGGCCTGTAATTCACCCTGGGTTACTTAGGGAACTGACTGAACAATCTGGAAGGCCATGGTAATTATCTCTGAGAATTTGTATGGTACTGGAGTAGAAAAAGGCAGATATAGGGCCTATTAAAAAAAAAAGAAAAGAAAAAAAGAAAAAAAAAGAAAAAAAAAAAAAGGAAAAAAGAGAACAGAGAGGCCCAGCTGACCTGACTTTCCTTTCCCAGAAAGATATTTGGACAAGCAATCCAAGGATCCATAAGATAGTGAAGTGATAAGTAGTAATCAATGTGATTTGTCAAGATTATATCAAAAACAAGCCTGTTTGTTTGTTTTTCCTATGACAGGGTAATAAGTCATGTGAATAAACAAAAATTTAATAAGGTTTTTGACACCGCCTCAGAATGGCATTTTCATAAGCACCCAGGGAGTTGTGGTCTAAATCATGGGCTCAAACTTCAACAGACTCATTGAACAACAATACAGAAAAACATCTTACATTGCTTTCCTTGTCAGCTTCAATATGAAAGTCTCATGAGCGCTCTGCTGCCTGACAGCCATGGCCTAGGGTCTGCTGATTCTCCACAAGGCCACTGAAAAATACACATAGTGCTGCTTGGAAAATGATGGCCAAGAATCAGTTATTGGCAGTGCAGTATCACAGTGGAAAGATTTATTAGGTAAGCTTCTGTAAGAGACTGTCTTGGGTTCAGATCTGCTGTTATCACTACAATGATTTAAATGATGGGCTAGAGAGTACATATGTTAAGTCTGCACAAAACCCTAAACACTGACAAATTACCGGCATCTTAGAGGACAGGCCTGAGAAAATGGAGAAATGCTCTGAAACAAAGAATACACTACTGAATATAAACTGGCGTGTAGATAGGATAAAATGCCTCCTTGAATACAAGATGAGAAATGAGAGGAGAGGTAGCAAGGATCTGGGAATTGTAGTGGATCATGAGCTCAGCATGAGTCAGTAATGGCATCCTGTTGTGAAAGAAGCAAATATTATTCTGGGGTATATAAACAGCAGAGCTGTACAAAAGACACATGAGGTAATTCTCCCTTTGGTAAAGCCTTAAGTAGGGAGCTAATTCCGGTTTTGGGTACCACAGTTCAAGACAGATTGCAGAAAGTCCAGAGGAGAGAAATGAGTCTGGTCAGAGGTCTAGAAAATACGCTCTACAGGGGAAGATGTCAAGAACTGTGCCTGCTTAATCTGTGCAGGGAAGGCTGGTGAGAATTATGCCTGACAGTCCTTGAATAAATACAATACTGCTTCAGTGAGGTGGCAATAAACCTTTCTGTCTCTCTTCATTGTGAACAATACAATAAGTTATAAGCTTAACAAAGATTTAAGTCAGCTTTCAGAAAAACCTTTTTTTTTTTTTTTTTTTTTTTTTTTGGAATAGAAAATTCTTTTGGAGGGTATAGCATCCTTTGATGAGGATCTTTAAGACTAGACTGACAAAATACCTGTCAGGAATGCTGCAGGTAGAGCTGGTCTTGTCTTGGGACAGCATGATGGATTAACCCCATTTGCTTTGTTTCTATGGTAATGAGTTCCTTTTTAAAAAATTCTGGGTTCAGATTGGTATGTATTTACCATAAACAATCGCTGTACTTGTCATGTAAACGAACTATGAAGATGCAGTGTGTGATATTAAACTTGTTGATGCGTAAATCAATGTGTAAGCCAAGCATATGGTTAGTCTACGTGCATTTGCTTGTTTTGGAGAACTCCCACTTTCTTGCATGCGAAAAGCCATTGCTAGCAGAAGACAGTGGTAGGCAGAGCCCTGCGAGGGGCTGTCCCAAGGCCTCGGAGTCTTTCTCATCCCAAGAACAGTGGAGAGGACATTGATGCCAGCATTGGCAGGGCATGGCCTCATCGTCCTGCAGTCCTAGCCCCAAGGGCTGGCAGTCTGGAGGGGCTGGGGGAAGCAGATGAGGCTGGCCAGGTACATGTCTCCTGCCCTTTCTTGTAGCCCCTAAGCTTGCCAGGCCAACGTACGTGCTGGTGATGTTGGATCTAGAGATGGCAAAGGTGCAGGGTCAGCTTACCTTGGTGATCAAACCAAACATTAACCTACAGAAATAGAATTAATTTGGATCGGTGAAATGGGTCCTCCATACCTGCATTACATCCAGTGCAAAGAAGAGGACAAAAATCTGAAGTCAGATGAAGGGGACAAATGCAATAGATTACTTCTTTCTGTGGCAGCCTGCAGTTAGATGAGGGTAAAGTGATGTGAAACTGTAAGTAAGTGCCCTCACTTTGGCCTGAAAAGACATACCTTTTCTTGTACTTGGCTAAAAAAGTGAGCTGGGAGCCATAGCACCCACCTCACTAAGCAGAAGCGTCCTGTTTTGCTCTTTCTTCCAGTGGAGTATGCCAGTGCTTCATTGTTTATTTGGATTGTTTTTATCTTATCCAATGTATTTTACTCTGGGCAAAGATACAAGCATTAAATCAACAAAAGGACCTAGGTGTTGCAACACTGAGCATTCGAGCCCTTAACTGTTAGGCGTTTTGCCATGTAGAGGAATCCCAAGCCCCAGCTGAAACACCAAGGCTCCCCAAACAAAGCATGGATTTTAGCACAACGATTTATCTCTAAGCATCACGTGGGAATGTGTCTCTGCCATTTAGCCATTTCTCAGCCAGGAAACTTAGAGTGGAGGAAACTGTCTCATGTGACTTAGGGGAACCTTACACCCACTGCATAACAAACAGTGATGGGGGAAGGGGTAGAGGCAAGTTGAGCAGTTTGGAAACAGTCTAAAGGCAGAAATTTGACACAGCAGCTCTTTGGCATAAATTCCTCAAGAATAGATAGGCTGACGGAGGAGAAGAGGGGTTCCTAAATGATTTGTGCGAAGAAGGCAGGGTGCAAGATGATTTACATAATTTATTCACAACAGTTAGTTCAAGCAGCTCTACCAAGGACACAGATACTGGACACTTTAAATATTCCCTGTAGGAGAAGTGACTGTTCAAGCAGAGCCAAAGGCTACCAACAGCTCCAGGAGCCTTTCTGCTTCCCTCCGTGTATTTTGGATGAAGCACCTGTGGCTGCTGCTGCTTTGTAYTGTGCCCTGTGCGGAGTGGAAGACGAGCACTCCCAAATCCAACCTGCTGTTGGACTTCTGTCATTTTCTTTTATTTCTTTTTTGTTCGCCCTCTTTATTGTAAGTCACTACCCCAAACTCTGAACAGTGCATGCTCTGGGAATACACCGCCAGTAACGATCAGTTACGAAACACTCTGAGATGCCTTTGACCGCCTGAGCCTATTCAGAGCGCAACCGTTCTGCAGCCGCAAAGGAAAGATAAAACTGCCCCATGCAGCAAGTGAATCCCACATTGTTCTGGGAACAGGAGGGTCCCTCACTGCCCTGCTGCTCCCTCCTGCTTTCTCTTTTTTGCTGTGCAAAGTCGAGTTGAAATGAATTAGATGCTTGTACTGAGCTTTTCAATGGGACTTCACATAATAAAACAGAAAGTCAGTAATATTACCTGTCAGTGGGTCTCTGGGAAGCAAAGAAAGTCCCTGCCAAATCCTGTTGAATCTTGAGCAATCTGTGAGCAGCGTCGGCATGGCAACACACAGATACAAATTCCATGCATCATTTGTCTGGGGACTAGCCTCTCTCCAAGCCTTCAGCTTGGAGCTCGACACTGGCCAAGTGTCTAGCTAATCTGAGTCATTGAATTGCTGGAAGGGATTATAGGGTTAAACTGGGATAACCTAAATAGGCTGATAAAAGACTATTCAGTAAGAGATGTAAGTGTCCAGCATCTCCCAGGTTTTAGCCCACATGCTCTCGAGTCCTGAGTTGAACTTAATTTAAAAGAATAAAGGGTAGGCACTGGAAATTCCCCAAAAACTTGGAAAGACACCCAGTGTGATCTTAGTCTCTGCAAGAGTTGGCAAGATTTATTTTAGAAAGAGGTTCTGATGGTTAAATATTATTTGGAAGTGTGGTTTTATTTTGTATGTACAGTGGTTTTCTCTTAGTTCCTTTCCTGTTCTATAATCTCCTCAGTTTCTTCAACGTAATTAGCCCGTTGTTTTCAAAAGGCTGCTGATTGTGTCTCTTACACATGTGTGAATTGAACTCATTATACACTGACTTAGCTCTTTGGTCTGTGTGTGCTGTGTGTGCTGCCTGTGTGGTGCCTTCTCTGACTTGCACCAGAAGAACCTTCAGTGGCTTGGAGATTTGCATGTGACAGCGGAGTGGGCAAGAATATAACTCGGCAGATGCCTGACTCAACAGCAACAAGCCTGGGAGCCTTGGCTGATGACTCTGGAGTCACAGATCCTAGTCCTGGAAGCATTAATCTTCATCTCTGGGCTGGTCCCATGATATGAGCAAATTTATTCATAGTGAACCAAGTGCTCTGTCAGGGATCTGTTATGTGTGGTGTCTGAAGCCCAAGCTGCAGACATATACCAGTGTCTCTTGAAAAACCTGCAAGATCAGTCCCTGTAGAGGCCCAGTGTTCCTAGGCCCTGCTGTACACCAAAGACTTACCATACAAGCATTGGAAAAAATAAGGTTTCTGACTCCAGAATGCCATAATTATCCTGGAATAATGGATCCTGGGAACCTGTATCAGAACTTCTAAGCTCTAAGACCTGCTTCTGTGGCTGTTCTGAGGGAATGAGCTAGAACTGGGCTTTCAAAGGATTTTATACTTCCATGAATATTTGTCTGGTATCGCTGCTTGCCTCAGAGCCATAGATCTTGCAGTGAGTTCCCAGAGCTGGTGGTTTTTGTCTGACAGATCTCCAGTTTTTGGACATACTGGCTCCCAAGAGTCTACCTTTGATCTCCTGAAAGTTTGAGATAGTTTGGGCAAAATAGTTTGGGTTCAGGAGATCACCATTTTTGGCAAAGCTTTGTTTTGCCCTCAGACTAGCAACTAGTTTGCCCCTCTCATGACTACCACTAATTCAGAGCAATGAATAGGGGAGTATGTACGGGAAATAAGATCTTCTTTTTGGTATGCTTTTAATTAGATTATGAGGGAGCTGCCTTGTCAAAGCACAGTCTCCCTGTTCTTCCCCATCCTCACTGTGTATGGCCTGCTACTTTCTCACAGCTCCCATAACAAGTGTTGTCAAATCACATCTCCTCGGTGTTAAAGTTTTAATTCATAATAGTGTTGGGAAGAGGCCACTCCTTCATGTCTCTATTGCACTACTAAGTTCTTGAAGTGAAATAGGCTAACAAGTATGGACATGTATTGTGAAATATTCTCAAAAAGCTCCTTAATTTTTCATCTGTGAAGTGATTATTGTTGCAGTAATTCATAAAAACTGAAGAACTGTAAATCCAGATTATGAATAGGAGGAAGGAGGAAGGGGGAGGAAAATTATATCCCTGTTGTTGTCTATAGAGAGTTACTCATGGAAAATTTGYTTACTTAGTCTCCCCATAGGGCACTGCGAATTTCATCCTCAAAGAATGAGTAGTCATTCATTTGGTGGAGAATGTCAAACTCAGTCTTAATGAGATTCCCTTCCCCCTTGCAGGGAGGTACTGTAGCTGAAATGAATTTTATCAAACATAAGTACTGTCTATGGATGCCAGGTTCCTATTCCATGTTGGCATGACAACTTTCACGCTGATGCTTATTTTAGTGGATAAGTGATCAGTCAAAAGTGACAATTTCTTCTCAAAGACAGCTTGGCAATCTAGTGTCTTCTATTGCCGTATTACAACTAAAATGCACAATATGAATGAGCACAATCACTTTATATTTTCATAACTGATAATGATAAAAAATATCACTTTGTAAATACACTGTATAAATTCTTATCAGGCCTGCAGTACCAAGAGAAGAGTGATGAATAGTCACAAAGGGAAAATGTTTATAACATAACGGTGCCTATTTGTCTTTTATGGAGCTCGTTCATGATGCTTATAGAAATTAATAGAATGGCAGGGGAAAAAGTGATGTGGACAGCAGCTGCCACTCCTCTTACAATGTTGCCATAACAACCTTTAATTTGATAATTATATAATCATTTTCTTTAACTTTGAGTCAGACCACTTAGAAAGGAAGGCCTCTCAGTTTCTTGCAGAGAAAAATACCAGTGATAATGAAAAAAAAATCTTCAGGATCAACGTGGCCTCTGGGCTAAGGGTTAATCTATATCTGACTTGCAACTAAAAGAAACTAAAACAATTTTTTTTATGAGCAAGAAAAAGAATAAAAAGATCTTGATTTACAATGCCATTTATGCTGGCAAATTGCACCTTTCACCTCCCTCAGACCCTCAAACAGTGTTCGAAGAAGTTATTGGTTCAGCCTATGACAACTTGTGAGGCAGGTGAGATCAGACCTATCTCACCTGCGAATCATTCCTGCTCTTCCCTGACATCTCTCATGCTCTCACTGCAATGCCAATGTCTCTCCTCATTTGATGATATGGGTTAGGCTGATCTTCTGATCAGCTTCTTGGACAAGAGATGCCATGGAAAAAGAGAAGAAGCATAACRCTGCAACCACAACCAATGCAAAACTGCCAGGGTCCTTGCAGAAAAGGCACCATCTGCCAGCACAGCCAAAGGCACCGCCACTCCCTTAACTCCTGAGTGCATGGATGTCAGGGCATGCTCATGACCGCATATACAAAAGCATTTCCGTCACATGATCCGTTGTTCATCCTCAGTCTCATGCTCCAACATGAATCATCCAGAAAGCTAAGAGGCTTGAAAGGTAGTATGCTCTAACTTTGGGGAGATCTGACCCAGCCAAGAGAGCATCAGTTCTGGACTGGGATGGCTAGACACATTTTCCTTTCCTGACTGTGTGAATCCCTGATCATCTGGAGTGTGATTCAGCTGCCTAAACAGAGGCTTGTGATACTGTTTGAGAGACTCTAGGGTATCCAAGCTATGCACATGAAGCTGGCATATCTGGTACTCACAGTGACCCAKACCCTTTTGGATCAGTAACTGGAGGTCTGGTGCATACTTTAGAGATCTCATATAGGATTAGAGGCCTATACACATTAATTAATAAGGAATGTATGTGTTTATCCCTTCAGAAATGCCTAGGTCCTAGCTAAAGTGCTTTGATGGTGTGGATTAATTAGTCAACATGATGAGCAATATGTCATGGAGACTTATCTTTTGGGGTGTCTGCTAGCTCCAATATGTTCTGCCTGGGCTTCCCAAAGCTGACACATCTGTGGTCTTAAAAAGAYGTGGCACCTAATCCACACTGACAATGAGACTTAGCCATAGAAGTCACTTCATCATGCAAAAAGAATACAGAAATGTTTTAAATATTTTGAAATTATTACAGCCTACAAAGTCCTAGGAAAATGCTTTAATAGCATCTGTTCCACCACTGTGCTTCCTTAGTGACAGTAATAAAAATGCTGCAGTGTAGCATAATGACCTGGGTAGTCTCCAATGTCTTTAGAGAGGCTGTTCTCTAGATATTAAGCCTGTGCAGAAACAGCTCTTTTTACCTGTCCCAGCTTGGTTAGTATTATTACGAACTACAAACACCCATTTGTTTTGCTGTGTGGTACTTCCCTATCTTTCTCTGCTTTTGTGTACTGGTGTAAACTAAGCATAAAAGTAATTCTGTTCTTCAGAGGTGAAAGGCAGGGCTATTAAAACCTATGAGGCAGTGAGAAAATGGAGTAATGAAGGCCCAAACTGAAATGCTGGCTGAATGCATGTTCAGAAACTCACACCAGGACTTGAGATTTTCAGAAATTATTTTGTGTARTCTTCTCGATGGGTATTACATTATACAGGACAGTATTATACAGTACCAGTATACTTTTCTCTCAGATAGAGGATAAAAGGATACAATTTAAGAATAGAGACATAAGAAGGCAATTTGGATGGAAGGAAATCCATYCAGCCGAGGAGATCTCTCAGAACAGAATACATCAGGTGTCCCATCCTCAGATAGCAATGACAGTATTCCGCATGAACTCGGAAACTCTTGTGAGGAGCTGAAGTCTGGAATGATTTCTAAGGAAGAAAATATTTACAGTCAAATGAACATAAATCTTGAGCCTGAAATGATTCAGATTAAAACTTGTGGAAGCTGGAAGACCGGAACTATTATCAAAGCAAAGAAGGGATGAGAGATGGGATTTCTGTTATGATGCAGCAGGCAAGTACTTGCTCTATCTTGTTAGCAATGACGTTCAGAAGCTTAGCTAATAATAGCCTATACTTGATATCAGTCCCCACAGTTTTAATCATCACAAGATATGATTTGTGTACAAGATGTTGAGAACTGCAGGACAAAAGTTATGATCAAACAAAATATAAAATGTGACAAACTGTAGGATTCTCCTTTGCCTATTATCATGCCCCTGAGAAAAAAAAAGAAAAAAACAGTAAGATACCATTTCAGCCACCTAAATACTCCTGTATTACTCATGCAATACTCATGTTATATATATGCTTAAAAGGATATTCTATTAGCCTAAAATAACTTTGGTTGGAGAACTAATGGTTGTCTAAATATGACCGTGTTCATTTAACACAGATGACAACACATATTTTTGCTAAATTATCTGGCTTATACCTACAGGTGAGTAATAAATTACGAAAATGCCAGAGTGTGATAAAGAAAAGCAAGGAAGTATAAGTGACATGAAATATTCTATAGTCTGAGCCAGAACAAGTGAACAAACTAAGCAAAAACCCACAAGTGAGCTATGTTCCCTTCGACTATGTGCTGTGAGGAGACCCTGTCCATACTCTGAATGGATATGCTATTCAAGTGGTATCTCCTATGCACAGAATCAAATTCCTCTTAAGAGAATGATCAGAAGAGTCAGTGGAAATACCAGTGGAGTAGAAACAGCTCCTGTCCAAATTCTTGAGGGAACATACACAGAATTTTAGGATTCTACCTTCAAACGGTGATTCTGAAAACCCTGGTGCCTCCCTGCCTCCCTTTGCAGAATGGTTCAGAGGTAGAATGGGCCACTTGCCTTTGTTCAGCATGATGGTCCACATGTTTGCCAGTGGGGAAGGGTCTAAAGCAAGGAGTCTTGGCTCCTTGCAGAGGTTTAGCTCATTTGCAGACGCATACTTGAATTTGAGGGAGAAGCAACATTTCAGACACCACCTCCATAACTTCTCCTCTTGGCTAGGTGGGCATCTTCAGATGCTTCAGAGTGTTGTTGCACCTCCATTGCTGCTTAAAGAACCCCTGTTCCTCAAACTGTCAGGGCCTAGCCAAATGCAAGCTTTCTCCAGCCACCAAGCCAGAGAGATTGGTAGAGAGGCAGCTCAGAGAGAGGAGCCACTGAAATATCAAATGCTGGGAGAGCAGAGAGTCCTCTGAGGTGGTCTGTGAGTGAGAGGTTGGACTAAGTGGCTGCTTTTAAGTTGTTCTTGAGTCACATTCAGATACCAGTGGAGCTGGAGCTGGTGTTGGATTTGTGTGGAAAGCAATTTGAAAAACAAAGAGAGTGGTTGGTAGAGCTTCTTTTATGGGCTGTTCTGTGTACAGCACTCTATTTCTTTCACTATATATTTATCTATATATCTATACCTCTGCCTATATCTACATGTATAACCAAGTTGCAATTCTGCAGCCCTGAAAAGGATCATTTTAAATTTTTCTGTCTACTGTGCTTACCTAACTCTTCCACAGTGACAAGAAGTATTAGCACTATGTTTAACAACAGATCAACACACACAATTTAAGAAACATAAAAACAAAATAACAAAACTAGATTATAAACAGAAGGAGTCTTCTAGGCACTAGATCCATTCAAAAATACTAGTAAGGTACCTGATATGCTGTGACGTTCTTGTGACTTGTTAATATCATCTCCCTTTTGTGATTTCTGTCCAGATAACCAGTAAGTCAAGTCACTCCTTCTCAATGAATCTTCATGAAGCCTTTCTGTTAGGGCTGCGCTCCTAATTCTTCCTCTATTATTCTTCCTGTAACCTGCTTTCTTCTAGGACAGAATCAGTTCTTCACAGAGAGATTCCAGTTCGTGTCTGGTTACTTCTTTCTAGAAACACTGGCTATGTTAATATTAGGATACTCCAGGTTCTCAGTTGCTTTTCTCTTTCTGACAGCTTTAGCTTAATCCTATTCTTTCCAGCCAAGAAATTACAGGGTTTCACATCATCCTGAACATGCTGTATGCAAAAGGATACCAGCATTATCTAGAATGAAACACATGGGAGCCCCAGACAGAGAGCGCAGGGTGTGAGCTTTCTGTTATATTTTCCCACTTCTTCATTTGTCTGTTCATTTCTTAAGTTAAAAAAGTCACCTTTTTTTTTTTTTTTTTTTTTTTTTGAACTATAGGGAAACTCTTCCGAGCTTATTCAAAACTTGAAAACAATCTGACCTGCTATGGATATGTCTAGACTAGAATTCACTCCCCTGTTGTAACTTGCTTTGTTGTTTGCCTATTAACTAGTAGAGTTAGTGGATATTTGCAATTGTAAAAGCTAATCTAAACATTCCATGAAGATGTGTTGCAGGATTCAGACAATTGCAGTTTACCTTAGTTTGTGTGCTGAGGTAAATCATAAGCATTTGCCTCATCCATCAAGCATCGGTGGAGTGTTCAGATCCTCGTTTATAAGCATGTTAATCAGCTCTAGTTAACTTGAAATCARTTAAGTTGGGCCACATATCAAAACCACGTAACACCTATGATTTCCAGCTTCAAATTGAATTAAAAAATTAGTTAGTATAGAATTGGTTAAATGGTCATCATGCAGAAGAACAGGAGCTATATGGAGATCCTGGCCCAGAAAACAGGTCTGAGGAATTTGTGGGCAGAGGGAAAATGACTTCTGGATGGCATCCCTGGAGATAAAGTGGGAATCAGTCATGCTGGCTTCCTGAAAACCCAGGAGGAGGAATGGGATGCCACCTTCCCACAGTGATAACAGATGCCTACAGTAACTCAGTGGTTTGAGGAAACAGGTTAAAAATGGTATAATCCTTTCACAGAGAGAAAATACTGACTATTGCAGACCACTTCATTTAGTGGACAAAACGAGAAAAGGAACTAATGTTTTCAGATAAAGGAGAACAAAAAAGTTGTTTTTTCCATAGTGAAGATGATGGGCCATTGGACTGGTCTTTGGATTGRTTATCGAAGATAATTGTGAGGGTAATACATGATCAGCATGTTTTGAGAAGACACASCTTGATTACAAAATAAGATCTACTTTTGCCATTGACATGAATCAAATATTTCAGAGTAAAAATAACAACCAAACATGGTTGGTACAAATAATATTGAAACAAAATGGATAATAAAGTGCATACTGCTAAAATAAATGCTTATGTTTCAATAAATTGAGTATCCTAGGCCATTTATTTTCATTCTATAGAAAGCAATTAGAGGATGAGATGTTAAGAAAGACATACAATAAGTGATTTTCACAGGTTCTTAAATGGCAAAGGGAAGTGGAAATATTTGATAACTACAGCCACTGCTTATGGAATCAAACAGTCCCTTCCTCCACTGTAAGTAGTCATTATTATACAACAAATCACAGAAGATTTATAAGATTAAAATAAAAGGGAGGAAGAAAGGTACTTTTCTTACCTGATGAGATTTCAAAAGTCCCATGCCAAAATCAGCTCAAAGGTGAAATTCCATTTTTTGCCTCAAGAATATAAGTTCTAGGAGAGTAAATGGGTGGTTGGGGGGAGAAGCATCTGGTGATATACYGAGGAACTGAGARTGGCCAGTAGGATTATGGAAGATGGTAGTTATGAAAGTCAATAGGATGATATTAGGATAATATCTCCTCTCCTGTATTAATATCCTGACTTTTCCCGATATGTTTTTTTTTTTTTTTTTTTGGGGGGGGGGGGCACAGGCTGGGTGGGACTATAACCTGCCCTTGAGGTACTTGTGTCCCATAATGATGAAGCGGTAGCTCCAACCCAATGGCAGGTTTTGGCCAAAGAGGAAGTTTTGGGTGTGGAGACTTCCTCTTTCGTTTGCACTGTCTGACTCTAAATTGGCCACCATTGGTGACCACCCATGACCTAGGGGTTTCTGCTGGTTCCTACAAGCTCAAGACAGCTTCAGATTTCCCCCTTCTTTTCTCTTTGGCAGCAACAAGAGGAATGAAAAGAAGTTTTACKTTATTGAGGGAAGTGAGGAACGTCACCTGCTGGGACAGGAGCTCAGCCACTCTGGGCAAGCAGCTACCCTAGGCAACTGCCTACTCTCTATGCCTTCATCTTGATCCTGTGCTGTACCCCTGCTTTCTCAGAAATAATTACTCAAAGACAGAGCTAAAATCAATTAGCTGATCAAGGGAGTGACCTGCGTGGAAATTCAGTGATGTATCTGAACTTAGACTATGTCAATAAAAGTTTCAGTCATAGTATAAGTTGAGCCAAGAGTGAGGTACGTTTTCCCATAACTTCATGTGTAGCCAATTCCCTAGAATCGAACAGCCATGTTCAGCCCACTTTAGGGTGTAGTCTTTTCCACTCTGACTGCATATTTCAATGGTAACTACTCTTACCAGATATGTCTGCATATATATCTATATGTAAATAAATAATAGATAAGATACTAGTAAATGGTGCTAAACATATACCAGTTCCTTGGTTTTGTCACACGTACCTGCCAATGCTTTCCTCAGCAATTCTGTGGAGTCTGCTTTTAACAGAGGCTCCAAGTAAAAGAAAGAGATTTTTTGACTTGAAATCTTTGTTGTGGTTTACCAGAAGCAGAGTGTCACTTCACAGACTGGTAAAGAACATTCCACTCCCCGCTGCGATGCCAACAGGGAAAACTGGAGCTTCTCCCATGCCTAATGGACAAACCAGGCAGTGGTTGCAATTCTGGATAGAGAAAGAAAGTCAACCAAAGTGGTCATCCCATGTATAGCAACCAGGAAGATCTGCTTCCTAATTTTTCACCTTTTGGAACTAATATGTGAACTAAAGCAGCTTTTCTGTTTCTAATAATAATTTAAAAATCATCAGGAGCAAAAGCTATTTTCTTATGTATTTCCATATCATTTCATCTCACGAATCCTGTTTCTCACTGGATGAAGTGGGAGTTGAGTGGTGGAGCCAAGACATGTTTGACTTCATGGAATTCTTTTTTCATTACTTGGATAATTTTTAACTTTCTTTGCTTTTCTTGCTTCATATTTTCCAAAGCATAACGGTCTAAGAAGTAGCAGGCTCTGTCATGCCTTTAAGAGACTAGAAACTTTTCCCTTGACTGAGAAGTAACTCCACACCTTTAAGAGTAGCTCTTAACAAATGAAATCCAAAATTCACTCAGTTATATAATGTCCAGCAGGCAGAATTTAGCTGACACCTGACAGTGGGAGTCCAATCTTACCCACTGTTGCCCACCTAATCCGTTCACATTTCTGAGAAATTGGAGATGCTTTTAAGTTGCAGCAGAATTCTTTAATTTCTGTTGCTACTTTTGCCCTGAGGTCCCTTCCTCTTGGCTGAGCTAAATGCACAAGTAACTGCTTTCTGCCTAAGGCCATTTATAATTCACAAAGAAAGTGCTCCTCCGCCTTGCTTCCCCTGAGGGACATCCTCTGAGTTGTGCTCCTGAAACACTCCACCTTGCTGAACTCAGAAAAAGGCATTGCAATTTTGGCCATTTTAATAAAAACACCCCACACTCACAGGTACAGAGTGAAAGACGAATCATGATTGCATATATGCTAATAATCAGAAAACACAGAGGAAAGGGGAAGACCTCAGTTTCAATTTTTCTTAGTGTAGATGGAGACGAGGGCGTCTCCCTTTTTCAGCTGAATTTCCTAGCAATTGAGCAGCAGAAGCAGGCTCCCTTCTGCTTGGCTCCTTCTGGCACCACTCCGTTTGCATTTCTGGGTGCACACCAGCTTCCACAGGAGTGCTGGAAGGAGTCCCCACTCCAACTGTGCCGTAACCTGGCTGATAAGATATTTGGGGTTGGGGATGTGGGAGGTGTGAGTCAGACTCCCTGCAGTCTGGGAAACAGACTGAACCCAACTCTTCCACTTTCACAGGATGATCGTGCAGCAGGTGGATCCTGTCATCACATGCTGTGGCTACGACAGCACGGCAGCAGGGGATGAGATTGGCGGAGGCTGCCGTGGGATGGCACCCACAGACAAGGCACACTCAGGCTGCGATTCCCCAGCTCAGCTCAGGCAGCTCAGCTTGGCCGAGGGTGTATGCTGTAGCAGAACTTAGAGATTTAAAGCACATTTTCAGCACTTACAGCCTCTCAAGTGCCTAAACAAGTCARGTGAAGTTTGTTTTGGCTCACTGACTTCTACATAGACATCTAAATTCTGTGTAAGTTGCATCTTAGGTGGCTTGTTGTCTTCTCTGGATTTTGCCCTCAGCTGTGAGCAGGAGCACAGCTTTGCACTGGCACATGCTGTAGTAGGACAATGTCACCTGTTGACTAAATCCTAGACATCCACTCCCTGTTGCTTCCTCTTCTCTTCCAGCTTTTAGACTTTATGGYGGCGATTACAAAACTCTGCCTACCATTCTGTTACTGCCTTCCCTTGCAAACAACTCTGTGAAGTCAACTTCCCAGTTGTTTGATCCAGTTTAAATCCACATCTGCCAAAATCATTCTCTCACTGGTAAAAACTCTACTCTTTGCTCAGCTTCTCCACCCTCGCCATAATCATATATACACAGGTTCATTATGGATTATTTGTTTCCTTTAGTAATAAACCTAGTAGAAGCATTGCATCATCCATCCCATAACCCAGTATCGACCTGAGAACAGCCCAGCTACAGAACCGGAGGGATCTCCTTGCTTCAAGGTTTGAGTCAGGCATGACACATGCTACACAACCTGGGCTTGTCCGATAACAGTCTGCACTTGTTTAATGATGGTTCCTTCCTCTTGCTGAGGAGCTCTGCAAGTTTTCTTTAACCTAATTAATTTTCATTCTTATTTGCTTTCATGGCTGACCTTTTCCATCAAATCTTAAAGAATAGATGAATTGTCTGTGCAACTGAGGTTGTCCATTATTATCTCCTATAGCTGCGCTCCTTTCCTCTTCCCCAGCAAAGCAAAATCATTGAAACAAGCTGTTTAAGATATCTGCAAGGGAAACTGTGTAGCCTTATTTTCCATTGTAAATACTCTGGCACACAGCATAGGCCAATTAAAGCCCTGTTTTCATGGATAGTTTATATGCAGTATTTGTATAAATGCACATAGGCTATAAGCTGCTACTTATTTTAGACATAAGTGCTACACTGTAATAATCACTTATCATTGCTCGTCAAAAATAACTCTAAACAGATTCACATTTTGTTTGCTAGATGAAACATTACTGACCAAGGGAAGAGCACGGAGAGGGCTCTGTCACTTGGGAAATGGTAAATTGAGGCATTTAATTCAAGCAGAAGTTATTTTTGTTGTTGTTTGTTTCTGCACAAATCCTGCAATCTGTGAAACAAATGGAAAAAATTACAAGATCAAGAGGATTTTAATGGATTTAAAATTAAGACAATCATTATGGCATCAGTTGCCATTTACACCTAACTGCAGTAAAACGGTATAGTAGTGGTTCACCCCTGTAAACTGTTTTTGGACGGGAACCTTGAGCAGGAGTGCTAAAGAGTTAGAGGAACTGTGACAAAAGTGTCTAAAGAAAATGGAAGAACTGTCACAGAAGGGTACAGAAATCACTGGCAGTCTCCACTCTCTACCCTCCTCAGCTCTAACTATACTATTTTCTTACAAGAACTTACTATCCTTCAGTGTACTTTTCTGGGGACTAGCTTTTAAAATTTGGTACAACCAGACTATGGTAGCCTTTGAGCAGCTGTTTTACTGTTTAGATTGGTCTTTTACCTTGCTGGTAAATACAGTAATTGCTTGTTATGATTTCTGTTTGTTCTTTGTGAATATAATCACATGTTTTTACAGATAGTTACTGATTTATATATAGTCTAAATGACTTAATTAAGAAAAGTAACTTCCTCTGCCCCAAATATTTCCGTACTGAAAGATTTATTCACAGAAGTAAGTAAAGTAAAATCACATTAGTAGACACTTGGCATACCCGAGAGATTAAAATTTACACACACACACACACACACACACACACACACATATAGAAATATATTTTTTTTCTTGAAGAACGATTGGAGATTTGAAATTATATCCATGTATGACTCTATCATCATTAGGGGGAAACTAGCTTCATTTAACAGTGGGCAGAACAGGGTGACTATTCTATCAAGCCAAAAGAAGGTCATAGATAAATTACATCTCCTTGAATTTGATCAGGACAAAAAGCATGTTTCATCCTGTAAAAGGCTGTGTAGTGTCTTTAACAAGTACAGAAATTAAGACATCACATATTCATATATTTCATATATAACTTCATCTCTACCAGGAAACAAGCATTCAAAGCCAACTTACGGGGAAGAGGAATATCTGCTGATTAATATCCCTGTAGTATTTTCCTTAGAGGCTATGGCTATGTGAGGATGGCTCTGTGTCATTATAGTAAAATAACTCCTTAAAAGAAAAGCAAGCTATTCCAATAAAAGTGCAATTTTGTGAGGATTTCTGCTGGCACAGTAACATTGGACAGGGATTCCAGCTCTTCACACCCATAACCAAAGCAGCAATGTTGGCAGAAGCCTATAGCACAGCTCTGGCCTCGGATGCAGAACGAGACCGAGAATAGCACTGGGTGGATCGTTGTGTGCAATACTGGAAAAAAAAATTGTATTTAAATTCAATGCTTTCCAAAAGTAGCTAAAACCAGGAGGTTATAAATTATTAACCTGAAAGGCAGAAGGTTTAGAAGACTGCCACTTGTGTGTCCTGGAATAGTTTCTGCTACCTTTTTGGTAAGGAGCAGAACCTTTCATTTAGTTATTGCTTTCCAGCTGAATTTGCAGTGGCTGCAGTTTATCTGATCCTTGCAGCACATTTTCCCTCCAGAAAAAGAAAAAACCCACTATTTTTGCCTCATTATTTAACTTTGTGTTGTTGTGAATGTTACAAAGATTTTCAATACTTTTAGGCTGATTCCATTAACTCTTTACTTGCCATGCCCTATCACTGTCTTGCAAAACTGTTTTCTATCTGAGAAGAGGAAGAGAAGAGAAAGTGGTAATCTGTGGTTAGAAACAGCCAAGACTAAGAAGTAGAGGCTACCTAATACTATTATTAGTGCTCTATTTTTTCCTCCGGAATCCATTATGTCTATGGTGTTTAAAAAAAGAAAAATACATTTGATGGAGAAACATATCTGCTATAATTTACCTGCTGTTACCTAAAATACATTTCTTTTGCTTTAAAAACATAGGATTTTAGTCCCACGGTTGATTTATGGGCTACTGATTTAGGCACATTACTTAAGAAGAGAGAAAATGTAAGTAGAAAAGAGATGGACACTGATGATACGGAAAAACAAAATGAAATTATGAAGAGCATCCCAACATGCATAAGCTTCACCTAAACTCCTGTTTATGACGTGGGCAACTTGAGGATGAGAAATTGCAGGYGCCAAACAGAGTAGGATTGTTACAGGTCTGCACCTGCCATGCTGGCCCTGGCAARGTGTGTTTCTTTATTTATGAATATGTATGAATGAAGGAAAGTGTGCGTGTAAGCTTTATGACAAAGGGCATACGATTTATTTTTATAAATACATGTTGTGTATTAGAACAGTCAGATCTGCATTATAGAAATAATAGATAATATCAATGACTTCTGGTACTGTGCAGATGAAATTATGACAGCTTCAGGGGTATAAAAATAGAAAATTCTATTGCATTAAATATTGAATCAAATAATGTAATCAGTAGAATATTCATTCTGTTCTGTAATTTAATATTACCTTCTATTTATTTGCCTTCATACTCAACTTTTTAAATTGCTAATTTTTAAATTCAAAATGAACCGTACTGTTGATGATCCAAGCTATTTTCTTAACTATTAGAAGAAAAAATACCAAATGTGAGAAATATGGATATAGAGCATATTTGAGGGAATGCACATCGAGGTTCAACTGTTGATACACACAGGTATATCTGTCTTTATCAGCACATCCTGTTTGGGCTGTCTTCCCATAAACAGCTTAGGTGTTAGTCTCAGAGAGGCAGTATATCACTCCCTTCCTCTGTTTATTTTTGGCAACTACCATAGAGGATATTTGTTTTTGTAATACCACAATGATGAAATAGATTTACTGGTTGCAGTCAGAAGAATGCTAAGCAGGTATTTATTTGTTTAATCTCTGCAGCTTTGTTATAAATATTCATAACTGTCTTGGACAAGTTGTTAGGAAAAATCTGGACATTTGGGTTTATGCTTACAGGATTTTTTATAGCACCTGAAAAGGTGTGGGAGATAGTGTGGGTACTCACAGCTACAGCATGATCCCTGGGGAACCTGATCCTAGTGCAGATGGTTCAAGTACCACGGGCTTTGCGGCACAATCAAGATACCGGCAACAGTGTGAGCTCAGAGCTCRTAGGTAGGCTGGCTTCACCCCCTGGAAGTTGTTTTCCATGGGGGTTGCCTTCAGTGGGAAGTGTAAATGTTAGTCAAGCTGGCTAAATACCAGAGGACACAAATCACTTAGTAGTTTCTACTTTTCAGCACCTGAGATGGAATCGTGCCCCATATCTGGGTTTAGCTTGATGATGCCTTGCTTCTATCAGGATATAACGTCAAGAGGGTTTTTTGGTCATTACCTTTCTTAATAGAAAAATACACYTTTGATGTGGCAAAGACAAAAAAAATAGAGCCACAGTCCCAGATCACCACTGTTTCTTCATGAGCTCAGACTCACCCTATCTGATACCAGGCACTTAAGGAAAGTGCTTACATTAGGCTCTTTCTGCACAGAAAGTGAGCATCCTCTTACTGACTGCAGGGAATCCTGGAGCAACAGGGCTCCTGATCTGGGCTCCTCAAGGAAAGCTCCTGAATTACAGGGGTTGAAAGCAGGTCGGTGTCCCAAGGCCATCGTGTGCAGCAGATCAGACTTGCTCAAACACGGACTCTGGGGGCTGGCTTTATTTCTTCTTCCCTGAACTGAGCAGGCTTATTCTGCAAGYGGAGTTTACAGACTCAAAGAGCTGCAAGAAAAGAACAGCATGCTGCTCCATCTGCTTTGCTTGCAGTGCTACCACATTTTTTTTTCCTTGCTGTGTGGAGTCTAACAAGCCCAAGAGCTACTAGCTACTGCTCAGACTCAGACGAGCTGTTTTCATCTGTCACCTTCTGCTTGTCTGCAGCTCAAGTGCTAAATCTCCCTTCCTGACTTGCCTGCAATAATTAGGTCAATCAGCACTGGCTTCTACAAGTTAATTGCCCGCATCATCCACCTTGTTTTCCTCCAAAGAAACAAAAACAGTGTGGACAAAACAAGTCTAGAAACAAAGGCTAATGTAAGAAATAGGACTTAGCCTCATTTTTTTTTTTTGCCTCCTCTCCATTGTTTTTATCACTGCCTCAATACTGAATGTGATATTTCTTCCTGCAAATTATAGGGGACCCTGCTGTACATGTGATGCCTTATGGGTTTGTACCACATAGAATGGATAATTTTCTTTTTTTTTTTTTTGTTTCTTCTCTTTTACTGAGCACTTTTATTACTGTTTTTGTTTTCTTTAACCTTGCCACTAGATGAAGTATTGATGAGGGAGAAGCAGACAAACATCTCCAGCTGCTATAGCCATGAAATAAGCTTTATTTTCCAGCTTATTAACTCTGACCTGAAGGGCACTTGTYGCAATTACATTTTTTAAGGTAATATGCTCTCTCTGCAAAGTATTTAAACTCTATAGTTTCTTTCTGCTTCTTCTCTTGAATAGTCCTTTAGATTTGATTAAGACTCTACTAACAAAATATGTTCCTTTTATGTTTATAAAAGAATTCTATAATCAAAACTGAAACATTTTTCAGAATTGCAGCATTCTGATGAAAAAAAGTCCTTGCTTCAGACTGTGACTTGAGCCTGGATCTATCCCACGAGTTCTCTAACCATGGAAATGCCTGTCTCTCCCTTATTTTTAAATGAATATTGTCAAAGATTCTTAGCTTCATCCCCCTGAAGAACTGAAAAAATATTCTGTAGCATCAGTTTGAAGGGAAATTCTTTTCTTCCTCCAAATTTATATTCATAAAATAGGTGACAATGGGAGCTCTGGAGTGTTTATATCAGACCAACGCAGTGGATATGTTTTTCAAGAACCTTTCTAAATATACCTGCAGATTCTCAGGAATGTTATTATTATTTACATAGCTAAAAGAGAGGTGTAGAGTCTCAACTGAAAAGAGACTTCCTTGCATTAAGTGCAATGCAAGCAAGTAACAAAAGAATGGCTCTTGCTCATAGTGCTTATGGTATGTATGGCAGATAACAGATGATAGAAAATTAAAGGCAAATGTGAATGAATATGAAGGAATACCAGTCAGCATTAGATACACAGTAGAATTAAAAAGTGGAAGGGATAAATCTTATCCTTTATCTTACCTTAACTTTGAGATACAATATAGTGCAGGTCTTATGTTTCCCTCAGTTCATACTGTGTGGTTGCTGCCAGTTAGCAATTAGCATAGGCAAATCTCACTTTATGTTTATTCTGAGGGATTATTATTATTATTATTATTATTTTAGATTGGCCTTGTGAAATCCACATTTGAATAATTTGGATTTTAATGGCTATTTGTTTTATTTATTTTATTGTTTGTAATGTTAATATCAGCCAGTAGATATTATATGTACTATTGCCTGTGATCTCTGAGTGACAAGGTTGAATCATGTTTACATTAGCAAATGATCCCATCTTGCAGTCATGTAAGCACGTGTTTCGCTTTCCATCCTTCCTTCAACGGGCAAGTCACATGCAGAAGTATCTGCTGTGTCAGTAACTCAAGATTATTTTCTTCAGACAATGAAGGACAGTTGCCCAGCAGAATTTTTATGTTGCTCCAGTATCATAATCTATTGCCATTTTACTAGTGTTTACTTTCAGTACATAGTTTGCTGGCAAGGAAATAATTTAAAGCAGGAATTTAAACATGAGTATAGATTACATCTACTCCAACAACTTTATCTCCAACAATAAATATATACAAATTYTAAAATTCATCACTCTATAATTTCCAGCTCGTGCTTAAAGTAATTACACATTCTGTGGTGATAACACATTCAAGGTTTGTTGGTTTTTTATGATACCACAAGCTGGCGAGACACCTAGATCAGGCATGTTAATGCTAATTGGCAGGTAAAGTAGAAATCTGAGGGAGTCTGGATTTCTGCCTTTTTGCCATTTTTTTGTTGATTGGAAACTGAATTATTTTTATCCTAGCTTTTACTATTCAAAAATGCCAGGCAATTCACTGCTGTCTTTCCTCTGTGCATTTTAATCCATCAGCTCTGTTGTTCGTTTAATGCCTTGTTGTTTGTTTTTAATCCGGTAGACTAAATCAGCTTTCTTTTTAACTGCCTTTTAAAATCAATTGTACAGGACTTCCTAATGTAAAAACCAATTGGCTCTGATGACATAGTTAGAACGCTGATGAGGTTTTTGTTTGTTGTTTATTTATGGAAGTGCATGACCTAGTGATAATAGCAGTGATATACTTTATTTGAAATATGATTGTTTACCGGCTTGTCAGATGAATATACATGGTTCCTGCCCCTATAAGGAAATTCATCTCCCTTCCTATTCTACATAGTATRACTCCTATTCCAAGACTTGATCTCTAAATATCTCCTGGATCCTAGCTGAATTTACTCACTCTATATTCTTTACTATTTTTGATTTTTTATTTTACAAGTGAATATAATTTTAATACAAAGGAAGGACATCAGCTGAGCTGTTCATGGTGTGCATTTTTTGAGAAGGGTTTAGTAACTTATTACAGATGGAAAAGGCTGGAATTACCATTTTGAAGTCAAGCTTTTGTGAAGTGAGCCCTGACACTTGTGAAAAATAAGTACATAGGCTAAACAAATAAATATACACACATACATACATATATATATACATTAGGCTGTAACTGGAGGACTAGTGATCTAGCATCTGACTAGATGCTGGTGAATRTGCAAACGCAATATCAAGACAGAGTAGCAATTGATCATAGAAGACAAAATGATGTAAAAGTTATAGATAATGGTAAGCTATGAGGACAGATCACTGGAAAGAGTTACTGCCTGCAGATGGAAGAAAAGATCCATTGGTGGCTCTTGAAAATAATGATCTGGATCCAATGTACAGCTCAGGAAATCCCTCCAGGATGATTCTTAGAAACCAGGAGAATATACTTGGGAAATAACACTCTATATTCGCTTTATTTCTTGTATTTATAGGCATCCGTGGAAGGCTACTGTTGGCAAGGAAAAGTAAGCAAGGTGGACTTCTGAGCTGACCAGTTTGGCTGCTCTTATGCTTATGACCTGTCAATGGAGGTGCAGAAACTGACTTTGTACATTTCCCCTTGCCATTAAAATAAATAATAATAAAAAAATGGTAAGAATAAGTCACCTTCAAAGGAGGTAACAACTTCCATCTGAGTGAGCTGTCATATCCACTGTCAGTTGAACTTAATCAGCTAGTGATTCCACACAGAATGTGGAAGAGGGGACAGGCTACTTGGGAGAAATACAGGAATGCAGCCAGAGTATGTAGAGGTGCGGCGAGGAAGGCTAAGGCTCAGCTGGAATTGAGTCTKGCAAGGGATGTGAAGGACAACAGGAAGGGCTTCTTCAAATACATCAGCAGCAAGAGGAGGACTAGGGAAAATGTGGGCYCACTACTGAATGGGGYGGGGGCCCTGGTGACAAGGGATACAGAGRAGGCAGAATTACTGAATGCCTTCTTKGCTTCAGTCTTCACTGCTRAGGGCARCCCCCAGGAATCCTGCAGCCTGGACRTGAGGGAGAAAGTCTGGAGAAGGGAAGACTTTCCTTTGGTTGAGGAGGAAAGGATTAGAGACCTTCTGGGTAGGCTAGACATCCACAAATCCATGGGCCCWGMTGGGATGCACCCACGGGTACTGAGGGAGCTGGTGGATGTTGTTGCCAGGCCACTCTCCATCATCTTTGAAAGGTCCTGGAGACCTGGAGAGGTGCCTGAGGACTGGAAGAAAGCCAGTGTCACTCCAGTCTTCGAAAAGGACCAGAAGGAGGACCCAGACACCTATAGGCCCATCAGCCTCGCCTCCATCCCTGGAAAAGTGGTGGAACAGCTCATTCTGGATGTCATCTCCAGACATATGGATGAAAAGAAGGTGATCAGGAGTAGCCAGCATGGATTCACCAAGGGGAAATCCTGCTTAGCAAATCTGATAGCCTTCTGTGATGGAATGACTGGCTGGGTAGATGAGGGGAGAGCAGTGGACATTGTGTACCTTGACTTCAGCAAGGTTTTTGTCACTGTCYCCCATAACATCCTCCTAGAGAAGCTCAGGAAGTGGGGGTTAGAYGAGTGGACAGTGAGGTGGATTGAGAACTGGCTGAAAGGYAGAGCTAARAGGGTCGTCATCAGTGGCRTGGAGTCTAGTTGGAGGCCTGTGGCTAGTGGTATCCCCCAGGGCTGAATACTGGGTCCCATCCTGTTCAACTTCTTCATCAATGACCTGGATGAGGGAATACAGTGCCTCCTCAGCRAGTTTGCTGATGATACCAAGCTGGGAGGAGTGGCTGACACACCCGAGGGCTGTGCTGCCATTCAGAGAGACCTGGACAAGCTGGAGAGTTGAGCAGAGAGGAACCTCCTGAGGTTCAACAAAGGCAAGTGCAGGGTCCTGCACATAGGGAAAAATAACCCTGGGCACTAGGACAAGCTGGGGGCTGACCTGCTGGAGAGCAGCTCTGCAGAGAAGGACCTGGGAGTGMTGGTGGHTGACAAGTTGACCATAAGCCAGCAGTGTGCCCTTGTGGCCAAGAAAGCCAATGGTCTCCTGGGGTGTATCGGGAAGAGTGTGGCCAGCAGGTTGAGGGAGGTGATCCTGCCCCTCTACTCAGCCCTRGKGAGGCCTCATCTTGAGTACTGTGTCCAGTTCTGGGCTCACCACTACAAGAGAGACATGGAGCTACTGGAGAGAGTCCAGCGTAGGGCTACAAAGACGATCAGAGGTCTGGAGCACCTGCCCTACGAGGAACGGCTGCGAGAACTGGGCCTCTTCAGCCTGGGGAAGAGAAGACTGAGGGGCATCTTATCAATGTGTATGAGTACGTGAAGGGAGGGTGTCAAGGGGATGGGGACAAACTCTTTTCAGTTGTCCCATGTGACAGGACAAGAGGCAATGGGCAGAAACTGAAGCACAGGAAGTTCTGCCTGAGCGTGAGGGGGAATTTCTTCCCTGTGAGAGTGACAGAGCCCTGGCACAGGTTGCCCGGAGAGGTTGTGGAGTCTCCTTCCCTGGAGATCTTCAAGGCCCRCCTGGATGCAACCCTGTCTACCATGCTGTAGGTGACCCTGCTTGAGCATGGAGGTTGGACTAGATGATCTCCAGAGGTCCCTTCCAACCTTACCTGATTCTATGATTCTGTGATTCTATGATTCTATGATGCTCACCATAACTCTATTCAGAGCCGTCTTTGATATATTTGTTTTTCTTCTCTAAGGTAGTATCTCCTAATGGTAGCATCAGCATGAAATAGCAGCTGTTGACTACTGATTTTTTTGCCTCAGCTAGTATACAATGTGATACAAAAGTAAATTGAAAAGAAAGGTTAGAAGTTGCCCATAGACCAAATATATGCTAATTGTATAGTATACAGACTTCAACAATGTTGTTCAAAGCTGCTTTTTCTTAATTCCTACAACTTATTGCTAATTTATCAGGTTCTATTTTCAGCGGGTTTTAAGACTCTTTGTGAGCCAGATGTCGCTACAGCAGACAGCTCTACCAAATTATTTAAATCTTAACTTGCAGAACTGTGGCCACCAGTAGACAAATAACCTATTCATCATTTGGGAGAAATCGCATCCTTCCGAGSGTGTAAAAGCACCTATGTGTACCTGCCAGAATCCCCAGGCTTTTGGTGACAGCGTGGGAGCTCCTCACTGTGGTGCAGGCCACGCTCGGCAGACAGCCCAGGCCACCTGTGACACAGAAACTCTACATGTGTCTGCATTGTGCACCTACTGCTATTCAATCAACTGAATATCACTTACACATAAATATACCCATCTCCTTCACTATCCAAGYAAAATTCCTAAGCTATCTTCTTTCAGTGAAGTATCTTGTCTGAAACGTTACTTTTTCCAGTACGCAGGAGAATCATGACCCATCATGTGCTAGTGACCTCTTTCCATGCTGTAATTCATGCCATGGGATATGGTCTTGGTTAGGCTGTCTGTGGTCTTTTAGGGGCTCCTGTGAGCTGGGGATTGTGCTGGCAGCATTTTATCAGTTGCAGTATAGCACATCATCCTCTTTTTTTGGTCCATGATTTTATATACAAGACAAAGACCATGGCTTTATGCTACGTAATTGTGTTGGTTGCAGATAAGCCTAGACTTCATGCAAGGTAGGAATTAGTTGTGTGAATCTGAGCTCACTGCAGACAAAACTACATTGCAGTGAATGTAAATTTTTTTTTAACAAGTCTCATTTTGTCAGGATTTTGAATATATGAATGGCATTTAGATGCCAATATTTTCAAGAAATGAATTTTCCTTTCCGCTAAATTTTGTTCCCCAATAGTTTTTTATTCCTCTGGGAGATGGAACAGCATTTGCTTATGGCTAAGTAGACTTCCCGATTCAAAGTTTTCTGACATCTGTTTGCTTAATTAGAGATTTTAACACAAACATCCTTCCCCTAACACTTTATTTATGGAACTGATAGGCACAGGTTCAATAAGATATTTTTACTGGCAGAGTATTTTATTCACTATCTGTTGTTCTGCAGCTGTCATCATTTTGTCAATTTTAGTTTCAGTGCATTGAATGGACCTGTTATTTTCCTCAACCTGTTGAGGCTTTTCTGTGTGTGTTTCTAAATAATACCTAGTGCTCTATTCTCTAGAAAGCTAGTATTTAAGCCACATGTAGAGTAGGGTTAAACACTGGAAAGGAGTAGAAGCTGTTTAACTTACCATTACCTAMTTACTGTACTTAGGAGCCATCAAGTTTGAATGACCATAGTGAAAGTCTTGAAACAAGAATTTGGTGTTTCTAATGCAGCTGGGCCATGTCCTGAGCCAGAGTTAATAGTGAGATTTGCTCATGCAGTTACACAGGATGAACTGCAAAGCTGGAAAAGCTCACAAGGAATTGTCTGATCTATCCCTTCTAAATTGGGCACATCCAAGAGGCTTTCCTGGGGGGCTGTCTCGAATAACAGAATGTGCCATGGGTTCTTACCTGCCTTTTGCAAGATGTGCTTATATAACATAATTCAATTTTTCTGTTGCCAAACATGAAACTTCAGATTTTCTGGAACTCATCTTCCTCCAAATGCTGAGGGACTGTGTCCCTGTTCTTGAAGAGATGGTCCAAGTTCCTTCCTGCACTTCAGTCTGTGTACTACTCTGGAGAAAGAGCCCTGTCTATGGAAGTGAAGACAAAAAGCAAGGTTGGTCTTGAAGAAACAAAGTCCATTAGTAGCATGTGGACTTGTAGCAATGATAGGCTCTGCATGGAGAACGATCGTGTCATCCTGCACAACATAAAATTCTTAAGGATAAATAGTGTCTGCAGTCCACAATAACTAAACATAGRATTCCTTTCCCCAAGTAAATCACAATCTATCATTTAGGTTTGGTAGGAGCTGGGTATTGTCTGACCATATTCAGAAATAGTTAGGGATATTATTAGCAAAAACTCTTCCTCAGAAGACTCCAAAGCACTTTGTAGAGGTGGCCAATGCCATTATCAGGTAGTGATTTAGGAATCCTTTGCATGCGGGAAGATTCAGGCGGTACTGCTACAAACTAAATCAGTGGAGACTTGACTTTTAGCTGAGTCCAGAAAATGGAAGTACAAGGTGAACATAAATATCGGCTTTTGGAACAGTAATATTTGGGAAATAAAACTTGTGAACCTAGTTTCTGAAGTGGTGCTGTGCACCTTTTTTAGAATAGGATTTGACAATGTTTGCAACTGAAGCAAGTTTTATCAAGGGGAAGAAGCTAACATGATTGCTGTTTAATGGAGATCAGAAATGGATGTTACAGTATTGGTTGAAGAACTGCACTGTCAAATAAATGGATATTGTCTCCCGTATGATTATTTTCCTTCTGTTGTGGTAGACAGCTCCACTTTTTCTAATTRCTAATTCAAACAGATGAGAGTTTTCAGGTATTTGCAATGAACAGTTTTTACCAAAAGCTACTATTTCATGGTGATCTATGTATAAGAGAACAGTGGCATATTAATGAGTTGATTTTACATGCTTTCAGTATGTACTGCTGAGCTCTATGGGCATTAGACATAAAAAGATTCTTTAGGGCTTAGCTGATATACTGACACTATTTTTCAGGAAGAGGAAATGTGCAATGTCTTCTGTGCAGTAAAAGYAGGCAATTATGTCTAATTTCTATCAGAGGCAAGAGCAGGGTTATCAAGAATATTAAGCTAGGTATAAGGATTTATTAGAAAAATAAAAATCAGGCAGTGGGATGGATGTAAAATGGATGTGGGATGCAACAAACTCAGAGGGAGACTCTATGGAAGAGGAAGGTATTATTGCTTTTAAAATAAACTGATTTCACCCCCACACATGTGTTCTCTCCTGAATTTCTTTCAGACCTACTTCCAAGTACCAAGATACTTGCATCCAAGTGGCCTGGCCAGGATCACTTGTGAGTGATGTAGTGGACAAGGGACACCAGCTACCTAGTCCTCTCTACCTTTCTTGAGTTCCTCTTTATTGGCAACAACAAACWGTTTTTTGGGTGGGTCTTTTATACCCTTTAGGAGTCAGCAGTTTCTAAAGGGTAATCTTTTGCCTCACAATCTTGCTTATTGCATCCTCCATACATCTCAATCAAAGGAGCTGCTTATTGTCTTTGTTCCCTAGTTTGGGGTATCTTTTTTTTCTGGTTACAGCCTGGCTTCCTGTTGGGATAGCAGGAAGAGAACTGGCACACACAAAGGGCTCTGACCTGGCTTCCTCCCTCCTGCTATCACTGCGCGGGTCTTCTGCTGATAACTCCTTTGTGCCATGCGTGGCCTTATCAGAGCACAGTCCTTCTGGTGTTCATGTAAATACCRCATTCCTCTGTGTTTACCAGTTTGACTGCTGTCAGTCGTGGCCTCAGATACCAATGCATGTCCTTCCTCTAATCCCGGCTCAATTTGTTTTGGTGCTCTCCCACACAGATATTTCCATTCATACCAATCGTTTCAATTACAGATCTCTACATGGGAAAGATACATGCAAAAATATTAACCAAGGGAAGGAAACATTCTTGCTAGAACACACTTTGTAAATGCATATGTAAATAAGTAGACATTTCYCAGTGAGTTTTGGCCTTTCATCTACACTCTAAAAAAAGGTGATTTTCCTTCTGCAGGATTCAATCTTGCCTTTATGGTACTCTCTGTCTACTTTATTTCCTGCATCCAGATCCTTTTCCAGTGTTTGTCTTGTTATTGCCTATTTCATCCTCTTCTGTACCTTACTGACTTTGTAAAGCTCATCACAACATCCCTAAAATGTTTTAAGAAAAAAAAAAAAGCATTATAACAGCCAACCAATTTCCTCTTGTTCTAGGAACTGGGATGCTTTTATGAGGGAAGTCATGTCCTATGAACTTTGTTGATAACAAAACAATAAAGTTTAGCTCAAAAGGTTGTTCTGTAGTTCAGTTTCTAYAAGTGGTATGAACAGATTTCCAGAAACCACACTAAATTTGTATTTTACAAGTTCTTATTTTGTAAGCTTTAATAGAACCTGATATAATACTCTGATTTTGAGCACCCCAATGCTTTGCAAAGTGACCAGATTCCATAATGTGCTTGGAACATCCAGGAAAACATTTTAAAGTGTAGCGCTGTTACTTAAGGATTTTCTTTTTTTTTTTAATTGGTACCAAATATGTTGCAGCCTAGTGGAGAATGTCTTTTTTAGGCAAGTAAACCATTTTTTTTCAAGAATTTTTGATTAAGAAGGAAGCAGGAGAAGGAATCTTTGATTAAGCTCCCATTCTGACAGATTATACTACATCCCTTTGCTCTCCATTTAGATCAAATAACTTGTTCTTTCTGTCTATATCTTCTCCTAAGAAATATTCCTCACCCCAGTCTAAGGGTTTGACTGCACAGTTGAGGCCTAATGACTGCATTTGGGATTTCAACAGGATTCCTCCACARGTGGCCCTAAAGTGCTGTGGGTTAGCAGTTGTTTTGGTCTTGTAGGCTACCTTGTGAATAATTCCACCACAGTAACAGTGCAGCTGTTGATATCCRTGTGGAAAATCTTTTTGGCTTAACTGAAGCTAGGATGGTTGCTTTACAAAGAGGACCTGCATCAGAATAAAATGCAGCCTCTGAAAATGTGCCAAATTTTGCAGGTCTTGCTATATTAGGTATTTAAAGACAAGCCAAATACACATCCAGAGCATTATTTTTTTTTGCTAGGTACTTACGTTTCGCTTATCTAAATTACATCCTTGACTTCTTTTTTACTGTCCTTTAGATCTTTACCTATTGTCAAATCAACATCATATTAAACCTGTACAAACTCCCACTAGTTAAAACTCTTGCCCCAGCTCTTAAGAAACGTGAAACAGCATCAGTGGGCCTGTCATCAAGAAATGTTGCTGTTGTAATCAGATAGCAACCCCAGCCTAGGCTCAAGAATCACAGTCAAATTTAAATTGATTATTTAATTGGGGAATGAAATTTCACCAGAGTTTCTCATTGTGATAATGCCTGATAGGGTTATATTTTGTAGAAGGGGGAAAGGATTGAATTCATGGCTTTACCATCTTGATAGCATTGACTGCTTAAAAACGAAGACATGGTCTACAGGTGGTACACACAGCTAACATGTACAGCATAGTGCTTAAGTTGCTGCAGTTTCATTTCAAGTTAAATTGAATGTAGCGTGAAAATAGTCATACTAAGTTCTGTATATTGTATACTGTAATATACCTGTATACTCTTGGGAACTCTAGTGAAATAAAGCCCACCATTTTGAACTGTCACTTCTCAGTCACTACTGTTGTTGAAACGGACTTTCAAGACCCAAAAAACTGAGAAGCTTTGTGGCCAGGACAGTATGTGGTATAACAGCAAGTCTTCATTGAATCACTCCTCATGAGTGGTTCCTCTGCAATCAGTCCCATTGATGTGAACAGTTCCAGGAACTGCTGCTCCTAAAATCAAACAGAACTAGAGTGACAAAACAGACACTGGGTCTGGGTCTTCTGGCTTAGCTCATGTTTAGAAGTACTTCAGAGGGTTTGCARGGCTTCTTCTATACCTTCGTTTGATCTGTTATGTCCAGTGCCTCCTTCTGTTAAGGGGAAATGGGAGACAGCAATGCTTCTGAAACTATAGTCTAGAAAATCACAGAAAATGGTCCTCTGTGGTCTAGCAAACCATATTAAACAGTAAGTATTGTGAGTTACTCAGTTCCATGTAGTTTTACTGCTTATTAGTGGAAAAAAAGCTTGTGTGGATGGTGGTTCACTAAACCAAAAGTATGGGAGTCTGTTGAACTGTGACAATCCCTTTGCTCTGTGATTGAGTCTGGTAGTGCTGGGAATGAAGGGAAGAGGTATAGAGAAAATGTGGATAAAGTGAAAGAACAAAAAACAAATGAAGTCTCCTAAGGACTAATCTTCTGGAGGTCTCCCAAAATCCAAAGGCTCTGACCGTTACAGGTTATTTTTGAAACAAGTTCTGTCAGATCATTGCACTAGTTTACCTCATATGTTATTTTCTTCTGTTTGGCTTTGATGTGCAGCCCTTGGCTATGATGCTAATTCTACCTGCAAAGGAAGAGAAGGAAATAGTCCACCTGACACTGAATAGAATATATTTGCAACTGTAAAGTCAAGCAAATCAACACCAAGGTTCAAAAGCAGTTTCTGGCTTTAGGAACCCAGTATTTTGTTTTGGGCTGTGTATAAAAGCCTTTTACAGGACTACGTGCGTTGTGTTTCTCTGTCACTCACTGAAAAGGAAAAGCAGTGTTTTGTAACCATGACATACCCTGTTATCTTCCCCAAGTGATGAGCTCATCCAGATTACTCCAAGGGGATACTTATATTTTATCAGTGGCGCCTTGTTGCACAATTTCCAGTTTCTTTCTTGAAGATACAATAAAAGATTTATGTCTGAAGGACTATGATGTGGTTTCCATCTAAGAGCAAAACAATTCCTTCTAAAAAAAATACCATATCCCCAAATGATTTCATAATTGCAAACAGTGTTGATGAGCTCTGTGGCTTAAATGAGTTTATAACATATTTGCTCTGTTTTCTAGAGAATATTTTTTGATGTGCTTAGTAAGGAAAATAATTAAAATCCCCCTGCCATTTCAAATTGACACAAAATAAATGTTATCCATTAGTTGATGTCTACTGCAATAAGTCGTTTTTCTCATTTCATTCCAGATTTGTTTCAAAGATTTTTCTCTTTTGCTCTCTCTTAAGTGTGTGTGCGTATGTGTTAAATAGTTTCAGGTCTGAAAGTCAACCATGTTTCTCATTATCAGACATCAGAAAGACTTTATTGCCTTTGTGTTTTCATGCCACTTAAGGATAAGCAAGTCTCAGAATACTGCATGTTTTTGATGTACGGGTGAAACTCACATCTTCTGTTCTCAGTGCAGAACTCTTATCTGCACTGCAGATCTCAATTGCATATTCTGCTCTCATCCCCTCTGCGAGGCTCCGGTTGTTATCACCAGAAATTTCACATGCAGAATATTGAAGATTCCTGCAGCGTGGACAGGAGAATTGGCCTGTATCAGTAACGTCCAAACACGCTGAAATATTTTAGAATCCGGCTAAGATATGACAAGTTTCTGAACCCATGCTGTTAGCTCAGAAGAAACATGAAATATCAATTTGAAACATCGGAAAGATATTTTTAGGCAACAGTGTCTAGTTGGTTACAGTTATTTTCTTAGACTGAATTATGGTGATGGTCTTACCACTTCAGTTGTTTTTTTTTCTTTTTACACAACTAGAATTTAATGTTAGAAATGTGTAATATTTTAGGCAGTCCCTGATAATGTCTGTTGCTGTTACTTGAAAGACTTTTTGAGTGCTTCTTGGAAACAATTTATTGTGAATCGGTTTTGCTTCTAGCTATGCTGTTCTTTTATTCATACTGCTATGTACGATAGAACATAATGTCTTTTTCTTTTAAAAACATAATTCTTGACTGTCTTGGATCAAGTCTGTGTTCCACCTTACTTAGGATATGATCTAAGAATGGGTATTCTGAAGACTAAATATGGCAATCTTTCCTATATCTATATAAATTGATGTTCCCTGTATTACTTTGAAGTAGAGAATTCTACAGTCAAAATAAAAATGGCATTTTTGTTGCAAAGGTTGGATAATGTTGTTAATATGCTCAGGACTAGTTCCTTCCCCATGTTACAGACAAGAGGCACTAATCATTCCGGATCTGGATCAGGGTCTATATTTGTAAAAGTTTCCAAACTTTCCCATTTTGTATTTTCTGTCAAGGGCTTTCCCAGGTATGCCTTATTTCCTCTCTGTTTAACTTAYGCCCACCTTAAGCCTTAACTATCAAGCTAGAACATCACTACTATTTGCTGAGAGAACGGGGAGAAAGGAAGGGAGCATTTTAACTGGGAGTCCTGTGGAATTTAACTAATAATGCATGGACCTGCTGTCCCATTTTGAGATCAGCAGCTGCAAAGTTACCAGAAGTTACTGCAGCACGTTGCGAAACCAAGGCTTGGAAAGAGTTTGTCATTTTGGGAAGTCACTTCTATGGAATACAGCAGTTTCAGGTAAAACAGCATAATTCAGTAGCATGTGTTTGCATGGTACTGTGTTCTGGTATTGCAAATGYGGATGGCATTCTGTAACCTCCACAAGGACCAAGGATAGCTATGGACAAAGATGAGAGGGAAGGAATAGTGAAGCAGACTATAGGCTTCAGAAAAACATCAGTGCTTTGCAGCTTCTTATTATAACTCCCAGAATACTGCATGCCTTTGCATTCTGATTCCTCATTCATGTAACCAGGATTGGAATGGGAATAGAAACAACAGAACATGAATTCACGGAAACAAAGCTGTTTTTGTATTATTCTGTGTGGCCCTCAGAAGCTGCAGTTTGAATGCAATTATGACTCAAATGAAAGGATGTTAACAAAAAAAATGAAATATTTTGTCTCAGATCTGTTCCAAAAAAAGCTTTTATGATTGTAAAGTTCATAGATAGTTTTGGCCATTGTTTTTTAGAACATTTTATTTGAAGCACAGGTTATTTACCACATGAACTGACTTGCCTTTGCTGGTATCTGAAATATTGGATTAAAGATGACCAATATACRAGCAGTCTGTCAAAATCAAGGTGAAAATTAGATAAATATCTGTGCTGTTAAAGATAAATTTTGTGGTACTGGGAGAATTATGACAATGTCATGCCATGAGGAGTTGTACTCTGGGTTTACTTTGTTCTTCCAAAGATTTTCAAGGAGGTAAAGGAACTCAGAACCAAACCTTCTAAAGTAACCTCTGCTTCTAGGTGCTTATTTTAGACAAAAAATCTTTGCCTTAACAAAATTATCTAAGCTAGGAATATAGTGTATATAGTGCAGTACATATAGTATGTATAGTATAGTATATATATATATATACACACTATATAGCAGTACTTATTCCAGGGTAATCAGTGGAGAAATAAAACTACCTTAAGAGAGTGATTCAGAGCTGAGAGGTGACCATATGGCCAAAAGCCTGATTCTTACTGATATTAAATGACCTTAATAAGCAAAACATTTCATGTGCATCTTTTTTTCACTGTTCATATAAGATAAATGGATAGTACACCTTCAGTTCTGATGCKCTCCTTTCACTACTGAGTATCTTCAGTTTAAGGATTGGGTTCATTTTCTAGARCCCATAAAAACATATCTGAAGTCTAGTTCCTGTCCTAAAGAGTCTGTTATTCAGAAAAACTAAATTTCATGTTGAATCGGACATCCAGAATTAGAAACTAACTTAGAAATGTAATACTTTTAAGTGTTCCATGTTTCTTGGCTATGAGGCAATAAAAATATGGGCAACACAGGAGAAGTATTCCAAGGTCATAGAGCACAGGTCCATCCTACAATGCATGGTCAGGTAATAAAATTTTATAAATGGGCTGGACATCGCTTTTAGAGGTTTATTATAGTTCAGATAAAGACTATATTTGAGCGACATTTTCAACTTCAGTTTGAACCTCAAAAATACTGAATTCTAAGGCATCCTTGCTAAATCTGCATTCAGACTCACCGATGTGCAATATTCAGCTAGGGATATGTTTGCCTGCTCCTTTACAGATACACCTGTGTCTGTTCTCCCTTCAATGCCCGCCAGCTGAACGTCGGCCATCCTCTGACTGGAAGGCAATGTTCTCGGGCTGTTACTGTAAGTTCTGCAGCTACAGCCCCAAAGTAATGAAGCTCTTCAATTTTTGGACCARCGCTTGCTTGCATCCAGCTGGCTTGAGGCAGGCATAGGTCTGACTGCAAAAGGCTGTAAGATGTACCATACCCTGCAATCAGACAGATTACTGCCATTTCAAAACTTGCTTCAGTAATGGCCTTACCCCTAGTTTTGCGGGCAATGTTCTGGAAAGTGCTGGCTGTTATTGGAGCAATTCTGTAATATGCTGGATATAGCAATAAGTTGTGTATTGAGATGCTTAAGATCTTTTCTCAGTTTATCCCTGACTTTCTGAGCGAGTGTGAGCAGCTGACTTCCTTGTTTTGCAGTCTCCTCCCTTCTGCCTCACAAGGCAGTAATGGCAGGTACCTGCCTCTTGTACAAGGCTCTGAGAGCAGCCRGTGGGAAGTACCACGTATGTGGATAATGGGCAGTTTAATAGGGTTTTGTCTATAAAGTATCTTTACATCCTGTGATAAAGACTATTGTCAACATGCTATTATTAAAATGCTATTAATTCATATTTATAATTAACTATATTATAGTTTATAATTAAAATGATGAAAATATTGTTTTGTAACACTCAGGGTTCTTCCCTTTTCCTATAGCGCTATTAGCACGGTTCTAAAGGGTGAGAATTTCCATCTTGAGAAGCTGCCCCTGYGTTACTGGGTGGAGAAGGGACGGCTATGTGCCATGCCGGATTACATAAAGCAGTGTCAGATTTGGACYGCTGTCATCCTTGTTGATTTCAAATACGGAGTTGCCACTGGCACAGCCACAGTTTGTGCCAGGAGAGCCATCTGAGTTAGTAATCATTACTCGTCTTGTGCTTCAGCCTGGATGGCCAAATGATTCAGTTCATATATCAGATGGATGACACAAGGTTGGAGGTGACTAGCCAGATGAGCTTGCTGATTTGTAGAACCATAGGTCTGAGAATCAGACTCCAAAATCTTTATCTGTCACAGTTTGGTGTGAATAACTCCTCCAGTAGCCTCTGGCCAGTGGGACTTTAGACACTGACGTTTAGCAGTGTAGTATGTTGTCTGCTGGATAATAGCCACCTCTGGATGAGTCTTCAGAAAGAAAAGCTGCAGGAATGCCATTTCTCATCAGCTGGTGTCACTGCTTGGAGCCAGATGTTAGCAGCTGGGTGTGGTAGTACAAAATGGTCTAGGAAAGAAAGAAGAAAATGTTTAATAGGAAACATTAACTTTCTGGCTAARCTATGGGCAAATACAGCAATCCCTTGTTTACAACAATAACTACTAGAAGCTGCAGAAATAGATCTCTGACATTTTAAAGTAATATGTTTACTCTGTTTGATCAGACAGGAGATAATGTCATTGCTTGTTTTACCATAAACACTCTTAAAGACTCAGCATTTCAGTTATTGGCAAGAAAGAGAAGAACATGAAGAATCTTTTGAATATTCAAACACCAGGGTGTTTGAAAATATGCATTTGTCTGTAGCTATACTTTATATTTCTTAAACATGCTTCTTAGTAGATGTCTTGATTTACAAAAGCCTGATAAACTGATTACTGGAGATTTCAGAAGTAAGACAATTTACTCCTTCTTTCTAAAATATCCCAGCTTTGTGAATTAATAAAGTTTTTGGCAAAGAACAAGGACTGTGTTAAAATATGAAATTATAAACAAGGAAGTGTTCAAATGGCCTTCATGAATGCAGTGCACAATGCACACACAGTTCTCCTGTGTTTTAGGAGGATAGATGTTCCCTTTTACTGGGAATAGCCGAGCATCTCACAGTGGGCAGTGAATCATCCCATGTGAAATAAGGTAATTCTGGCAGGACCAGCTTGGAGAATGGGAATAGAGTCACTGAGACTTAAGCACCTAAATACATACCAGAACCTGGACCAGACAGCTGAAAGCAGCCACAACAGGCTGCAAGCACTGCAGCATTCGCTGTAGTTGCACCGAGATCCTACGCACCTGATAACATGTTAAGTGAATGTACAGCTCTCAGTTAGGGACCCAAACTGACAGCTGGGGCTTCAGAATAGGATCTCAAAGAGCAGCAGAGCGATTTTGCTACCAGGTAGAAAAGCCTGAGGCTGAGTGGATATCTTGAATTCTGAGCTTCGGCTGAGACGTATTCCCCCCCCCCCCCCCCCCCGGTTTAAACGCCAGCACAATCTTTAACTTTCTTGACTTAGGAGCCTAAGAATAGGTATGCTTTGAAAAACGGAGCAGAGATCTTTCTCCCATTTAGAAGAGAGCGACTATGGGACAGTACTCCTTTTCATTATTATTTGTTATTCATCTTAGTGGTTAGTACACTCATTCAGGATGTGGGTGACCCAAGTTCAGTTCCTTCCTCTGCCTGAGGGGTTGTAAACTCACACCCCATCCTTCCTTGGAGAGAGCCATAACCACCAGCCTATGGACTATTCTTAGGGTGGAGGACACCCAGTCTGTCTTCTTGAAGTGGTTCCTCTTTGCATGCTATCCTTTTTCTCTGGCTCGAGGAACATTTAAGTATGCCAGGCAAAATGGACCCCTTCTCTTCCCATCCTTTCTTCCAGTTTRGCCCACAGCCTAGAGTTGAGATAAATTTCCTGAAAGGTGGGAGGTTTGAGTTCCATTCCCTCGGAGGCAGAGAATTAAAATATATCTTCCATATTGTGTGCAAGTACTATGATCACATAGTCATAAAGGATAAAACTAAAGCTATACAAAGGACAACTCCTTTGGGGGACCTAGCTCAGTACAAGGAAATTTGTGGTCAGAACCCTAGTGACAAGACAGTCCAATTGTATAAGTGCAAATGATTTTCAAGAAGCAATGCATCATCTGTAAATGAACACATTTTTCTGGTGCCATCTAGGGACTTAAGGCTATAAGATCGTCATATTATAGATTAAAAAATTATCATGCTGGTTTAAATCAGAAACACATTTTGTATTTTGCCTATTGCTCAGCCATAAGATACAAATGGGAGAGGCTAAATGCCAATATCTTTGAAAATATTCCCCTGTGTGGCACTGATCCTACACTGCTTAGAAAAGACCATGTCTAAGTGTCAAGTATAACACAGAGGATGGCATTAAGGCAGTCTTGATTAGAGATTTTCAGTGTAGTTACCTGGGGTTAGTCAAAGTAATTCTGCTCTGTCAGCAGAATGAACGTACTCTCCCAGAAACAAAAATAAAAAGGAGCTTAAGAAAATTATTTGCTGGCCAGGATAAGCCTGTGGCCTACACCTTAGTTCCCTCAGTAATCACTCCAGATAGAGAAAACCCAGCCCTGGCAGTGCCATGGCCACACCGCTGCTCCCACCGGCGACCAGAGCGCAGCAGTGCGGTGGCGAAGGCGGCAGCAGCGTTGGACACCCATCTCCACTCTCATCGGCGTTTGCAGCACCTGGGAACAGCTCAACAAACAGCTCAACAAACTGCTACGGCTCGGTCGGGGGGGGTAGGAAATCAAAGACCATAATCTGTCCTTTATCGCCGGGCGGCGCTCAGCACGAGTGAACCCCGATTTCCAGGGAGCACCGGCCCGCCAGCTGTCTGACAGCATCGCTGTGTCTGGGCAGCCAGGCGTGCGTCAGGCACAGCCCGCCTGAAAGTTAGGTAACTTTTCTAACAATTCAGAGCAATTACATTCAATTGCTCTAYCTCTAACATACCTGCTGCTCTTAAACTGCCCAGTTACAAAGCTAAGAAGAGACGGATTTCTCTCATGCAAACAAACAGAGGAGGCATAGCACAGTATGCTGGAGAGGTTAGACTTCTTCATTGCCTTTAAACACCTTTTTCTCTGCTATCTTGCACTGTTATCTGCAGATCGTCCCTCAAATAAAGGATGCGTCGAATTGATAACTGATGCCCAGTGTAATTAACTGTCTTGAATATGGGTTGAACTGCTGTTCAGGGTGCAGCTGGCAGGCAACCAGCCTGGGACTGGGCAACTTACTTACCCTGTCAAAACAGTGATAAATGCTGTACTGCTTGTTGAAGCCGAATGGGAAGACTTCTTAGGATAGCTGAGGCAAAGCCAAGTGCAACCCAATCCAAGTCCTGATCTACATCTTATTTAAAATCTTGAAGAGCTCTGATAATCATAGTTTGAAATTGCTCTTGATAAAAGTCTACATACTATGAATTTATTGGCCTGTTGTTCCCACCACATGTATGACCTCATCAAGGTAGGGTTACCTTTTTAAAACTTTTTCTCGCTTCATGAAGAAGTCTCTAGGGGATCATTTCCAAGCAATCGAATTTAGTTACTTCATACGACGGTAGGTGAAATTAGTGCAAAGTAACAGGAGCTAGATTAATGTGATTTCAGGAAATAATCCATAAAAATCTTATGAGGCCTTTAGCAGGTTGTAAATTGGATTTTAGGCAGAGAGAAAGAAAAAGAAAAATCTTGAGGAAAATAATCAGTTAGTAATGAGAAGTACTAACATTTTAACACTTCATGCTGAAATAAAATACCAGAGTAAATAACACAAAATTGACTAACAATGACATTTTTAAATAACATGAATGATTAAAATTGTGATTATAAATGTAAATAAAAGCCTCCTGCTTTCTCATCAAACAATTAATCCATTTACTATSCATTTCAAAGAGTTGAAAATATACAGAAAAATGAGAGCGAAGGAAAATAAAAATGTCTTTCAGTCAGTCACCCATCCCACGGTGGAAAGTGGAAAAGTGGAAAGATGATTGTTTTCGTAATCTAAACATGAATTAGCAGTGTGCATTGGTTAAGATTTATAACTGTGTATCAGTAGGTCTGATATCTTCAATCTGAGGGATGACCAGCCTGTGCTAATTGAAAGGACTTGTTTTCAAATATTTTTCACATTTTTTCTTTATTCTCTCTCTCTATTCTTTCCTTTGGGTATGAGAACTAATTCTTTTGAAAAATTGTGTGCAGTCATAGGTTATTTCTGCGTTATGACTAGACCACGACAGAAGCGCCTCAATCAACTTCAGATTTTGAATAAAGCACATCATTTTTTGATATATTTCAGACAGCTTTATTGGGTAGAAAATATAGATCCTAGCTGAAGGGTTCTCATAGAGAAAGTGTCATGGAGCAGCTTAGAGCTGCAGCTGCCTCTGGTTGTCGGCTCAGTGGAGATATTTCTACACTGGATTTTTCTGCAGAGAAGTGAGAGTATGGCTGGCTGCCTTTCATCCTCTCAGCATTAGCTCTTAGGAAAAGAAAGGTTCTACTTTAAAATGTGGGTCACTTCTCTGAGCAGGGACAGAGCAGATCCCTGTCCCACAGAAACAGCATGTACAGGAAACACAAAGAAAGAAGGAGCTCTTTGGCTATGCCTTCATTAGCAAATAAAACAGACCGCGGGCTGCTGGCCAATTTACGCGATGTGCATTCATTTGCATGGCTAAATTATCTTTTCCTCTCTCCTTGAAAAGCCTGGCCTTGTCACTGCTATCTACAGGAGTCAGCCCTTGACCTGTGCTACCCTCAAACTGTGTGCATCAGAGGGTGCAGCGATAGCTAGTACAGGCCAAAACTGTGCCAGGAGATACATCAGCACTTGAACAGTGATGGGGATCGTGAACCTGCAATCTGGACCACTTGTTTTACTATGTATGCGGCCATTGGAGCTACTCTGTCCTGACTGCAAATGTCAGAAAGTTAGATGCATAAGGCTTACCAAGTCATTCCAGGATCCTTTTTTACTCAGCAGCAAGAAAAGCTTATCTCCAGGGAATGATTAATCTCCTCCTTGGACAGGCATGCAAGAAAAGTGAGATGAACCATCCTTTCTCTCCTTTCACTACACAGGGAGTCAGTGTACCCAGCTTAGATTTAGACATCTAATTTTTAGATGCCTTATATTAGCACACATGTTCCACCATATCTGCCCCAAAATATGATTTCTTGAAATATCATAGACAGTAAAACTAAATTAAGATGTAAGATTTTTTGTAATTTACAAAAATCTGTGGTTCCATTAGTATTCTTTAAGCACAAGGGGATGGTCATTAAAAGGAAAAACATTTTGTAAAGGCTGAGAACTTTGTTTTGTAACCCTGTAAGGGTTAGAGTTGGAGCCTGAAGTACTAGCTGTAGAAGACATACCAAGCAAATGCAGAGGCAAGAAGCTGGAGATACAGACGGCAGGGCTGCAGGTGGACTGCTGAGCTAGCTGTCYAAGGAGGGGCTGGTTACCAGAAGATGCATAAATCTGGCTGCGAATGGATGCCGCTTGGGACAAACAGCAAACAGCTGGGCTAGGTGGTGACACAGGCTTTTAGGTATGCTCATTTCAAATTTGGCCTAATCTACCCACAGAGGCTTTACTGGTGAACGGTTACTCTGAGAAGGATGGTTTTCTTGTATAAAGTCATATGGTAAATGCCTCAGGAAGGTTTTGGTTGGTATAAAAGTGATTTCCTTTCCCTCACRGGAATAGGTCTATAGATATAAACATATTAGATGTACACCTTATGCCAGTGTAACTGTAGCCGTACTATAGGAAGAAAGGAAGGGTTATACAGTTCATTTGCTGWGCTAGAATATCCTAAAGAATAAAATGTCCCAGAATTGCCCTTCTCCAGGTGTTTATGGGTTTACCATTCCCAAAGAACAACATTAATCTCCAAATGCTTTTGGGGATGAAGGAGAATTAGCAAAGGAGCTGCAGAAGAGAAGAGCTGAGCACCTCATGAGACCTGCAGATTGCACAGATGGCCTCACACAGTGATGGACTCCAGTCCCTACCTAGGGAAAGGTGCTGAGTGCATAATAAAAATGTTTAGCATCTGAATACATCACAGTATGGGAAGCTAAATAAACCATGTGAGAATTACAGTAACTGATCTAAATGCTGGCTGACTGTTTTAATAGAGTTTTATAAAATTATTAGAGAAGTCTTTCCTTTTTTTCTTTCCCCCTTGGAAAAGAAAGTTAGTGGAGTTGTTCCAGCAAAAAGTTGGGAAAGCTATTTTCAAAGTCCTTCTGCTGCCTTCTTGGGGAAGAGCRGACAAGTAAATACATCTGGGCCAGAGCTGAGCCACAAAATCAGTATCCTCCTGAATGAAATTTATATCATTGCCAGCCAGGTGGAGCATTACATAGGGACTATCCACCTGAAACTTCCCATCAAAGGCAAGGAGCCTCCTGAAGATGAGAAAGAAGATTTGGGTGCAGGAAAGGAAGAGTAGAGGAACATGATGTAATCTAATTTATTTGAGCAYAGGAAAGAGACCTCAGTGAAAGATTTTAGATAAGTTGACTTCTTTGAGGTGGTAACACAATACTATCCCAACAGATTAAAGAAGGAGGGCAAATTCCACTGATGAGATTGGCAGCCATGTTTTGCTGAGTCAGGAGGATCTGTTGCTGGGATTTGTCGGAGATAAAATTGAAAATACTGGGGCAAGTGTCATACTCTCAGTCTTCTCTCCCATTTCCCATATTACTTCAGAATCGCTAGACTCTTGAGTAACTTATTTTCTTGTGAGGTAGCAGTTTAGCCTTGAGAAAATCTGCCTAACTGTAAAATATAAGATGATGATAAYTGAATTTTCCAGTTTAGATTTGATCTAATTGTATGACTTGGTTATAATGCAAAATGGCAGAAGCTTCCAGAAGACAAAAAGAAGCTTTCATGCTCATTTAAAATAAATAAAGCAAATTCTGAAGACTTTTGGGGGCACTGTTATTTTGAGGAGAGAATAAAAAGAATCTGTAGGGAATATTTTTAGACTAAACCAGGTGGAGAATGTAATTTGCAAATAAAAGAAACTATGCAAGAACACTGGAGCCGTAAGTCCATGAGTTATTATATCTGGCATATTTTGTGATGCCCTTACTTTCCAAGGAGAGAGAGAGTAACACAGCTCTTCCTTTCATTTATACCGCTCAAGTGAGGAACCTTAGGTTTTGGACCTTCTCGGCATAACACACATCCTGTCCTAGGCAGGCAGATTGCATGGGCAGAGCACTTCTGCCCATACAGTTTATATGAGACTGGAATTTATTAACACAATGTTTTTAAAGTGCAATAAAATACAGCACTTGGATCTCTCTGGGGATCTGTATTATGTAGAGTGTTGTGGCTGAAAAAAAAGTGCTGTCATATTGTACTGTACCACCCAACTTGCTAGAGCAACTGTGTTTGGGTAGTTAAAGGAGATACTTGGTACCTGGGGGATAGTCCTTGTTCCTGATCAGGCCAAGTCTGTAGTACAGCTGAAAGAGGGCTCTTCCTAACAAGGCAGTGATCCATCTGCTTAAAAAGTGTGACCTTTCCCAGTCAAGTATTGGATGTTTTCTTCTCAAAAAGTGTGAAGGAGGAAATAATAAAGGCAATTCCTCCCTGCTGACAACGTTTCAACTACTCAAAAGTAGAAGCATTTAATGCCTGTTTGAGTTAGAACTGTCCTGAACTTTCTTTCTAAATGCAAAGCTAAGCCATCTGGATGACTTGCCTCAGGCAGCAAGTTATAATGCTAGAAGCCAGATCACACTGCTGGCTCCTCAGTCAGTCCTTACGTTTTTAAGACAACTTGTGGTACATTTCTCTTTTTCCCTGCAGAAGAAAAATCTTGAGTATGTTTGGATAAATTGCTCATACGCAAAAAGGTGACTGAGGTTTAAACAGTTCTAGATTGCAGTGGTATTGCATCTAACTGGACGATATTCATGCGGTGCAGAGTTAGAGTTATTCTGTACATATTCATTTTGTCTGCCCTGGATTAATTAGTTCTGTGCTCAGGGCTGGGCTCTCTATGTCCTGTGGTGGCTCTGTCTTCACTTCTATCTCCCTGGTTTTAGCTTTACCTGGATAGAGGCAAACTATTATTAAGAAAGGGGAAAGTTGTGTCTGGAGAACTCCAGTCAAGAGAAATACAATGAGTATAAATTCAAAGAGTATCAAAAAAATAGGGATATTATGTGCAGAAAATCTGCTTGTGAGCTGGTTCATGCACTGTAATTGCCCAGAAGTACATAGAACTTATCAGTGTTGGAGATTCTCTTTGAAGGTCAAAAATTCTTTTTAGTCAGAAAAAGAACACAATTTTTAATTTTTCCCTTAGAATTATTGAGGTGATTAGTTGAAGTGTTTTTCTTTATTAAGATGTAAATTTTTCAATTTTTTAACYGTTCTGCTAAGAACTGTCATATTCCAGTATATACATATATACARACATACACACACACACATATGTATGTATGTATGTATRTATTTTTATATATGTATCCTAGTGGCTGATCTTGAGGAAATGAAGCTGCAACCAARTGGTTATTCACATTACATTTGCTTCAGATGTGCCTGTCTTGATAGTTCTGGATTCAGTTTTTAAYGAAAATTCTAAAGAAATAAGATAATGGAGGCTTATTTCCTTATTATAGTCATAGTGGAAGAAATGAACTTTCTTCTCATTTACCTCCTCCCTGAGAAATTGAATATTCCTATATAAACTCAGCACAGTAGCATTTAGAAAACCTCTGTCTTGGACCCTAGTTTTTATTTGTTAAGGAACCCTGGAGATTTCACTTAACTGTATCTCCATTTGCCTTTCCATCCTTCCTCTCCTTCACCCATCTGACTGAGCTCTCCAAGCAGAGAATATCTACCAGCATGCAATACCCGGTACATACTATAGTCCTAATTACAATATTCTTGTAYTTTCTTTTGTCAAATGTTGCTGGGGAAGTAGGCACAAGTTTGCTCTCATTGGTGGCTGTGTGAGTGGTTTTGTGTCACTAAAGGCTCTGAATCACGATCCTCATCAAATTTAGCTGAGGCAATTGAAAAGGAAGTGTGTATACGTGCGTGCCTAAGTTGGTCTTCTCAGCCTTTTCAGACACGATGACTGAAGCCAGTGAAGATCAAGTATCAGACCCTTTTGGCAATGGCCTAAGTTAGCCTAGATCCACAGCAGGAGAATAAAAAAAAAATCCCTCTTTTGAAAAGGTTTGTATTAGGATTCTATTCTTATTGTAAGCAATGGGGGAAGAGTCCAGTCCTCTTTCTATGCTTACGTCCTTCCGTGTCTTGGAGAGTGCAGAACGTCAGAGCAAAGTTAAGTGTTTTTTTAATTCTTCCTCATGGCTCTATTGGCTTGAGAGATAAAAAGTTAGAGAAGTATGACATATTTTTCCCCATTATAAAACGTTATAGGCAGTTTTTACCTTCCTCTGGAGTATTAGATACTAGCTCCCATAAGACACTGGATATGATAGGGTAATGGTTATTTAAATGTTATCTTCTTAAATTCCTCTTAGTGATGTATCCTGCTGGGATATAGCAGCCAAGTAAAATGCATAATGTTATACAGTGATGGCACACCAATCTTTATTGCACTCTGTTGAACTGTTGGACCTTTTAGTTGTCATCAGTGAGTGAACATGGCACATGATAACACCTGTTCAAGGAAATATAAGTAGATCACAAGAATTTTAATGTTCTATTAATATATTTGGGAATTAATTATGTATTCAGAACAGGAAAATAAAACAGAAAGACCACACAATTTAGATGTAAACATGTCAGGAAGCAAAAATAAAGATAAGAGTTCAGCCATAGCATAAACTTGTTCATAAGGAAGCAAAGTTTTAATATGTGAAGCATCAGACAACCTTAATGATATGTGGCTTCACCAGCTGTTCTTTTAATTACAATATGGAATTTCACACACATTAATGGTAAGGTTTTAATCATCTAGCCAGAGAAATAGAAAACATTATAGACATGACTATATTTATACAAAATCAAATATGAAATTGTCTCAAACTTATTTAACCTTCCCTCTCTGCCAACAGCAACAATAACAGAAAATCATCTGTGTCCTGAGGTTAAATACTCAGTCTTTCAGCCTGAAATGTGAATGTTTTGGCAGTGCTGTAAGTCTATTAAAGGAGAAGTTTTGTTTGAGATTGTTTTGGAACCTAAGCTATTTGGAGCCCTATTAGGCCCCATTATAATGGAGGAGTGTGCGGGCAGACGCTCAAAAGCAACAAGGTTGCCACATCTTACCAGGGTATTGCTCATCAGCTGAGCAATGATAACTGGCTAGTTGCACAAACTTACCCTCCTTGGCTGTGAAGTAAAATATACTGGCTTAAATAATGAGTCATTAAACCAAAGTAACTCACTGCTTTTGCTTGTAAGCCCATAATCACAGCTTGAACTGGAGCTTAAGTTTTAACTGCTAGGCATTATGGGTAAGTTTTCAAAACATTTCATGACGATTTGGTATCCAAAGTTGCATTTTCAAAAATGGCATGGAGGGCTCAGTGGCTTAGAGGTTGAGCTGTCATATATTTAAGTGCCCACACCATTTTTGATGAGGGGACCTTGCCTTTCTCAAGAAGGAGCTCAAGTCACTCAGACCAGGACAAAAGTGCTGGGAAAGGGTGCTGGGGCAGAGAAGGAGAAAAGGACGTAGAAGATCCTGACCAACTTGTGTGGTGGATGAATGCTGTGGAAGACGCTGTGTCTGAGGAGTCTCCAGTTTCTCATTCAAGGGAGAAATTCACCCAACATTTCTCCTACTTTGTTATACCATAGCTTTAGTTCGTAAGTCATTCAGACACTGGAAAATTCTGTCCTAAGCATCCACTTCTACTCATTAAAACCAGTGAGTATCAAAGATTTCTGGTAGGAGCAGCAGAGAGGGCCCGTACGAGGTTGCGCTCCCCTTGCTTGTGACAGGAACAGAGCCTCTTGTGTGAATGTGGTGCGGTGTTCATTCCAGGGCCATCTATTATTCTCTGGGTAACAGCAAATACCATTTATTCCCATTTATGCAGACCATAAATCATAATGATATTAGCAGCATGTGATCTAATGCTGCACAGTGTGCATCAACATGAGAAGAACAAATCTGTTCAAAGTTTTGGAACACTTAAATGTCCCCTTTTCACTCCCTTTTTCTCCTTCCCATTGTTTTAAAACAGTTTAAATAAGACCTTCTACAATCATTACAGGGTGGGCTTTTTCTCTCTGGGGATGAAGCAGCATTACTGGAAACTACTCTCTTCTAGTTTGCAGGAGAGGAAGCTTTTTAACATCTCTCTAGTTTTATATTATCAGGAGGGCAAATATGCTGCAAATCAACCTCCGAGATGTGGCAAAAATGATGGCATTTAATAACAAATTACTCCATCCAAACTGGGAGGTTTTCAGTTATATCCTGATTTTAGTACTCTGAATCCCTCTACTACAAAACAAGAGAGAATAATGTCTTGTCATTGGTGTTACTCATTGATTACTAGCTCCCGTTGCTTAAAGAGGAATGTATTTACATGCCTATGCAATTAAGGAACCAAAGTTAACACCCTGTTATCTGTGAGATGTCACAGTACCTGCTGCAAAGGCATATCCCTGCTGTCTCCAGTGAGTTTCAGTGAGACTGTTGTGTGAGACCAAAATTAGCAGGGTCTGTGGAGGTGCAGAATGACTTGAAAGATCACCACCTAACTCCAGACCAGGGTGAGCTCAGACTTAGTGCCCGTTAGCAGGGCTACAGCAGCCTCTGCCCCCAGAGAGGTGCTCCTCCCTCCTTCGCCTCCACAGGAACCATGGATGCCTGCATGGCCCAGTGCCTCCTGACTGATTGTGGAGGGACAGGTCCCTCTGTCAACTTGTTTGTGTCTTGACAGCTTCAAAAGGAGGTAGAAGGTAGAAGTTTGATCTGGACTTGGCACTGGAAGTAGTGCGAAGAGTTTTGAGGAAGATCTAACTCAAAATGGTGACTGGAGAGTAGAAAGGTGATTAGCATTTACCCAGGAGGTGGAGAGCTGAGCAGAAGGGCAAGTAGGAAGAGATGACAACAATGGGCATATTGTAGGTACCTCCACTGGCACATCTCAGATGTAATTCTCTCACCATGTCTTGGAGAGATAGGACAGTGCTTTCAGTACTTTACACCTTGCCCCACACAGTGAAAGTTACATGATATGCTTGAAGTCTTGCAAAGGCTCAGTTGAGGAAGGACTGAACCATAAACTCCTTAGTTCTCTCAAGACAGCTTAATTATTTGGTCATCTTTCATTTCTATAGGACGACAAGCAGGTGTCCTTCAGAAAGAAGCATTAAAGGGAACATTGACAACCTGTATGCAAGAGGAAACAAAGCTGAGCAGGATTCTGGACTCCGTTTTGGAGTGTTTTCAATAGGCTGAAGATTGTAATGCTGCCCTCTTTCCTTGGACCGTCTGGATATCTTAATACACAGTTATTTCAGATCTAACTTTTTTTCTTTTCTTTTCTTTTCAATGCTTTCACATGGGTGATGATACCAAACATGCTTAAATACTGCATTGTGGGTAGGATTTTTTTTGTTATTGATCTATATTTYGTGTGAACTTGGGAGTGCTGGTGAATAGAAAGTCCTGATGTGCCAGGAGCTGTACACATAAATAATGAGGTGACTTAATGAATACGCAAGTGCTTACATTTATAATATTCTCTAAACAGGCTTCCTTAATCCCACTGAAATGCAGTGAGTTGAGATAACCCAGAAAGGCTTCTATGGTACTTTATATTTGGCTAATAAAACACACGTTATTTCTCTAGTAGAGTTCTCCATTTCATTCCACAGCATTCTTTAATATTCACAGCAGGGTGAAGGGTTCATATAGTTGTTTCAGCTGATTGGTACTGCAATAAAAGAATATGAGACAGAAAAAGATCCTAGAGGGGAGCATTATAAAATGAACATCAGGGCAAGGTGTATAAATGGGCATGCCTGGTACAAAACACTTGTAGCCTTTAATTTAGAGCCTCTGCAGCTCCTGTGGAGTGCTCGAAGGAGAGACCTGAAACATCCCTATCACATGTGGCTGGGGACAAATTCTCTTCCCTGTATCCAGAGTGCTGGTGGATACCACAACCAGATAAACTCTTTCACTTAATGGGATGCAGGGGGTAAGAAGAGGTCTTAACTGAGTCTGAAGCTCTTATCTGTTTAGGCTTTCTGAAATCATCGCACATGAGAAAGAGCACTAAGAATCTCAATAGTTAACTTAATTTTGAGTCTGGTGGCTGTACAATTTTTCTGCTAGCAGACACAGAATTTAGACTTCAATAACAAGTAGGATGCAGCAAAATCTGCAGGATCCTTTATTCCTGCTGACAGCCCTTTTGGGCTGCCATGTGGCCACAAGTCTTTGGTTCTGTTATTTTCAAGGTTGTTTGTTTGTTTTTTCCCCAAATACAGGAATCTTGTCTGGCAAGTCCGAGAATTCTGAATATTTATCTGTCATTTTCTTGGATGCTTTATGCGGTGGATCTGACATCCACTGGTCTGCCTGCACATTCATGACACACTCATGGTCACATACCTCTGCCTGGAAGTCTTTCACGAAGATAAGCTTGAGGAAGGCACAAGAGCAGAAGAACATGGGGTTTCCATCCCTTCTCTAACACTTCCCGCAGYGTCCTAAAGTACCCTAGAGGCTGAACCAGTAGAAGGAGCAGGCTCTTTTCTACACTGGGAGACAGATCCTTCTCCTGGGAAGATCTTCAGCTCTCTGCCAAGGTGGATGGACCAGACAGTGGGGCTTTCTTTGGACCACAGTGACTTGATGGCATAGCTGAGGCCCTGAAGTAACACAGAGCCTTTAACCCAGACAGCCATTAACTGTCAGGAAACACCTAATCTGGATATCATTATTACTATTATAAACTGTGAAAATATTAAAAATGTGAAGAAAAGGGTGATATTACCTTTCTCTGTGTTGAAAAGTTAAAGTCTTGGCTCTCAGTTCTATGCTGCCTTTCTTTCCTTTTTTTTTTCCTTTTTTTTTTTCCTGAGTAACTTGATCTCTCAGTTGGAAAAATTAGTGTTTTCTAATAGTACATTCTTCTTGTAGTTTTTGAGAAATTATAAAAGGAAGTGTTACCCAGCCAATCTTAGCTACAGGTGGTGTAACCATCTTTGCCTACAATCTTTTACAACTTTTTTTCCCCCCTCCTAAAAGCACATATGTCTTACCTCCATGTGACTGGGAACATAGTCAAGAAATCAGTTCAGTGGCCTAGGGAGTCTGGATTGCTGAGATCTGCTTGCAACTCCATTGTGTTATCACACTGCTGCAAAATGACTTTATGAAAGCTGTCTTAAGATGTATTCTTGCTCCTGTCCATTGAAATCATGGGATTGGCACCTTATTAAGAAATATTGAGAGAAATAAGACAGTCACTTTAATTCGCAAGACACTGACTTGGGGCAAGTAGAAATATTTTATGCATATGGAGTAATTAATTTTCCTGGGATATATTTCAGGTCAAAGGTTCAGCAAACTCAGGAAAGACTGGACATTTATGTGGATGAGAAGGCTACTCTAAGCTGTAATAGTGCTAGCATAAAAAGAACACTGGTTGCAGATAATTCATGATTGAAAATGATTTATAAGAAAGAACATTGGTTGGAGATAATTCATGATTTAAAACAATTTATAACAGTATTAATGTTTTAAACTTTGTGGGAACAGATTATTCTGTGTTTACCTGGGGTTTCTTGCACCTTCTTGCAAAATGTGGGGTAATGGTTGCTGTTTTGCATCATTGCATCTGATGATAAAAGCCCTAGTCTGACAGTTGCTCATCTGCTTTCATACCTTTAAGCTTTGGGTGTAGAAGAAAGAAGTTTTACAGGCACCTGAAAGAGCTGGGATACTAAAATGTTCTTGTGTAGACACGGCAAGTACGTGACTTAAATAATATATTAGAAATTTGTCATAGGAGTTAACTAACTGCCAAAATCTTGGAGTGGAGGAGAAAAAGGAGGGGAGTAGAGAGAGGTGCCAAACAAAATGTTATGCTTGATAGCTTAGTAATCTAACAGCTCTTCTGCTAGAGAAAATTGCTGTTGTGAGATTTAAAAGGTAACTGTGGTAAAATGGTAAAAATCTCAGTCACTATGTTGTCTATGAAAAAATACACACAGTACTCTTATTAGGGACTTTTCCATTGTGTTCCTCAAATCAGAAGCAAGCAGTATATGGCAATTGCACAGAACTCTATAATTTCTGATATAAATAAGTAGCATGAAAATTGCTACCTCTTTCCTGGAAATAAGCAGGATGTAGGAATGAACACAGCAATCAGGACAAAACAGTAAGCTTAATTGTATTACAGAGTAGTGAATGAGTAACAGTGCTTGACTGGTGGAATCACTCGTGCACTATGAAAGGATACCTCTCAACCTTTACTCATTCGTTTGTTTAATATTTTACCAAATGCAAATACCCAATACACTTTAAGTAGGCAAAGAAACACAGATATAATATATAACCTGAGAATATTATTATGAGTTTTCCCTGCCCCTGGAGGCTGTGGTGGAGGTCTGTGAGGCTCAGGGAATGGAAACGKGATTTTGGTGCTCCCTGGTTTCAGTGAGGTCAGGATCGTGAGAATAAGCAGAGATTTGGTGGTGCTGGCTCTGGTGATGCTGTTGTTTATTTTGCAGTGGCATGCTCGAGCGAAGAATCATGGTCCTAACATGTGTTTGTGCCTATGGACAGGAGGAGAAGACAAGCTCAGCCCTAAAGAGCTGAAATCTTAGTCTTAGACTTCCAGGGGAAGTTTTGGAGACAACCACCAGTATTAGTGCACAGGGCACTGAGTTAGTACTGTGAAGACTTTCAGTATGCAAGAGGGAGATCCATATCTCAACCTCTGCTTGGCATCTACACAAATTAAATGTGAAGACTGGGATGTACTTTATTCTCCTGGAATATCCTCCTGCTCTCCAGACTTATACAGTCTAAGTCTTAAGCCTATGTGAACTTCACACGATCTCCAAAAACTCAGCTCTCTGAGCCGATCTTGCAAATTGGGCTGTGAAGATCTTCACCACCGCTGCTTGCCTAACTGTTCTGGGCCTGGGAATGAAGCAGCCGCACAAGGCAGTAGTTTGTGATATAAGCTTCTCTGGCTGAAATTTAGAATCCATTTCTTAATGTACAACTTAATAAAAGACACTTTAAAAAGGTAAGGAAATATAATAAAACAAAACAGAAAACACCACAGATGATTGTGATCTGTGGCTTCATTTTGCCTTTATTTATAACTATTTTTCCTCTAGTTTCAAACTTGGTTATTTCCTAGACCTGGACTTTAGAACCAAATTTTGCTAGTGTGAACCTATCTCTGAGATATTTATAGTAATGTTGAAATCTTACTGTACTAGTGAATGAACAGTAGCATATTTTGTAGGAATAATGAAATCTCAGCAACATGAGACCTCAAGAAAGCACATTGTTGTTACATCTTTGCTGACTTCTGTTTTTATGTGTGAATTATAAGGTGTGTGTATAAGYGAAGTGCGAATTAATGGGGTTTTGCTGTGCTGAAATTGAACTGTGGTGGGACATGAGCTAAAGAAATATGGTGTTACTATTTTGTATTCAAGAAATCATACTTTTTGAGCAGCTGCCAGTCAGAGCATGGGTGGCTATATTGAAGACATCTTTGAAAGTGTATTTTTGTATGCATATTCTTGGGGGAGTTTTTATCTGTCAGTTTTATTCACATTAACCAGAGAGAAAGCTGCATAAATGAAAACTAATTAAAGTCTAGGAGGAGAAGACCTAAGAGCATGAAGCTTTGAAGTAGTCCCTATCTGCTGGAGTGCTCAACCAGAGAGAGCATAGGGAAGATCTGCTTGTTCCCCTTCTGCTGAACGAAGAAGTCCTTTCTGTGGTTTTACCATGGAGTGTCACCCTTTTCCTCTTGTTGCTCAACCAACAGCTGGACAGCATTATTGCCAGGCAGGCAGAAAAGCCTTGTGTGAAGCAATTTGATTTGCAGTTCACTCACCGCCTCCTTAGCTGTCACTGTGACACATTGCATTAGTCAGGCTTGTAGGTGGTGGAAGACCTCATGACCATGACGTACAGAGCTTCTGTCTCTGTGAGAGTTTGTGTATGGAACTTAACCTGATGATGGAAAAACTCCTTGAAAATGAACAGAAAAGTTTAGTGAGGAGTAATTGATGCTGCTGAAACCTTGCACAGCTTGGAGCTGAATATCCAGGCTAGAGGTTTCACTGATTTCTCCTTCAGGCTTTTTGTATTGTTGGATGCTGAGGTATCTGCTAGCTGCTGCAGTTGCAGCTGTCATTGCAATTGTTTATACCTACAGGGGAACATGCAAGGGAAACTTTGGGCTAGATGGTCAGCCACATTTGCACCCTACCCTCTATTTCTATTCTCTTTCAACTTGTCTTACCTGTGGCATGTAAAGCTAGCCTTCATGTTACTCTGCAAATACTCTGTTGTTCTCCTTACCACTTCACTGCCTGAAGATACCTGTCTGAGTCAGCATTGAAGCTTATAGGTCCCTTTGGCACAAAAAGCTCTGTACCTAGGGGCAATCTGCAGCTCTTTTTTTCCAGACTACACAGAATGACTATGTGGAGTGAAATGGAGCCAGGAGCAGAGTAGGTGAAGTATATCACTTATTGCCTAAATTTTCTAGCTTAACTTTTATTTACTTATTTATTTCTTTATAGTGGGACAACCCACTACAGTGTGATTTTGTAGGTGAAGTGGGGCATGAACCATGTTATAGGAGTGACATGAATGCTTCTGTAGAAGAATGTGGGCCAGAGGAACATTTCCTTCCTCAGTAGATCCTGTGAAAGAACTGTTTACTAGTTGAAAGTTTTTCCTCATCACATTCTGCATCACTGCTCACAGTACAGTGAGCCTTTATGCAGAAGTGTGGTCCTTTTGGCTAACTGGCATTTTCTCTTCAAACCCATAAGCAATTTTGCAGAATATAAAAGAGCAGATAATGTTTTTAAGGAGTCATATGCCATTTTAGGTAAGTTTTTGTTTGGTTTGGGACATGAGCTGAGGGATGATACGACAAAGATCAGAAGAAGTGTTGACAGCTCACTCACCCTGTACAAGCCTGCATGGGATGGTATGTGACCACCAGCCACATAATTACCCTCTTGCATTCTCCCCTCCTCCCTACAAGTGCACATGCATGCGCATATGCAGATACACTCTTCCATGATAAATCCTGTTTTACATGTACTCTGCTTAACTTTATTTGGAAAGTATTTTTTATGTATGTATTTTTGTCAGAGCCTGAGGACTGTTGCTTTCTGTGGAAGCAAAAGGCCAAAGGGAGACTTGGCTCTATGAGAGATAGTCTTTGCTTGGATTATCACAGGAAAAAACTTGTTTTGTTTGGTAGTTTATATGTTTTTTTTGTTCCATTTCCATCAGGTGATTGTGGAGTAGCAATTTTGTGTTTTCTGCCTGGGTTTTTGTTTTCCTATGGAGATTTATTGCTATCTTCTGGACAAAGCTATCTAGCTTTAGATAGATACAGAAGATCAGATGTTTATAATGGTTAATCAGGGTTAGGCATAGTGCAGTTTGTCCATTGTGCCTATCACAGGTCTTGAAATTCTGTTTGTCTAGGGCACATCTGAAACAATGCTTTACTTTAAAAACCAAACTGCATCTATTTGAATTAAACAGTATGTGGCCTTTCCCCCCATCTTGCTCAGTTGCTATATTGGTGAGCTGGCAAAGACTGTGGATGAGTTAGCAGTGTTTGAAAGTAGTTTAACAGCCAGTCTGCATGGGTCAGGGCGAGCTCAACAGCGATGCTGTCTTTCTTCTCCCGTGCTGGCTGGATGTTCTCGTCCCGTCTCTTGAGTGATGTAAGAGCTCATGTGACAGCCAGCTCATAGAGTGCATTTAGCTTAAAATTATTTTTTTAAGCTTCTTTTGTGCAGTAGACAGCTGACAGTGCACTTCACATACACATAGACTGGCTTCATCTGACCATCAAACTCAGAGAAGTGGCCAGAAACTGTTCACACATTGAGCACAAGAACATTTTCATGAATTTCTGGTCTAAATGTCAACCAGTGCTATATGTACCTGAAACTTCTCAGAAAGCTTATTACTCTTTTCCTCTTAGAAACTGCTGCCTTAAACTATGAATGACTCAATATTCAGCCCATCACTCTTTTTTTAATCCTCTTCCAGTCTTTTGCCTCATGGCACTGTGTGGATGTCGCAGATTTCTCTAGCCCACAGTATGCTCCTGCCACAGTAAGAAAAAAGATATACTTGGCTAAAGGTTGCAGGATGAGACATGTGTGGTCTTGTGACATCCCAGAGCAGTGCAACTGCTGCAAAGGTTACCAGCTTGCCAGCACTAAATTGCTCCTAATTAATTTTACAGAACTGTAGCAATAACAATGGCCTCCTCATACACCTCTGCTTTCTAAAGACCTCGGCTGACACGCCRTAGACAATACTAATCGGGCGTTAAAAGGCACAAGCCAAAGCCATAGAATTTTAACATGACTAACGCTTTGAAACAAGCATGACTCACTTGTCAAGCATGGCTATTAGCCCATGGAATATTCTTCTTCGGGAAATAGTAGAAACACCACTTTGGAGACATTTAAAAAGGTCCCCAGAGACATTTAAAACTAGACTGGACAAAGCACTAGAAAGTGTACTAGGGGGAACAATCCTGCATTGGCTCAGGGTTTTGGTCTAAATGACCTAATAGGTCTTTTCTGCCTCTAATTTCTATGATTTTATGACTGGAAATAACTTCTAACTTAAGAGGATTTAGATGGCAGGCATGGGCATGCATTATTTACAGCCGAACTTAAAGTAACTGCTATATTATGGAGTGTGTGAGCAGTGGTGGTGGGTGAGGGATTGTGCAGGTAAATGTGAAGAGGAAAGCATGGGATTAGGCAACAGTGGTAGAGCTGGGATAATGAGAATGGTTTTATTTGTGAAAGGAGTACTTCTAACTGGAAGAGAAGTGTAAGATTCCTAACTAGAATAGATATCTTTTGTTATATTTTGCAGCCATTTCCTAGCTAGTTGTTGTTGTTTTGTTTTATTTTATTTTGTTTTATTTTATTTTACTCCTCCCCCCCTCCCCCCCGGAACTGATATTAGCCATTTTGAAGGTAAACACATGAGAATGATTAATTTTAGTTTCTTTGAGAGAATTTTGAGAGAATGTTGCAGGACTCCCTCTGGTAGGTGCGGAACTCCTGTAACTCTTAAGCTCTTGTTTTACATATTTGTGAGGGACTAGCAGTTGAAAGGAAACTGCTGTGCCAAGTTGTGACCTATTGATTATGCTTTGGACAACTCAGCGTATAGTGCATGGAGAGAACAGTTTTCTCCACTCTGCTCGCCTGCTGCCTTCTTATCAGCCATTCTTTACAAGTAATTTACCTTCTGAAGCACTCATGGAGTAGGGTTACTTATGAGCACTTCTTTGCTTTGTGTACAGGAGCTGAGGAAAGCAGGGAGACCGGCACAGTGAGGAAAATCAGTGGGTAACAYATACACACGTGTGGTCTCAGCTGGGAGCTGTGCCCTGACTTTGTGTTTAAGCAGCCATAACAATTACATAGCTTACTTAATCAAGTAGCATCCATTCTGGTGTCTTCATTTTCTTTATTAAAAAAGAAAAAAGATAACACTAATTATCGGCTACACATGTGGAGCTAATTACCTGGACTTTGAGGTTCTGTTTTTTGCTTCCTGACTTTTATGTTATCCCTTTAAATGCTTGTGTTCAAAATACACTTTTTATGTATGTTTGGAACTAGGAAACTTTGTAATAGCTAAAGTGAAAGAGGAAGTATTTAGGTTTCCTGTCTGTTTGTGTGCATGTCAACCGAGATACTTCAACATAAGGATCCTGAAAATGTAGCTGGATTAAGTTAGAATAACCTTCCTCCCCTTCCCCTTTTTCCCTTGCAAGGGGGGGAGTGTGGGATCAGGATTTCATGAATGGGACTGGAATTACAGATATTTAGAGTCTAGTTCTGACTCTAGTGTGATCCTGGCTAAGTCATTTAACCTCTATCTGCCTTAGTCTMTCTTTCTTTATATTTATATACATATACATATATATGTATGTGTGTGTGTGCATATGTATGTATATGTATATAGTAATGTCCTCTTTGGGAAGCTGATGTGATGCTTAATTTATGTTGGTAAAGTGCTTACAAATCCTTAAATTAAGGATGGAACAGAAGAGTAGGTATCTATTAATACCAATTTCACCAGAATAGTGTGTTAACTTACTCCTAGAATTCGTAGAAATGTTGGATTTTCCATATGTTGCAGTTTGATTGAACAAGCAATCCGGCTCTCTTTCCCTTTAGCTTCATTAACCTGTTCTGAAGGAGGAGAACAAAGAATCAATTGAAATATGTAAGACTGGAAAGTTTAACATACTACAACACTTAACTACAGTCTGCAGCATATTTAAAGTGTGGTTCCACTCTGAAATTGGCAAGCCGAGGCAACAGCTATCTGSAGCATTAAAGCTGTTGGATGCTGCATTTTATTCTGTAGAAAAAGAATTTGAGATTTTGGATGTTTATTGCCTCTCCAAGATTTCTCTATCAGATTTGTTGTGCTGACAAATAAAAAGGAGCAGCTCCCCAAATTCTGGCTGTCCCAGTTCATCCTGGGATCCAAAACTTGAGCYGAGTCTAATCTGTGCATTGACGGCAGCAATAAATGCTCTGACATTCAGATTAATTCCTTTCCCAGCTCTTTGTTAACTACCTATCCTCAAATGCAATGCCTTCCCTGGATCTGCACATGGGTAAATGGTCATAACATAGTGAGCAGTTGTGCAGATGAGACATAAATGGAAGTTGTGTTAAAAATGCCCTTTTGTGGTCAGACCAAATGGAAACTGTAGGATCCTGCATCTCCTTTTACAACAGAAATATGTCATTTTTAGTATTATGGGCTTCACACTGCACATCTAATGAAAGTGTCATGCCTGTGCTTTTTTCTACTCCATTCAATTTTGTCTGAATTTTGTCCCTTTCATCTGCATGGTTGCACTGTGGGCTTACTTTTGCATCTTCACTGATCATAATTCAGAACCCTCCTAGAGATCTTGCCAGCAAAAAATGGAGCAGATGCACCTGTGTCAGGGAAACACTGAAGTTCAGTCAATCTTCCAATGTGTTTTCATTGTTCGGTTACTGTTAACTGTAGGCAACAACAGTGGAAAGAGCACATTCATAAAAGCTATTATAATAATTTTCTCATTGCTTTTTCTTTCTTTTCTTCAGAATTTGTACAGTTTGGAAATCATTATAAGTTACCCTATATGTTAATACACTTACACATTCACATTTTTTATTGGACACATAAAACCTTTCTCCCCTATGTGTACAAATCCATAAAGGCAATATAAGAAGTGGAAAACACGACAGGTCTGGAGAAGCTATGAACGTAAGAACATTGAAGCCTGGGGAAAAGGGAGAAAATATACAGATGTTTCTTCCTTGGTATATTCCCCTTCTTCAGTGATTCATAGCATAAACTGCCACTGTATGACAGCTGCTTGTCCTGTCTTCCTTCCACTAGCCAACGCTTGGTGTCCTCTGCCACATGAGGCATTCATCTTAGCCATCTACTCACCTCTTCAATATTATTAGCTATAAGTGATCAATTACACTGTAAGCTACAAATGTTTCAGTCAAGGGAAGGACCAAGGGCTACTGGGAAACGTTTTGACATCCATACTCGTAAAGCCAGACACCAGTTCAGAAGTTATCAAAAGATATCAGTTAGGAATTTGATTACTGTGGATAAAACAAAGATGTTTACAAACTCAGAAGAAGAACCTGAGCTGGAAAGTTAGRTCTGTTGGTTCTGCTTTCAGCTCTTGACCCCGAAGAGCCCTCTGATGGGTGATGCTGGGTGACATCGTCTCTGCTGGACTGGCTCATGGCTTCCTGGCTGTGTAGAAAAATGGTGTTTTGTGCCYTTAAAGAAAGAGAAAAAAATAATTTTCTGAGTGTGACACTGACCTAAAGAAAAGATTGGATATATGATGATTGCCTCTTGTGGTCTTGCTCATTTCCACTCCAGTCTATACTCTTAATCGATTAGCCAGCCAGCCTTACCGCTCTGAAAATTTGTTTCCCATTGATGAAGTGAGAACAGTAATTAATGCTTGTATATCTTTGCAGTGTTTCTGCAGTCCTCTCTAGGAGATATCCACATATAATATTTTATTGTAGCTATTGTGAATAATGAGTAAATATGTCTGTGTGTTTAAAAATAAACATCTTTGGTAGATTTAGGTTTGCTTATCTTAACCGACAAACTGAAACTAGATCCACATAGATATGAAAATACTGTGACTATGCTACAATGTCCTGTGGAGTCAATTCATTCCTTAAAATGCTAATTGTTCATTCTGGTATGAGAATATACAAAGAACAATAGCATATCTTCTGATGGAAAGAACAGTTTTTATATCAAATGACCTCCCGGAAGCTGAATACAGAACTCCGAACAAGCCCTTTGGCAAGAGCTCAGATGTTCTTGTATTCTTCCTTAAGGAAATAAGTCTTCTGTTTTCAATACTTTCTCTTTCCAAATTTCCAGACTCAATGCATTTATGGTTCTGAATATTCCAGATCATCTGGAATGGGTTTAAAGAACAGATTGGGGAATGGAGCAGATTAAGACAAGCAATCTCTTATCCCACAGAGCAACCTCACAACATTCTCTATGTCTGAAACCATTCTACACATGAAAAATTGCATCAGTTTTAACTATTTTTAAACCAACGCAGCTGTGTTGCTGTGAAGCCCTTGGTAGGTAGATTTTAAGAGTTCTAAGACTGGCTTATATCAGTATTATTTAATTGATTTTCCTTACTGTAGTAAGACAATAGAAATGAAGTACATAATGTTTTGTGTATATCTAATTTGAAACTTTTACCACTTTTTGCTAACCTGTGTAAAATGAAAGTATATGGTCAGTTTAGATTTGGCATAAATCCGCTCATACTTTTATGTAGGTAAGTCTCTAAACAGTTCAGCTATAAAGTCTTTTTTAAAACAATACCCAAACCATTTCAACTTTTTCCCAGGATCCTTCCAGCTGCTTTTGTATCCCTCTACTTTTTAGAGTATCTAAAATATGGAATGAGTATTTTTACAGCAAAATTTGCTAAATAAAGACATTATATATCCTTGAAAAACTTATTTGAAAAACTGGTTAATCTTAAGTTTTTCAGACGATTAATTCAAGCTTTGGTCTATTTTCAGATGTGGTTTGGAAAATTCCCACCTTTGCTTATGATGTATTTCTAAACAAGAATCAACCAACCAGACAGCATAGGAAATTCAAATTAACTAACAATGTTAATTTCATGCTTCTGAGAGACTGGAAAAAAAGATACTTTTCAGTGCTGTATCCGTCATTGTCCTTTCAAAGATTTTGATGCTGAAGGGAGTAAAGTGGGGAAGAATGTGTTTCTTTTCATTTAAGCACTGTAATATTTGCTCTCCTTCCATTAAGTACCAGGGCAGGTCTGGAAATAAAGAGATATAAGTGTAATCCTTATCCTGATGCAGATTTACTGAGAGAACTGCCGGGGGTGTAACACCCTTGCTAGCATTGACCTAGTGGTAGTATTCCAGAAACATGTGACACGTTGCAACCATATAGCTGTAAGTCCCATCTCTCCTTTCCTATCCCATTTTTCAGTTTCTTATCTAGCCTGGGATGCATCGGTCTGTGGGAAGAGTCATCTTGCATCTCAGTCCCCCACACTATGTTTGGGTATTCACTGTGGGAGAGAACAGAGAAAAAAAATATACTTGTACATTCAGCTTGTGTGTTTGATTGATTGTTCCTTAGCTGTGAAACAATTTTCTGTATCAATCGTGTCTTTGCTGATGACAGAAGCCATTTAGTTTAATGACCATAATAATTAATTTTCATTATAAATCAGATTATTTAATGATGCTGAAGWCTACATTCTTCATAGAACTAAAACACAGTATCTTGAATGTGCTACCAGAATGTATTGCTTGCTAAATAAGATACTGCATTAMATATTTTTGTTCAATAAGAATAGCATTGATGATTGTTGTTGACCTCTAGGGCTTAATGGGAAGTGCTGCTCTCCCAGTGCTGGTGATAGCTCTTCATTTGCAGCCATGGGGACAAAGAACCTCAGGCTGAAAATTCACCAACTTTATGGCATGTCARTGGGCAATGTGCCTTAAACCATTATTTTTCTCCTTCACTGTGAAACATTAGGACAGAGCAGACAGTATTCAGGCAAAAAGGTATGGTTTTCCTTCTGTTTTATTTTCACCATCATGCTCTTGCTGAATTTTTCTAAACTTGTGGTCCAGGGGTCATAAAAATATATATAAAAGCAACCTGCAATACATCTCTGTAGGCAAACAATCAAAACTCACTATAATTTTTATTTGATTTTGTGTGCCATTTTTCTTTGGAAAAAGACAATCCATGATCTTTCTTCAAAAAGGTCACAGGCTTCCTAGATTAACAAAAGATGAGAGACTTTGTTCTATATGGTGATTCTTCAGGAAAACGGAATTTATTATTTCAGGCAAATTCCTCACTGAAGTATTTAGCTTTCTCTGTTATCAAAGTTCTTGTGTGCTGCATTGAATTAACTGCCTTTATTAATGGTAAGTATTCAATGATGCATGTGGGTAATCAGCATGCAGCTTGTGGCTTTTGATGATTTTAATTTAGGCTATTAACTGCCTATTATTTTTTGTGTTAAATTGGCCACGACATCATGTGATGCTGTTCCCCAGGAGGGTGTTCGTAGTCGTGCACAGTGCCGTCAAAGCATAGATCAACAAACAATGATTGGTGAGTTACACAGAGTGACTCAACTGGTTTGCACTGATGAGCAGAGGGCAGCAGAGCTTTGTGAACATAGCCTAAGCTGCAGGACCTACCCTTGCCTTTCTGACTGACTCAGTGGACACACTGAGGGACTCCATTATGTTGATTCGCTCAGCTGAGAGAACCACATTCAGATCCAAAATAAATTCAAAGTATGTCTTTTTTAAACAAAACCAAAAGAGCTAGAAAAGAAAGTAAAGAGCTATAAGAAAATCAATGATACTTGACTGATAGACAGAAATTTCTGACTTCATGTTCCTACAGAAGTTTAAGAAAAAAAAAGATATAATAGATAAACAAACTGGAACCGAACATAGACAAGAAAGAAAAGGGTGGGAGGAGGAGAGAAGAGCTTAGAAACCAGGAAGAGGAGTTAAGAATCACTTTTACTGGGGTAACAAAATTATTCAGGGGATAGGGATGACATGGCATATCTATACCCAACCAAAGAAATTTGGGAAGTACCATTTCACTGAAAAATGCCTTATTTCTATTCTTAGGTCATAACTGATTAGAATAATATGAGCCATCTCATGAGCTAACTGTATGAGCTGTCAAAGCCTTGCCGGTTCCTCTTTGGTAAAAATACTGATAGATGTGGTGTTCTCCTCTACCAGCAGCTTAGTCACATTCAGCTCCTGGGTTAATCTCGAGACAAATTTTAATCCTTGCGTTCCATGAAAAGTGGATTTGTTAAAAGAACATCAACGGCAGGATTGTAGCTTATTGCCTAGGTAGCAACATTGCACATAGATTTTTAATAAGCTGGACTATTTAAGCATCCTTGTGTCCCAGGTCTCTTCAAAAGTGGAGGAAGAGTTAAACCAATAGCACAGTGCAGATCTGCAGAGGTCAGCAGTACCATGCCTGGGTCCCTCTCCCGCCGGTGGTGCACAGCGCTGGCAAAGCTCCCGCTCGGCGGCGGAAGGAGCAATGAGCAGTGCTCGCCGCAGAGGGAAGCCGCTGCTCCGCCAGGTGCAGCGAGCCCCCGGGACTCTTCTGGTACGTGACTGTTCAGGCCACCTGGAAAACCTCTTCTTACATTTTAACTAACGGCATTTAAAAAAAAATTCTTTGGTTTCAAGCTGTTAATTTCAGTCCCCACATATTTTGCTGGCCCACAATTGGGAAGTGGTTTCTTAATTAAAATAAAAAAAATAAACTTAGGAATGTAAGGGCATAAAGCGGATATGGTTGATTTTACTTACCATAGAGTTTCTATATGGACAAGGCTCTGTTATAAGTTTAAAAGTAGATATAGCTTTTGAAATATCTACTTTCAAAATTGGCCTCTGAAGGTACCTGATATTTACTATGTAATACATATCTGCTTTCTATAGATGAGGGGCTTCTGGTGAATAAAGCACTGAACACAATGAATGAAATGATTCAYTGTGGGGAAAAAGCAAAAGCAATAAGTCCACTTTTATTTCTCCTACCTCAAAACCTCTATTAAGTCTCTTTTCTGTGTCTATCTYCTTTAAATACAAAGAAAAGAGTTTTTAGAGTGTCCCCTCCCTCTAGAAGTGACTAGAGAGAAGTAAACAGAGGAGGGGGAAGGCAGTAAGGAGTCAAATCACATATTTTGCCTAAAAAATACATTTCTAAAGAAGGTTATGCAATTGTTTGTAAATAGAAGGGTCTCAGTTCTGTTCACAGTAAAATCAAGGGGAGCCTGAGTCTGATGTCAGTGCATTCAGTATTTTGAGTTTATTTCTCAAAAAAACTGCAGACACCAAAGGAATGAAATATTCTCTTCCCTACAAGTGCTATTGCCCTCCTTCRTAGCTCTCATTTATGAATGTCGTAGCTGCTCCAACATCCTTGGTTGTGCTTTGGAAATGAGGCATGCAGAAGAAGGATGTTTTAACAGAGAAGGTAGGTTTAAATCCTAGAGGAATAAGTGACAGCTTGATCTGTCTGTACTTAGTTATCTCATCTTTAAAGTAATCTTTATGTTAACTCTTATACCACAGCCTTGCTACCGGAGCTGAATGTCTGCCATCCGTGCATAAAGCTATAGGACTATGCATCATTCAAGTGCTCTTGGTTCTTTCATCCTTTTGTTACTGAAGCATGTACAACACTGTTTTGGAGTCTGGGTTGCCATTTGCCTGAGTTTCTAGTGGATGTGACCAATTTAGGTCTTGCTATTGTTATCAGCCCTGCCAGGGCTTCTCAGAGCGATGTGCAATGTGAAGCAGCCGTTTACCTGGGACCTTGGGTGGGTATTTTGAGATGACCCCTTAGTCTGGGTTTAGTAGAGTTCCTAAGATCTGTTTCATTTCAAATAGGCATCTCTATGTCGGTGCAGGCAAGAAGAAGAAGAACTGAGGCTTGTGTTTGAAACAGAACATGGTGAGATTTGTCATGGTCTTTACTTTGTTGGGAGAATTAACTCAGAGTTTCGGTCTTCAGAAAGTGCTCCCTTCCACACAGCAGCCCTTTGTCCTCACGGCGGAGAGCTCCTTTCTGCCAGGGGAGGGAAGGTCTTCACCACAGTTCACAGCTTAGAGGTTTGGACAGTCCTTCAGGTCTCCTGGGCTCAAACCATTGCATGCCCAACCCCACCTCGGAGTCATGTTGATAAAAACCATTAATCACTGTAAGAGGTTCAGATACTGTAAAATAATATATAAGATATAGTTTTCCCTAGAAGAGAGTCTCCAAATATAGCCAACCTGTGATCTAATAAGGTGGCACAAAAAGGATGAACTACCCTGAAGTAGAGAGGTGAATTAGGAGTAAGGTGATGGCCAGAATAGTTTTGCTTTTACTCGTATGTGTTTCAGCATTACTGTTATTTTAACACACACATATTTTCTAACCTACTTTTTCTGGACATAAAATCTAGACGTTGCTCCAAGCTGCTATGCCACAGTTTTCACTCGGGCAGGATTGCTAGTCACTGCAATGGGTGTTTTTCCAGAACTTGAATTTTAGATTGAACCACTACACAATATCTCTTTTTCAGTTTTTCTTCTCTTAGGGAACATCCTTATTTGCCTATCTGGCATAGCTATTGTGAGTTATATTTACTGACTGGAAACTTGGCAAGCCCAATATTTGTTCTTGGTAACAAGATACTACCCACAGTTTTTACTTACAGGACTCCGCAGCAACCAGGTGGAACATACATCATTAGTTTACTGAATAATGAATATACTTTAAATCATGATTCAAAAATGTTCAGTTACAGTATATTAAATTAGAAAAAAAAGTTTAATGTAAAACCAGCTTTCCATAGTAGAATTAACAGAATCAAAATAGGCTTTTTATCAACTTTATTGAAACTAATTCAACTTTCCAAGAACTAAAAATTGGTTTCCTGTCTTGACTGTTTTGGAATTACTTACTGTCATCTGTTTCAGACGTTAAAGGATATGATTTAATATCAGCAATAAGGCCTCTGTTCCTACTTTGGCAGGTGTTAATTATTTAAACACTACTCATTTAAATTTGTTTCCAATCGCTCTTTTCAGTGATTTGCTTTACACGTTCCTTCATGTGTATTTTCTGCACACACAAATAAAATGAGAGGGAAAGTCCCCCAGTCAGTAGTCCTATTTCTGCACCATTCAATCTATCTTTAGACAGGCAGGTAGGAACAGAGGGATATTTCATGTATTATGATCTCCAGTGATGGAATATAATATACAATACATCATTTTTATCTCCTTTGTAATAATAAAAAAGTTGTTCGCTTAGGCAGAGTGCTGTGGGTTCTGCATGCTAATGTACCCTGCATGAAAGAGTTGTGAAACGGGTCACAGTTTCTGAAGCATTTATTGGGGCTGGAACAATACAGACAGACTTTTTTGGAAAAATTGGAGACAAATCCCTAAAATGACTGAAGTCATTCTYCCATACATATAATCCCCAAAATCTGTTTAATTATAGTGACAAAAATACAGCTATATGAATATTCTCTGGTTCTGTCCAGCTGCCTATTGATACTGATGAAAAATGGCTCACTTGGTATATACGTCTGAATTTTCATCTACCATAACGCTAAAATGATCCCATGCTTTTTTTTTTAACCTTTATCCTGCTTTACAACATTATATCAGAGAAATAGAAATTCTTAGTGTGTACAACAGACTTCCGCCTTGCGTGAGGTGAAATTCTCATTCTATAATAGATAACTTTGTAATTTAATACATAATTCTTGTCAGCAGAATAACATACGGGAAAGCTAGACCAGGGGAAAGCTAAACATAAGAGAGAGAATTTTAAGCACCATTGGGAAATGAGAAGCTGACAACTATAGGTATTTCAGTTCTACAAGGCAAGTCATTTCATCCTGGTAAGAAATGGAAAAGGTGGGTGTTTGTTTAGATTTGGGCCACTCAGTAATGATTTTAACACTCAGCCAAGCCTCCTGCCAAGACAAGCACTCCAAGGCCAAAATCTGTAATGAACTCTCATCTTCTCAATTATAGATTCAGTCCTGACCAAAAYGATATCCAATATTCCACCTCTCCTGAGTGTGAGCTCAGGGGCTGGTCGTACGGACGTGCAAACAGCCTGGCTCCGCATGGCTCCCCCGCCGCTCGTGGAGACCCCTGGGCCGGCCAGAGCGCCCAGCCGGGGATAGCGGCTGTCRAATTAGCCGAGTCGTCTTCTCCCCTTTCATTGCCCCCCACCCCTCATTAAACGTGAGAGCAGAAGGAGAGAATTAGCGACTGGAGATGCATGGAAGGAGAAGGGAAAGGATGAGGACCGAGGAAACTCTCTTCTCTTTGTCTCCAGGATCCTCCCGATCCCTTCTAATGTGTGCAAGGCTGAACCTGTGGAGCCCATTTTACCCCTGCAGCTCTTCACAATGAGTTAGTGGCAGGACTGTGCCAGCTGATGGAGCCTGGCCACGGCTCGTGGAGCGCCATGGTGCTGTGTAGGACTCCACGGTTCCCTCTCATGCGGACCGCGTTCTGTGTCTGTCTGCTTCTTGATGTAACTTTACGTGACCTTTGGTACCTCTCCCCCACTTCCACTTGTCACCAAGCTCCCTCTTTCTCTGACGCTTGTGCAGCAAAAAAATACAGAAGGTAATTTTCTTTCCAAGACTTATCATTCATAATTAATCTCCCAGGCATCCCTGCTTAGCTTGTATTTTGCTGTCTTTTTCTATTACTTTTGCTTGTTTTTTCTGCAGATGATTTCAGACTTCACTGTAGTCATTTTTTTTAATCTATCCAGAGTTGAAGTATTCTTCTTTGACCATACCTGCTAACTGATCCTTCTCCAGCTTTGACCTCTGTTTTAAAACTCCTTAAGCAGTCAGCTCATTCTCAAACCTCATAGACCCTAAACTCACCTAGGGCTTGATACAACTACAGCGCATGTGGAGATCTCTAGGGGAGAAGCTGGAGACAATAATATTCCAAAGGATTTTTTGATTAGAGAAATGTATAAGAGCCATACTGAGGGTAAAAATGTAGTCATAGCTGAGGGGCTTAAGGAATGGGATAAACTCTGATGCAGATTTTGTACTTTCTTTAGGGTCTATGTGGAGCAACATAACCAGGATCTTTATGCTGATGCTCTGGCCATTCACCTTTTATAATTAGTTGTGTTCGTCTACTGAGATAAATGAATCATTAGCCTTTCTTTAGCAAATTAAGATGATTGTCTATCTTTCCAAGAGAAGGTGAGATGTGAAGAGGGAAAGAAGGAGCAAACGATTTTCCAGGCAGAGGGAGCAAAAGAATGTCTTTCCACCGTGGAGGCAGAGACTGTGGTTAACTCAGAAAATAATACAGAAAAAAAAAATTGAGAAAATCAAAGCCAAAAAAACCGCCACCCCAGACTAGGTCTCTGTTATTCAAAAGTTCTGATTTTTGTTCGGAACAATGAGTCTGTCGCAGCAAGAAAACCTTCCTTAGTCCTTTGTGTTCCCTTAAATAGCAAAAACTCCCTTTTTACAGCTTTGTGTTCTTCACTTATGTGTRTATTACAAAACTGTTGTGCTGTTCAACAGCTGCCAGTGGGTGACAGAATTCTAGAGGGTAAGTGCTGTATTTACAATATCTAATCCAGTTTGTTCAGTCTTCCAGGCATCAGTCATGGATAGTTAGGCTTCATAGGTCTACCTGTGAGTTCAGTGAGATTCCTGTATGACTAAGAATCACAAGTATTGGTCTCATATTCATAAAGAATGTAAAATGTTTTAGTAAGAAATCTAGATAAAAAATATAAAGAGAGTTTATTATAACTGTTATTCATATTCTCATATTAATTCTGGCTTTAGTTCCTTTTTCTTTTGGTTACTTGCTTGTGTACAGCAATCTTGGCAGAAGGCATTAAATCGTATGTAGGTTAATTACTTAATGTTTCTGAATTGCTTTGAACATGAAGTAAGTGCCAAGTATTACTAATATTATGTGAAACAACATTGTAATAAGCTGGGGGGTTTCATCTGCAGTTTCTTTTATCATCCATTAATACACAGGCTTTGTTTGCAGCTGTATATAGACTGTACATAAAATTAATTTGGTTTCACTACAGCTTGAATTCTTTTCCCTCCCTCACTGCAAAAGAAGAGAGACATAACATGTAAAGAAAAAAATATTCAAAAGAAAAAAATATTCAAAAGGGAGAGCATTCTCAGCCATGATTGTATAGAACTACCCAAGCCCAGGAAAGAGTTTGTTTTAGAAGAATATCTATAATTGAGTTTTAAAAATATCAGATTGTCCTTCTAATAAACTGATGAACAATTTGATTATCTTTATTGATTGCAAATTGCACCTTCTTTTAATATAAACTCAACTTTTGGACATTGCATCTTCAGAGGTAAGGTCGAATTTACTCTGTTACTTCTCTTGTGTGTAATACACATGCTTCTGTGTATTAATTAATTTCCTAGCTAACTCTTTTAAGGCTCTTGAATGTGAATCACTAAGGTCTGCATTTTGAAAAAGTTTAATTTGTCTGGGGCAGCCAAATATCCTCAGCATTACAGATGGTAATTTTCTGTTCCAAAATAATATTACATGACATTGATATGCCTGATAGCTTAATTACAGATGGAAACTCTTTTGAATGTGTTTGCCTTTTCTGCATCACTGTTTACAGATTTATCAACAACAGCTAGCAGTAGATCTGTACCTGCCTGTGGTTTTTCAATTATTAATGTCTTGGGTATGCTTAGGAATTTCTATGGTTCTTTTGAGACATATGTATGTTGCTTTTATTTTGGAAATGGTCAGACTGTTATAGTGGTATGATCCATTTATTTACTAGTAGGAAATCTAAGTGGTCATTTTAATTCCTTTGAAGCTGTTGTGAGGCTTGGATTGGTTCCATCTCGGTAGTGGACATGTTATAATTTAAATAAATATTATTCCTCTTTTTGCTACCAGGCCTTACACCTTTCATATGACTAATTGGTCATATCTACAGACTCTGCAGCAASGGCCGTTCCTGGTAGGCTGATATTCAGTGTACACATAGCCTTGTCCAAACATGGTTAGCAAGACATTCTGATGGTCTGCTTCATGAAATAAAATTAGCTTGTTTTTTTTCCAAGGAAACAATTTTTTTTTAATCAGTCATGTTTCCTTTCCATGAAAACATTGACTTTTTGTCAGAATTAAGGAAAAATAACCTATGAAAAACTTTTTGAAAAACTATTAATTTTTTTCAAAATATTTTCATGGGCAAAGTCCTCTTTTTTGATCAATATTAATATTAAGATTAATGTCTAGTTTTAGGAGACCAAAAGCTAGAGCATATGTCTAGCAGAGTAATAAGGTCTGTGCAAGAACAACTGTTTCCTTACTCAGGGCCTGAAAATCAAGGCCTATGTGGTTTTTGCCTCTTGCACAAGGAGTAATTTAGGGGTTTAAAATGAAATCAAACTGTATAGTACATTGTCCAAGTGTATTGAAATAAAAATATAAATGTGAAAACCCAACACATCATAAATAAAATGAAATGTATCCAAAAATAATTAAAGTATAAGTCATGAATTAAAAAAAAATCAACATTTATCTTGTTAACTTGAAACCTAACTTGGGCAAAGCAGTTTCTTTTTCTTTGGTTTCCATGAGCATAAGTTTTTATGAGTACTGATATTAAATTACTGCATATTATCTAAAAGTGCAACACAAGATCTGTCTGGGCAGTCGGTAAGATGTCATTCATTATTGTTTCACCATGGGGACTGGATATTCAATMTGAAAAAATAAACAATCAATGTATGCTCCATCCATACGACAGGACCTTTGTTATAATCTCTTTTCTGATATACAGCTTTTACCTGATTCTAGCTAAAGGGGATCCTATCAGATTCACCTAAGTTGTAACTTACTCCTAAAATATCCCAAATATTTTACTCCCTGGAGTTAATTAGTTAAAAAAATAAATTCTAAACTATATTTTCATAGTAAGTATTGATATGTTAAGTGCTGCTTCCATTTTGAAAGCTTGGACGTGTCAGTTTTGTCTGATCTTGTTTGTCTATAAATTGTATTCTCTCGATTCATTTCCTTTGGCAGCATTGCTAAGTTTTACTAGCAAAGTAGTCAAATTTTAATTCCATGGCAATTTCCCTTCTTACCTATCACTTTCACAGGCCTTAYACTATACAGTGGAATCTCATGATTTAACTATAATTTTCCTACTATTGTAAGAAGAGATTTAGGCCCTTTTCAGAGCTTTACTGCTGATCGATACATTTTAATAAGGTGTTTCCATCAATGYAGAGCTAGTGAAAAAAGGTGTTTTGGCCCACGGAAGAATGGGATATCACTGGGTAGCTGGCATCCTCTTCAGAGCCAGCATCAGGAATGACAGAGGAGGCCAATCTCGCACTTGTGATGAATTCCTCTCCTAAAATGGAACCACCCGTTAGACAGCAGAAGTCTTGTCCGGGAAATCTTACCCTGCATATGCAGCTAAAAGAAAGCCCTGTCTTTTAGTTTAATAACATCCTTAATAATAATGGCAGCTATTTGCATGGCTACTTTAAACAAATTGCTTCTATCTAGTTTGAGGTCGGACCCACATCTGCAGAGTGTTTAGGTCCCCTAGCTGCTTGGTAGCTGCTTAGATTGTCTCATCCTATCAGTGCTTCCTCCCATACTATTCTTCTCAGCTTGTGTACTACGTACATGAATGTACAACTGTGTCCAAGAAAGAGGCATCATAAAACAAAACATATGTTGGAAAAAGGTTAAAACTCCAAGGCTGTTTGAGATTGTCTCAAATAGAGAGACAAATGGAGAAGAACTCAAACTAATGAAAGAGGCCAGATATTAATGGAATTTAGATAGACCTTTCAGAGAAGCTAATTGAATTGAATAAAGTATAAGCGGCAGCAGTTTTAAAAAGAATTTAAACTTTGGGGGGGGGGTAAAAATATTAAGGGACCAAATTGCTAAGTCAAATAAAGTGAGGGATCTAAAAATAAGGCAAAGTAATTTATTATTTCAACAACCAGATATTGCTTCATGCTATCCATAAAATTAAGGTCAGATGTCCTAACAAAGAGTCTGTTATCGGTGTATTTGGGTATTTGAAATGTGGTATTAAAACCGAGTAGAGTTTGGTGGGTTTTTACTTTAAATTTGTGTTAGTGCAAAACACAGAAATTTGATATGCAATTTTAAAAGTTACAAATTAGGTAGAGAAACTCCTCAGAGAATTTGACATGTATTTTAGATCTTATGCTACCAAAATGGAGAAGAATCACTGTTTTTGTACACAAACCTCAGCTGAAATCTTTATTGCATGTAAGAAATTCCAGGTGAAAATCCCCTCCATTAAAATCCCCATTAAATTAACTATTAATGTAATGGAGCAAATTAGAAAAACACACTAAGCAAGTAGAAAGGCCCAGTAGAACAGCATCCATTCACACTTAAATTTATTATCTGAAATTGTACAGTGGCTGAGTTATTAGTAGCAAACTTTGAGACTCTGGAGCCATTGCCATCAGTTGCCCGACATCAAGAATAGACAGACATTGGGATGGAGGGGTTTGGGAATACAGTGGCACCAAGGAGACTGATAAAGTGATTGCAAACAGTCTGTTTAGTGAGGTGAGAGGAAGTTTGAAAGGCATATCTTGTTTTGTGCTTTTTTTCTTGATGGAGAAAGACGAAAATATCGATCAAAATATGAGGAGACAGTTTATTAGATAAATTAACAAAAAATTAAAAATGCAACGTTGATTACTTTTCATTGAAATATGCCAAATATGGTCAAATACATCGTATTTGATCTTGGAGTCGTACTTCAGGAGAAGGCAATATGTTTACGAATTTATCGTAATGTCATCTCTTGACATCCTTATAGCTTACCTCCCTTCCAGGTGAAAAGCTGCACTTTGAAGGACAGCTCCCAATAAAGGGAAGAAAGGTGGCACAGGCTCTTCGCACATTCTAAGTGTAATTTTCTTATTTATATACACACATTAGTTCTGGAAAAGCTGAAGCCATGCTGCGTGGTAGGAAATGCCTCCTTCAGCACTATCTGCCAGGGCGAATACAAGGCCTCATCAAGGTGAATTTTATCAGGTTTCACTGCTTCTGTATCTCTCTCTGGAAACACCACCAAAGGCAGAATTTTAAATAGCAAAGAGTAGCAATAATGCTGAACATTTACTCATATCCTGAAAAGATGTCACTTGGCAACACTAGTGGTAGGCATCTTTGTGTAATACTTCAGTATGCATTGTCTCTCTGAATTTCCAGTAAACCGTTTCACTGAAATATTAATGGAAAATGAACATAAAAGGTGCATCATCCTGTTCAACCTCTTCATCAATGACCTGRATGAGGGCACAGAGTGCCTCCTCAGCAAGTTTGCTGATGATACCAAGCTGGGAGGAGTGGCTGATACACCCGAGGGCTGTGCTGCCGTTCAGAGGGACCTGGACAGGCTGGAGAGYTGGGYGGAGARGAACCTCCTGAGGTTCAACAAGGGCAAGTGCAGAGTGCCGCACCTAGGGAAAAATAACCCTGGGCATCAGGACAAGTTGAGGGCTGAGCTGCTGGAGAGCAACTCTGCAGAGAAGGACCTGGGAGTGCCGGTGGATGACCATGAGCCAGCAATGTGCCCTTGTGGCCAAGAAAGCCAATGGTCTCCTGGGCTGCATGGGAAGAGTGTTGCCAGCAGGTGGAGGGAGGTGATCCTG
>NW_028185037.1:9825593-9963886 GCF_003343005.1 Rhea americana | reverse complement strand
GGGGGAATTTCTTCCCTGTGAGAGTGACAGAGCCCTGGCACAGGTTGCCCAGAGAGGTTGTGGAGTCTCCTTCTCTGGAGATCTTCAAGGCCCGCCTGGATGCRACCCTGTCTRMCATGCTCTARGTGACCCTGCTGAGCAGGAAGGTTGGACTAGATGATCTCCAGAGGTCCCTTCCGACCTTACTGATTCTATGATTCGATGATTCTATAAGTAGACTACGCAGTGTTTTTGCCTTCTCTCTCTAGTTTAGATTTCAGGTACTTTATGGCGGAAAATAAGCAGCAAAGAAATGGTTGTTTCTTGGGGTGAAAGAAAGTTGCAGTGCTTTGGAAGGAAGGATGTGGTTTAAACAAATGCCTAGAAGGCAGCAGATAAGAATTCTGTTCCCAGGTCTGGTACAGAAACTCTTTTTGACCTCACACCGAACCATTTCCTCTCTTTGGGACCGTTTCTTTGTAAAATGGCATGATAGTAATGCTTAACTGCTGCCTTTCCTGACAAAAGAATTGGGGATTTTTTTTTTTTATCCTTGTTACAAGATTTCAGAGCCTGAGAGAGATTTAAACTGGTTTGGAATGGGCCTGAAAATTTAAGTCTTTCCTTAATATAAAACATTTTATTTATAGTAATACACTTATTTACACTAATTATACATATTAAAAATAATACAGCGTTTGCACTGATTTACTCAGTTGCAAATAATTAGTTAATTCCATTACTTGAAAGTTCTATTTTCTGTTCTTGCTGTTAACTCAAAGAAAAAAAGGAAAGAAAAAAGAGCAATCATTCCCCTATCTTGTGTATGCCCACGAAGTTTAATTTCTGATAGAACATTTTAACATTATTAGCATGCTCTCGATGGGCTGTTAGAGAGAATTAGAGGAAAACAAAGATGCTTTTTGCACCTTTTAAAATAACTTAGAGGAATGCTTTGATTGTTTTTTAGAAATAAGCACACATAAAAAGTGGCATTTCCCTGTTTCTCTTCCAATGAGTTCTGGAGCTGAGAAATCCCCCAGGCAAGACTTTCAACTTGCTTCCTTCCATTGCAGAACAGAGAAGAGTTGCTGAGGCCTGTAGAGTCTTCCAGCTTGTTTGAAGAAAGAGGAGACTATTATCTTGTATGATTCAGCACCCATCGGATCGACTGTCTCCCTCCTCTTCCTGGCTTTTATCTATATTTTTAACTCTTCTCCTTGAAACTGTACCCGAATAGGTCAGCCAGCCTTACGAGGCTTGCTCAGTAATGCTCACCCCTAACTGAAGTAATGTTTACACATAATATCTGTTTAAAATGTGAAATGCCTATTGTGAAAGCAATAGACATATTCAATCACTGTATTCCATAGCTCCTATCAGAGCTTAATARGTATAATTTTGCTAGCGATATGGTAATGTACAGCAGCTTTCCCCGGACGGCTGTGCAAAACAAAGAAGTGGTTGTCAGCCTTTCAGAATCAGATGTTAATGATATTTCATGTCTTTGTTGAGTCTGTGGAAAGCAGCTACTGCACCTAAAAGGGAAATGACTTCCATACCAACCTCCCCCAGCCAAAGTTATTCTGATCGGGAAAACTGGATGAGGTCCATATTTATGCTTCAGAAAGAGGTGTAAAAGAAGATTTCAAGACAGTATTGACTGAGCTGTCTCCCAGGCTCTTTACCCAAAGTTATATCTTATCATTGTGATGAAAGTTTTTAGTTCAGGGTATTACAGTCTTGGGTTTTTTTTGTTGTTTTTTTTTCCCTCTCTCCCTCTCTCTTTTTTTTTCTTTTTTCAAACATATACGAAGAAAGAATGTAATGTAAGCAAAACTCCAATGTGTTTCTGGCAAATGAGGAGTGTTTTCTACATCTCGTATATTTTTGGAAGCATTTGAATCCAAAAGTAATACGTCTTCCAAATCAGGAAGAAGGCTTTTTATTAGACTGATGCCTGCACACAGCAGAGAGAGGATTGTCTGCTGCTGCTTTGCAGCAGAAAGGGATTGTTGCTCTTTCTGTGCTAGTCTGGAAGATTGGAGCCAGTCAAAAGAAGGGTTTCTGCAGCTTTATTGCTACAACTTCATTTTGCTGTACTACTGTATGTCTTCACTTCTGCAAACTCTCGTTCGTTTGTTTTAAGAAGAGGTCTTAATTCCAATGCAAAATCCATCCAGAAAGGAGGGCCCCTCAGCACTGTATTCCAGCTGGTGGGGATTAGCCTAGTCCTTTTACCGGATACGTATCATTTTAATCTTAAGCCTTTAGACACTGTACAACATACTATTAAGTCTGTTACCAAATAAAACACTAAAAGGCTGATTCACTAAGGGTTACACACCCTTTGCAGGGAAAAAGCTAACATTTACAAAGGGATAACTGCCAAAAATCACTTAGATTTCATGTCTTTCCTATTTACTAAATCCCACATCCACCATGTGTACAGTAACTTCCTTCAGATATGCCCTTGGGAGAATTGAAAATCAAAATAAAAGGGAAGTCCTCCTCCCCCCCAATGTGTACACCCAGCTCTAAGAGTAATTTATATTGATTCACATTAGAAAATCTGAAAAATGTCAGTTATGTTATTCAGGAATAATATGCAACCTTCCACAAGTGTGAATTATGTACTTGACGTCTCTGATAGCGAGTAATACATTTCCCATATAGGGGCTAGTGCTTAAAGTATGAAATTGAGGCATTAGCAGACTAAGGGGTCATTTGTTGATGATCTTCGGCAAATAGTTTTGACTAAGATTTCTAACTTGTGTGCTTAAACTGATGCAGTACAGCAGCACTTGGTTATTTGGAGAAATGTGGGTGACAGAACCACTGGAACTTGAACTGTTCACTTGAGTTGTTAATAGCAATCACAGATATCTAACTCCATTCTCGGCAGAGACTATTAAACCATGTTTTATCTTTCTGTCAGACGCAAAGCAAAAACCTCTGATATTTATAATGTGCTCTGGAAGAAAGGAGTGATATAAATGCAAAATACTGTAGCCAGTGTTCATTGGCGAGCCTGTAGTTCTGACATAGGCTCAGAAGTATCTCACCACGTTATAGCCAGTCATTTGAAGTTAATCGCTATAGCTAGTCATGCTAAGTTATTGTCTCCACTCATGGGACCATCTTAGGGCATGAGGATGATCTCAGGAGATCATTAGGTGTGGCTCTGGCAAAAGCATCGTGAATGAAGCTGAATTGATAGTCTGTGTCCTACTGTTTGGGTAATATAAATGGCTTAAATTTTCTTCCAGGGGATTTTGTTGTTGTTGTTTTCAGTAAGAAATAACTCATATGTTTTGGAAAGCATTGTTTAATGTATAATGGAATATTCCACTAGCACTGACAAGCAGCATCACTCTAGGCAGCCAACCCTGGGAGCTTGATTGATGAGGATAGCAGGAAAACTGGGTGCAGACATTTTATGAATACTGACTTTGGTGCCCCCCAACAGTTATTTTCCACAGTTCCAGCTGCATTAAAAGAAAATGTTCATAGGCATATTGGTTAGGAAAATTAAAAATCTGAATGCGCACAAAGACAATGTTGTTTGTTAGAGGGTAAAACAATGCAGAATAATAGTAAGAATTTACAAAGTCTTTTTACATATTTGAGTAAGATAACTGAAAACATCACCATATGCATTAAGCCCTGGGATAAAGCAAATTATTCCTGCTGCGCAGATATAGAAGTTGAACTAGAGACAAAGATTTTTGTGGGGGAACTGAAGTGAAGATTTTTGTCCCAATCGTGATTATAATTCAGAATTTTTTCKTAGTAGCCCTGTGCTCAGACCATACAATTCTTGCTAGCTTAGTCTTATTCAAGAGTCTTGATGCCTTAATTAGAGGCCTAGTTGAGAGGTCATCTGAATTTGGTTAAAATGTCAGTATTCATATATTAAATAAAAATGTTTCTAGGTTATATATTGTGGGAAAAAATCTGGAAATAAGAAACATCACTCATATATAGCCTGAAKACTCCAAAGACCACTAGACAATGTAAAAAACAATCAAACCCAAAATGTGCGTATTTATGTAACAGACGTGATTTTAAAGAGAACTTTTTGATTTTAGGGGATCCAGCACATGATTTTTCAGTACTTGGACTTGGCAATGCTATTAGTCTGTAGCAGAGAATTTGTATTTGATGACCAAATTTCCCTGTTACTTCTCATACAGCTAATTTATTCTGGAAGCTCATCAGATACAAATTCTGTTATATGTTAACAGTGTTGCCAGGCTCAAGAATTCAAAAATCATGAGCTAGTTTATTCTACATGGCAAAGCTATTAGTGAGAGAAAATGCAAACAACAATAACAGCCCAACAAATGCTCTTAGTATTTATTCCGTTGTCTCCTCTCCATGAGGCCTTCAACAATGCCGTGGTTCAGTGCTGCTGCCTATTTATCTTCAGGGATGAGAGAGATCTCTGAAGTCTAATGACAAAAATATGAGCCTTGCTTTGTAGTATCTGCAAGCTGTTTTAGGGGGAGGCATTTACAAGCAGAGCTACTTTGAATTAACTTTACTCTTGCACGGATAGGAAGAGCCCTACCTGAGGACCTCTGTAACTGTGTAACTATATTTATAGAAGCACCATTAGGGGGAGCTCTATAATAGACTTAATGCCAGTATTTTACAACTTCTTCGCCTTCAGATCACTAACTTCAGATTTTCTTCTTAGTAGTAAACAAATGGAGTTTGATACATTAGTAACCATACTCCATGTCCTTAGAGTATTTCCACCATCACCTTTTTCATTACTAGATTGGCAGATTTGCTGCACTCAGCCGAATGCATAAATTTGGCCATTTGAAAATAACACCGATATATTTCATTTAGAGGTCTAAAAGCAGCGAGACATTGGTTTGACCAGCATACGGTCCGATTAGTCCCATTTTGCAGATGAGAAACCGAGGCATTGAGATGAACCCAAGGCACCCATCGCAATAGGCCAAAGACAGATCCGGAGGGAGGCAGCAGTTTTCGTGCTCTTCCCACACCAGTCGCTGAGCCAGCTGCTTTGCCTATCTTCTGAATTCTCCAGGTATAATATTTTGTCCTTATTTACCTGCACTATCCAGTTTCAGCTCAGCGAATACCTGTAGTTTTCCAATATAAATTTAAAAAATTTTTCTGAGTGTGCTTTTCCTCCTGTGGAGGAGAAATGAAAGAGGTCCAAAACACTAACATCATTATTCAGTGAGATACTTCAAGCCAGGCAGACATGAAATCATTGCAAGGACCAGTGCAGAACAGAATGAACAGTATTAAAAAAAATGGGGCAAATTAAGTGATTCTAGGATAGCAGATGCTGTGATTAGTTCTCTGATTTTGTTCTATTTCACTTATCCCTTAATAGCCCCATTCAATTGCAGAGTCTCAGTGTAAGTATTTGTGGGCCCCAAATGAGGTACGATCTTAGAGAAACCTTTCCCTTGTTTCAGAAATCTGTTGCTATAGAGGTCTCGGTGTGAATTTCTCTGCAAGCCATCAGCCCAGCTGATTTCCCCTCTGCTCTGAAATGTCCCAGACTTAATCCTACAATTAGGCCTACTGTGTATTTGATCCATCACATGATATAGTATGTGATATGATATATCAGTTACAGAGTCAAGTCAGACACATTTTTTTCATAATAGAAGTGTTTGTTCTTTTTGGAAAGAGAAAAATTGCTTTTTGGCTTTCTGTTAAGTGCAGAACTTAGAGATTATGATTTGATGAGCTCTGTATGACCTGCAAAGCTGCAGTAAAGAATGAGGACACAAAACAACCTGGATTTTCAATAAGTCAAAATGACAGATAACAACTAAATAGAGGGATGAGATGATCTATATTTTGTCTAGAGGAATAACAGAGAAAAAAATCCCACATAGCCAGACAAGATGCTGAGATGAACTAGTATTTTAGCATACTGTGAGTGGTTCAGAGTAGTGGAGAATGTCCAGTTTTCCTGAAAGAGGACAAGAAAATCAGTTAAACAAAAGAAATTTTTACCCCAACATCCAATCAACAGTTTGGCACAAAAAACTGAATTCATTGCTAAGATTAACTCTGATTAAGCTAAACAGTGCTTTCAGTTTTTAATTTGGCCTATTGTTCTTATAGATTGCAATATTGGAAAGCCTATGAATTAACTCTTGGTACTTTTTTTAATACTAACTTGAGGCACTTCTTAAGTACTTTTAAGAATTTTCAAAGTGCTCTCTCTTGCTGAAAATATAACGTGAGTGAACTGTAATGAGTTCATTCCCAAAGAAATAGATTCAAGACTTTACTGTACTATTGCCAGTTTCTGTAAAACTGCCTGGCAAAAAGGCATGAAAACAGTTCATGCAACATTCCTCAGGACCTTTACAGAAAAATGCCCACATGTAAAATAGTAAACTTTATTCTTGTTTGTACCAAGAGAAATTAGAGTGAATAGAGGCACAATAGCGTGAATGTTATCAAAGCACCTTGTGAAAGGCAAGTTCTTGTCATTGTGGGGCCTGTCTGGGTTTGGATGACCCTCACTCTAGTGCTCCTGGGACATGTTTCTTTAAAATTCTATAAGAAATTAGTTACCAGAACCTTTAGTTTCTGTTACTTCCAAAATGAAAAAAAAAANAAAAAAAAAAAAAAAAAAAAAAAAAAAAAAAAAAAGTGTAAACTGTTTTATTCAGCCTTTTTGCTGTGTTTTACTCAATCTTTTTGCTGGGATGTAAAGTAGTCCCCTGTGACTGACTGCTTCATACTGCTGATGTTCCTTCTGCTGCCTCTCTGGGCACACTGTTTACAAGGCTTGATCATGAGTTCCTTGGGACAGGGAACCTGTCTTTCTCTATTTGTATTTCAGCTACTAAGGCAGCTCGTAGGTAACACACAAAAGCAGTGATAAATACTACAAGAGTACTAAAATATTTCCATTGTAAATAGAATGACATTTGCCTGCTTCTAATAAATCTTTAGTCCTTTGTGATAAAATTAAATATATTGAATTCCACTCACTGGACAAACGGTGCAGGAAGTGTCTCCTATCCCAGTAGGAGCCTTAGTAATCTCTCCTTTGAACTCTCTCTTTGCCGCATGCAATTGATAGTCTGCAGTAAAACTACYGCAAAATAATAAATCTGCAATAAACCCACACAGACTTCTGGKGCAAACTTTCAAACTTCCTTACTCTAAAAAGGCCACGAACATTGGCAGCCCCAAGGGCAGGGCCAACCATATTGAATGGTGGAGGAGGTGGGTACTGACCACAGCTCTCATGCACAGTTATGCGTTAAATGTTCTGAAACTGGCACTTGTTGGCGCTTGAATCTGTTGTATATCATGGTTGCATCAAAAAATGACTGTTTCCTCTGGACTAGAGGAAAATATCACATGATCAAATAGAACTAAAGCTTTCCAGAATGCTACCTGTGTCTATGAGCACAGAAATTCTCTAGAGTAGAATATCTGGAATGTGTGACAAGTTATTTGTAGGAATGCGGACCGAGAGTCCAAGAAGACCTTGCTTAAAAGTATAGCAGAGAGCAATGCTTTGATGCATCTTACCAATAACATGGGGGATTGGGTCTATTTGGCCAGAAATAGACTGCTTCTGTAAGCAGCAGTTTGTTTTTGTGTAATACAGATAAACATGGAGGCTCAACATCCAGCCTGTTATACTTATTCTATCATGTTCAATAACTGTATTACTTTCCTACTTTGCTTTGYGGTTACAGAAGACATCAGAACAAACCAGGCAAATCCCTGCTTGAGGCTGAAAATATATAGTCCCAAAACTGAGCTAGTCATGATTCTTCTGGAAAAGCATGAAATGAAGCAGTGGACCTCTAGGAAAACCATGAGATACTTAGGCTGAAGACTCTTCTGGAAAGATCTTGGAGTCCTCTACTCACCCCAACTGAAATAACAAAGGGCAAAAAGGATGAAGGCAGTAAACCCCTCTTCCTTTCCAGTGCCTGGAAACACGAAGTCAGAGAGAGAAGACAGGAGAGGTGGAGGGAGAGAACTGACTCAGGGAGGGAAAGAGCGCCTCAGGGCTCACAGCCTGCATATGTCACTGACACTGACCACTGAGGAGAAGCGTGCCAAAAAATGTTAAACAGGCATTAGCTTAAATGTTGAACCGGAAGCTGGAAGACACAAGAGAAGGGTGTGATGACGGAAACTTCAGGGGCTGCAGTGATTAGGTGAAGGCAAATCAAACTAAATTAGGATGTGCGGTCACTGAGAGAGCTGGATACAGTAACCTCAAGAGATCTCTGCCATCAATTGCTGTCAGTAAGGAATTTGTGGCCAGCAGAACTGGAACGGCATTATGGAAGGTGCATGGTGCTTCTGCCAAAGCTGGTCCCACACAGTGCTGACTCCAGGGAGTATCTGCCTTAAGCCTTGTAAGGGAAGGCGTGAGGATCTGTGAGAAAGGCCTATCACAAATATATTTGCAAAATTCAGTAGCTATTAATTACAACAAAAAAAAGCAAAATAACTTTCAAGCATTCTACAGCTACATAAAATACACTGGAGGGTTTCGAATATCTTTTTCTATTCCAATTCCAGATTCTTTTAGTAAGACTTCTGAACTGCTTGATTATAATTGATTGGTTCCTTACACACTTTGTGGTAAAGGGTTTCATGACCAAATGATCTTTAAAGTTAATAGAAATCCCTGTCCCTCCAACGTTTTTCCCTGTTGCTGTCTGCTGCCTACCTAGAGTCTCAAATCTATGCTGGCTTAGCTCCAAATATGAGAGGTAAAAATAACATTTTAAAGTTAAAAAATTCTGAAAATTTAGCTTATTCCACCAGATAAGAGGAAGCACAATCTTAGAATATTCATATCTTGCTCACAGGTCACCAACATAGCTTCTGCAGACAGGACTCAGAAGAAGATAGAAGGTGGGTAGAGGCAATAGTTTAGCAGATGAAAGAAGGGAAAAAAAGGAGGCTGAAACATTAGAAAATGATTATGACCAGCCTTCTTTTCTTCTTAGAAGAATTATAGAGGAGCAAATACTGGAGAAGTATGGTCAAGGTTGTTCAAGACATGAGTTTCTAAGGCCTTTGAGGGAAAACCCCTGACTTTAGTGGAATTACTATAGAACCATCCAATCAAAACTAAAGCTGCTGTGATGTCCACACCATCCACAATCCTTGGGAGAATTTCACTCTATGTACTATGCTAGAAGGTCCTATTTTCACTTGTCCTTTTACTATGTTGGGAGAATCTGGCCTCTGTTCTATAAAGACCACAACACTTGTTCCAAAAATGTGACAGTCTTTGAGGTAGTAATGGGAGCAATTCCATAAAACTACTTTGGAGGAGCTGTTCTGATCCAATTAGAAGGATCCATTCAGTAGGTTATGAAAACATAGTCAGTGTTTCTGTAAGCATAAGTAATTAAGCAGTAGCTAACATCTTTATTTCTATGGAATATAACAGGGGATTTTTGTGGAATTTATAGTTGGGCTAAATCTCACATTCCATACTGCATGCAAATAGTTTTCTTTTGCATGTGATTTGCAGATAGCATAACTGTTATGTGTAGACATGCTTTAAAATCTACTGGTTCTAACATCCCTTCTAGACAGTAAAATTCCCCAACAATTTCAATCACAGTTGTCTCATCAGTGTTACTTTAAACATTCAGTACTTACTAGAGGGGATAGAAAACCTAATTCTAGGAATATCTTTTTAAAAGCAAATTCTTAAGCTTTTTTATACTAATCATTCAAATATTTTCTTGAATTTATAATATTTTTGAAGCAAAAAAGTGTAAAATAGTGTTGTTGGAATTTGAAAACTTTCAATCAGATCTAAGAGAAGCTTTTATTTTAATCTTTCTTATCAATTTTTTTAATTGAAATTCTCATTAAATACCAGCCAAGCTCTTAACAGTGTATTGTAGTGATTAATCTGGTGCATAAAGTTACTTGCACTATTTAACAAATTGCAGATGAAGAAATTTTTCATCTGATCCTTCCACAGAAGGACTGCAACTACCAATTTCTAAAATCAGGTTGTTCACTTATATGTTTTTTAAGACAATGGTAGTTGTAATAAATGTAACGAAAGTTGCCAGCAACCTCCTATTATGTCAGTAAAAATACATGTTCTTTGACCAGGCTGCCAGTCCTGTTCATTTTTAAGTTAGAATGTAAAATTTAGAGGTATTGTGGGCTAGAAAGGATATGTTTCTATGTAAAGATTATTTTTATACCACAATGTTTACTGCTTGAATAAAATGAAAAAGTGTTTCACCTAACAGGCTTTTAAAGTTTCTACTTCGCTATTCCTTGCATGTGAAGCAAAAAGATTTTAAATCTGTTTTTCCATTCCACTGCACTCTTAGTAGGTAAATAAATCAACAAAACTTTGAATGATAGCAAGGTTTTAGAGGAAACAGCTATTATGTTCCATTTGCTAGTAGATGTAGGCAGAGGGATCCTGAATTTGAGAATTATTTGATGTGTGATCTTTCTGTGGCTGTTTTCTTTCATTTCTAGGGTTTTCAGAGTGGATAATTCTGAATAAAATGGCAAGGTAGATAGATGCCAAACTTCTTGCTTTCTGATTCATCATGATCAAAAAGTTTATTGGCCTGAGAACTCTGATGTGAGTAAATTTTGTCAAGATTTATGAAGTTGCAACTGAGATCAGAAGCTGAATTTTAGAATATCATATAACATGCAGAGATATGAACAGATTCATTTCTCAAGAAAATTTGGATGGTTAGATTTAAAATGTTTTCTTCTTTCACTACAGTAATAGAGAAAGGGGGTTGATATGCTCATTCAAAATTATGGCATCTTAATCAAGTCTTTAATATATTTTTCAATACGTGATAATTTTATCTGTCATCACTATCAAATAGTTTTTAATGTTATTCACTTAACATCATTCAAGAAACAACTTAACTAACGTCTCTGACAGAGAATTCATCTTCTGTTATTTCTCCAGCTGTATTTTCCTTCTTACAATCCCCCAAATGACTCTAGCACTGACTCCTCCTACTAAATTACAATATCCAAACAGTTTAAATTAGTATGTCATGAGACTGGAGTCGTTTTGTGTTTGACCTAATTATTAAAATTACTTTCTGAGAACTAATGGCATAATTACTCTTATAATTAGTAAAATAAAGAACCTGTAACTGCTCAGACTGGGAGCAGCTGATATGATCAAGTTTTAAATTGAAAAATTCAAAATTTTCTTGCCCATCGTCTGTAGCTCAGTAGATTTCAAAGGGAAGGCTGATACATGCCTGCAATGACTGTGGTTAAACAATTAAACCTCGTCTCCACCTTAGCATTTGATTCATTAGTCACTGATGAACCTTTGTCCCTACTTGYCTGTTTCACTGAGAAAACATATAGCAGAGTCTACTACAGATACCAAAACATACCTGCCGCGACTGCAGTGATACTGCCCCGTGATGAAATGGGATAAGTGAAACTGGAAAAGGGGTCAGGTTTCAAGATGTCCTCTGCTAGGCAGAGCTCCAAAGCAGCCCAGACGAGGGCTGTTCCTCCATGAAGCTCTGCATGACCCTTGGGCATGAGCCTCTGACAGCTCTGCTGGGCTCCCACAGCCCTTATCGCCCCCACCGACACATTACCTGGCTACACCGGGAGTAAAGGCGCTGAAGCTGGGCTGGTGGACTGGGAGTCTTTTCTCATTATCCTTTTTCTCTTCTCTTTATTCCTTGCTCTCAATGTGAGAGAGAAATCTGCCCACTCTGCCCACAGGACCTTCTTGCATGAGCAGACCCCTAACTGACGCTGTGACCTGTGCGTATAGTCTGCGCCTCATGCCCTTTTGTATAATTTCCCTCCTGAGAAAATATACCCCTGGTGTATTGTTTGGCTGGTTTGACTGTGGATGACACAGGAATGTCTGTCTCCCAGATTACATATGCCTCCTGGAGAAAAGCACCTTTTCATTTCACTTATTGTATATTAGACACATTCTAGGAGACCTTTCGTGTTTATTTCTTTGAGTATGTCTAGCATAACGCAATATACAGACAATATTTTTTTATTACTGAATGAACAGTGGAGACCCCCTCTAGCTGGATTGTCTCTCTAATCTATTTTGTTAACCAATCAGCCAGTGCATACCTCTGTTTTTATAGAGTTATTTCTCATTTTGATATTTGAATTTCTGACAACTTCAAGTGGATATCACTGTGTTTTGCAGTAATTTTCACTGTTTTTGCAGCTCTGGAATGCCAGAAAACATATTTTGAATACTCAGTTATATTCCAGTGGGAAAGAAGATCAAGTTATTGCATTAGAATAAACAGAATACTTGCTCATAAACATTTTGCTGTGTTAATATTTTGGGCTCAATATTCATTTATCATGAAAGCTATGTTCGTCTTTGAACACATTTCACTCGGACAAGCCCATAATGCCRCTCTTTTATTTGAATGAGATAGAATTATACTATGTACTGTAGAAGTATCCTGCACGTCTTGATTTGTACATAAATTACTTAAGTTTCAGCAACAGAGGTGGAGACACCATACAAAAAGGGTGTAACTTCCCTAAAGAAAAGAGTGAAAATTCTGTAAATATATTGTCTTTTCTGTTAGGAACACAGAAACTATTTTCCAAAGGAATGTATACAGTCAAAATGGGCCTGGATCCTCTTTAATGCACAAAACACAGCTTTTTGTCCTGTAGCTGAGTTTAGTCAAACACAAAATGACTGACAAATACAGAAAGCAAAATGGAAACCCTATGCAGATTGGATGGTTTACCCACATGACCATTTAAAAGAAGAATAAATAATGAATATACAAATAAGTTCCTAATTTGCATTTTATTTTCATTCTAACATCATGAATAAGAAAATGCTTCTCAAAATTCAAATTAAGAAGGAATTATTACCTTAATAATAATTAAATTAGCTTCTACATCCAAAATATGTAACAGAAGATGTTAAGGCCCGTATCATCATCAACTGAGGTGAAATTCTCTTATCTAGAGAAGCTGAGAATGTTTGCCGTGAGGCTGAACACAGAGGAGAGCATATAGGCTACTTAAAGATATCAGAGTATTTTAAGAGTAGACAAGGTAGATGGTTCTCTACTGTAGAGCGAGGTACAGTGCAGAGGATCCAGGTTTCCTGCCTTCCTCGGTTCTGTGTCRCCATCATGAGAACAATCTACCCTGAAGAACTATTTATGGTTAGTCTTAATGGGTCATACTGTGCCACCAGAGACTCAGATCTTGACCACATGTGACTACTAAAACTCGCCTTTGGTGCTTCTTGTAAAGATGAGTCAGAGCTCTAAGGAAAAACTTGCACAAACATCTCTTTAATCTATACTGTGGAATTCTGTGAAGGACAGAATTTCAATCTTTCAGTAAAATGGTGCATTTCAGAATGAGGACAGGCTTAAGAAATCTCAGACTCCTAAATACAATCAAGTTTGAGAAGTCTACAGGATTTTTCTTGATTTGCTGGGTATGACGTATAAATACTGGAAGTGGAAAATGCGACTGGAGTAAATACTAAATTTCTATGCACTGTGAAATGTGTATCTTTTATAGATAATTAAAAATGGAGACTGGTGCATGCAAAGAAAATCTTTGGCGTATTTACTACTGTGGCTAACACCTTAGACAAATTTGTTGTGCTRCATTACCTTGCACCAAAATCCTGCGTAACTGTAATCATACAACATAGCTGTAGACTTACTTACAAAGTACTGGTTGTTTTTCATGTTATTGAATACTCTTAAAAATTACCATTGCTATTAGGTGTTGGTCTGTAAAGCATTACAGGGTCCAAGTAAGCTGTATGCTTCGGACTTCAGTACAGCGGTAGCTTATCAGAGGCATGCACAGAAGAACAGCTGTTTTCACTAAAAAAGTAACTCTTAAAAGTCAGAGATAGAAACAGAACTTAAAGCAAAATAAAACAAAAACTAAAGCTTTCTCATTTTTTAAACAAAATCCAGGTAGGCTTTTCAAGAGACCATCAAAGCTATAGGTAYTCCTTTTTAAACTGTCACTGAACTTCAGACTTTTAATTAAGATCAATCTTACTGATAGCAGTAATAAAGAAAAAGGAAGACAAACAGCTCCTAGATAACAGTGCTTCTGACATCGGGAATAATAAATACATATAAACAACATAGTAAAATTCAARACATGAGAGATGTGTTTATGTCAGATAATGTTTCAGACCTGCTCCTTCTCTGCACCTGGTGATACGATCCAGCCACTGTCCACCCCACTCCTTGCTACCCCTGCTGGTGGCTATACACATTCAGTAAAATTTACCTGAAATAAATGATGTGCAGCACCGTATTTTTCCCCACAGAACTGTGTTTTTAATCTTTAAACAAGTTTTAAGCAATCGTTATACTTAAAGTACATAGAAGCCATGATTATGAGGTTCCTTAGGATTAAATAAGCTTTTGTGAATAGGATAGTACTGTTTATTTTACACGGTCCTTTTACAACACCTTTCCCTTGCTATCTGAACTCCCYCAATGATTTAAGATAGAACTGGYGTTTCCTTTCCTTCCTATTCTCTTYTRCTTTTGACAAAGAGCTCCCTTGTTATTTTGTTTCCTAATTCATTCTGTATGTGAGAGAGGGGAAATGCTGCATGCCTCAAACCTGTCAAAGAAGTTCAAGTCATAGCAGGCAGTTTGACGTTTTGATTCCGAAGCRACTGCATCTACAGTCATGTCTTGTCGGAAGGAGGTCCATCACCTGTGACCAGCTCCTGCATATCTCCAATGCTTGGGATATTCCTTCTCTTCCTCTAAATCTGATTTTTTTCRTTTTTGATTTTTTTTCAATTTTTGAATACTTTACTGTGAGAATGACAGAGCACTGGAACAGGTTGCCCAGAGAGGCTGGGGGTTCTCCTTTGCAGATATTCAAAACCTGCCTGGACAYGATCTTGTCTAACATGCTCTACGTGACCCTGCTTGAGCAGGGGGGATTGGACTAGATGATTTCCAGAGGTCTCTTCCAAGCTCAACCATTCTGTGACTCTGTGATTCTGTAATTTAGAATAACTCTCATAGGGGAGATGGTCACAGATAGAAGAGCCATCTTAGGTGCCCTGACCCACTCACAAGGAAGGTTTTAGTATCTGCTTCAACAATGCTTCCTGCTTCTCGCGCCTGACCCCTGCTAAGTAAAAGGCAGATATCACTACCCACRGGATGGGCAGAAACAGCAGTGCCACTTGCCTCCAAAGAGCTACAGAGCTACTGATGTCAGCCAAGGGCAGTATGRATATGTGGGCTGGAGAGGAGAGACAGGAACTCCTGCTCTCCTGATAGGTCTCCTTCTCCTTGGGTGCTCATGAGAAATTCAGTGGTGGCTTTAGGTGTGGTGCTGCTACCTGAACRCTCTTGTTCCACAGTCACTCCTGTAATACTTAAAGACACATAAATACTACCCTAGTGAAACACTTTCAATAACARTTTATATTTTAAACTCAGCAGCATGCCTCTCCAAGTGGGTTGTCTAAAAGCAACATGAGGCAGAGATTTCATGAGGGAGTGTTGGTTATTTAGCATTTTCTTGGAGAAGTGAAAGCCTCCAGATACAGCTTACCATATAGGATTAGTTTAGTATGGCTGCAAAAGGTTTCTGAGTATTCTTATCAACCACAATGTTACAGGTTTTAATAGCCAGCCAGAGCATCAGAGTAGCTATCGTATAGTTCTGAAAGGGCACAGTTAGAAATGGTTATTTGATATCTAACTTTCCTCTTACGAATTCCATTTTAGTTCTGTATGCATAAAATGATAATCCTGTCAAAAAACGAAAGTATATTCACCTACAGATGTATTTAACCACCATTTAATAGAGATTTTTGCATGGACAGGGCACTTTCACCTCAGTCTTTAGCGCACATTAAACATACAATTTGCTTGTCTATTCTGTGACTTAAAAACCTGTTAGCTGTTGAGTATTTCCTTTCTCACTGATACAGATGGAGTTTTGCATTAGCTATTGTGTATCTAAAATGTGCTTTTTCCCCTAGCATCAGACATGATGTATAGATGTCTCTGGCCACATTTGAGTTTGCCAGGAACTGAAGGTTTGGGCGGGTGAACTTTCCTCCCAATCCATGTGGAGACCAAATCCCAACTTCCCAATGGAAGGATCAAGCAGAAATTCCATAAGCACAAACTCACGAATACCCTATGCAGAAATAATCCACAGAGAGGACTATTTGGCTCTTACTACATTCTTAGCTGGTCAATCATAATAGCGCCAAAGATTTCTTGCCAACTCTCACACGCTTCTCTGACACAGCTTCTTTCACATTCTTTCATATTTTCCTCTTATCTACTATCTAGAAAACTGTAAGGCAACTCACAGAGGGGGAGAAAAAAGCCTTCTACATTTATTTAAATAACATTAAAGTTGGGCTGGAAAATACCAAGTCTGGACAGAAGCATAAGCAAGGCAAATGACTATTAGAAAGCCTCCAGGGAAGCCTCAGCAGTTCTTCAGTTTTGCTCCCAGCTCTCTTATGGCTTTCCTCCCAAACTTACTGTGATTTACCCCTGTTTTTCTAGCTTCTTCAAAGTCCCCTGCTACAGTACCAGAGGAGCAGAAAGAAGTTTAATTAAATGTAGATTTTTAATATTTTTATAGACTTACTTGTTCATTTTTAATTATTATTCCAAGTGGCAGCTGAATTATCCTTGATTGCTTTCCATCTTATGGATTAGCCTATGCTTTGGGGGCTCTGTTCCTCCGAACCTGGCAGAAAAAGGCATCAGTTCAGAATGTTTCTTCTAGTGATTTAAGACTTGATTGCCTTTATTCAGTTTCCTATTACGTAAGAATGTCCTTTGACACCTGTGGTGTAAACCTGATTTATCCTGGTATATGAGAGCTCCTGGGATCAGCCTCCAAAGTTCAAAGCTCTTCTTTCTGCCACTTGCAAGTCCTAGTGGTCTGATGACAGATATTCTTCCACCTTCAGACATCCCGCTCCTCGGATTTACACCACAGAGCAAGCTCAGCCTGAGCGTGGCGTCTCACATGGCTGCAGAGGAGCCACGAGGTACATTCCAGGACGATGGAGCACTCCCATGCAATGATGATGAGGATAGAAAGGGTGGGCCCAGAAGATCGGAAGATGTGATCATCACACTTTATAAGCTGTGCACACATGGCTCTAAGCGCCCCAACCCATGCATTGATTCCTGCTCCTGGAACGAACAACCCCTTCAGGGAATGATGTTGTAGAGGAGGGATATGAAGTGTGCAGGGTCTGGTCTAGCCAGGACATAGGCTTGTAATATAGATGCTTTTGCAACATTAATATATGCCTGTTTTCTATCTAGAGCTGAAGAGTGCCAGAATTTGGCCCTAAAGATTTAATGAAACCACTGAGACATATAATCAGAGAAAAGCAGAAATGAAAATGAGGAAGGGGGGAGGGAAGAGGAAGAGTGAAAACTGTACAAAAGGCATCTGATTAAACCAGTGATAATTACTGACATTGTTCCACTCTGAGCTGGGATCACACTTCAAAATAAAAAGTGGAAGATAATTTTGTTAATAATTTTAATCAGCTTCCTTTTCATGAAGGATCAGAGAACACTAATAGATGGTTTTCCGAAAGAGAGATGATTTGTAACACCATCAACTCGGTAACTGAAACAAGAGACCTATTCACTTTCCCATTTATTTGAAGTAACGGGTTCCTCCAGAGGAGGAACAATAGATAGAGATTGAAAAGCCTTGATTTTGCCTAAATGAAACATATTCTTCTCTAGCAGATGCTTTATCCTTTAGTTTATTTTTCCTCTCTCTTCCCAATGGGTTTTACAATCATGTTGTCCTGTTTGTTTTTACTTTTGTTTCTTTCCCTGATACCAGGTTGAAGCCTGACTAGCTCAGGCAGCTACGGGTATTTTCTGAAAGGAGTTTGTATGGGTTTCCTTAGCAACAGGAGCCACAAAAAGCTCTGTAAGCCACACTTTTGAGCAGAGAATTTTTGTTTTCCTTTTAGTTGTTCTTGCATAGATGACAAAGAGAGAGGAACTGGTTAGGTTCAAATAAATCAGGTAAACTGGAGTGAAAGGATAATATTTGGCTCATTTCCAAGTGTGGCAAATACTACTAGGCTGCCACTGCTGTTAATGGTCCCTGGTTTTGCCTCCCAAGTATCAATAATCTTTATATCTAACGAGATTTGAAAAGAGAATAATTAGTGGGACCTGAATGATTTGATTAAACTTTTATATAGGAACTAATGCCTCCTATATTTGAAGGCTATATGTCTTATGTTAGTGGGCCTTTCTATATAATTGCTTCCTGCCACTGTTTCCTTTTATAGAGAAAAGTCATGTAATACTATTGCAAATGTGCTACCAGCTTGGAGTAAACATGGTGCTCTAAATCATGCATAGTACAATAAATCATATGCCTGCCATTATTTTAATGCTTTGCAAATCATTGCATTTGTTTTTCTCTGGAGTTAGAGGAAGCACAGTAGGAAGCAATGTTATGAAATCCTGAAGAATTTCATTGTCAGTAGAGCTGCTGGAGAAAATACCCTCCTTCTCTTTCAGAATAATTTAGTATGAAATGATTTTGTTTGAATTTTACTAAAAAACGTTTTCATTGAAAACTTGAATGTTGGTAATATTTAGTTTTCTCATTGAAAGTCCCAAGGTGAAAATGTATTAAAAGCATTTTTCATTTCTTTCACCCCATTTTTCAATGCAGACAAATAGCTTCCCCCAGAAAAAATTCAACTAACAGTAGTTTTTATTTGTAAAAAGGGATCTCCCACTCTGACACTCTTGCTTCCATCTCAGTAAATTCTCCATTTCTGCTGTAGCAAATTTTAGAAAATTGTGTTGTTCTTGTTATTGAAGACAGTGTTGAATATTAGCTGTTATTCTTCTCTTGCAGTCATATGCAAGTTTGCTCTTCAGGTTGAAATAGGTAATCCATCTTTGCTTTGGAAATTGAAAACTTTCTGAAATGAAACCCTTTTGTGTAAACTTTCTGTCACTGGTGACAGCCAGGGGCATGAGGGGGGAAGGGTTGTTTGTACTAAAAGCACAAGTAAAATGTTGTCCATCTTTCTAGAGGCTTTGAGTTTACAAGTGGAACAAAAATAAAATAATAAACTGTGTTAGCTTTTTCTGTAAGTTCTTATCAGAGCTGTTTTAGATGACACTGAGGCAAAACTTTGACTTTGCAGAATACAGTTTGGACTCTTACATTTCAGAGTATAAGGACTAGGAGAAAAAATATCTTTTCTTTCAGTGGCATCTGATTTTTTTTGGCTAATTTGAATTCTTTGGAGTCTGAAGAGATTTACTAATAACATCTTACTGTGTAACTGGAAACGCTGGCGAATGGGTTAACTGATTCTCAGTGTCTTATGAAGTGTCCCACCACCAAGCATACTTCTGAGACCATGTGGCTTCCTGGCGTTGTCACTCCTGCTCTTGATATGGAGAGATGAGTTTCACAAGTATTAAGAGAGCCCGCACCATGTATTTAGTGTGTAGCTAATAATAGTAGGCAATTACGATTATATAACAGTAATTTTTCTAATGATCATTTACCCAAATGTGATAAATTGGCATATTTTGAAGTCGTTTAGATATAGCTTGATTATAACTCATTCAGTAGTAGAAATTGCTAAGACATTGCCTGGATGCATATATAGCAAATGTTTTTATTACGTTTCAGATCCCTATCCTGGTAGTTTTTGCTGGACTTAAAAATTGAACTGCCTCAGTTTCAGAGCCTAGTATATCCTATTATGGACACTCGACTAAAGAGAACACTTCTCGCTGACACAGGGGCTTAGCAGATTAATGAATTAGACTATAATTCCTTTTCCTTCTAAGGGATAGTTCAAGTTTTGCTGCTGTTACTTCGATTAGTGCTATCTTCTCTGGTGCTGAGCCAGGCAGTTCTGTATATTGACTGTGCTGACATTTCTTGCTGCTATGAGAGAAGCAGAGAGAGAGAGAAAAAAAAGTACTATAAAGTTTGTATTGATCCAAAAGTAAAATTGTAAACACAGCCAAAAGAATGGTATTCTGAAAGGAAAAATAGTGATGTTAATGATGTGAAACAACTGAGGTTGCATCCAGCTCATCTTTCTTTCTTTAAATATATAACATTGCTAGTGCAAGTTGTTGAATATACTTTTTATCAGCAATAGTCCTCTGAAACTCAGTAGCTCTATGGCAATATTGATATTATAAACCACAGCAGTTTATGTTATTAACTGCCTTCTGTTTACCTCAGGTTGTTAATCAGTGAGCTAGCCATTAAGTACTGGCAACACACGATTTCTCTAGGATTATTGCTAACATTTCTGCTGCAGTCGGGAGGGTTTTTCTGCCTCAGCTCAGCAAGGAGGAAGTCTGTAGCTGATCAAATGTGCTCTTGCATGCAAGTGTCACTGTAACTGATGGGAATTAGTATGAAATGCAAACTAATACAGAGAACATTACTTTAAACCCACTATTCCTAAATATCAGACAGAAAAACAGGATTCTAGTGCCTCTAGCTCTGATTGTGACTGACCTACTCACAATCACAAATGGCAAGCTGAAAGATGTAACATCTTATTCTGCCTCACTTGAATTGTCATCTTTAATTAAAGAAGTTCTGTGTCACAGATGACATTTCTCAGAGAAATGTCTCTCAGAGTCTGGAGGGGGGAGAAAGGAAGACTGGAAGAAGTGTTTTGTCTATCTCTTTGCTGTTTTCCTCACACAGATTTAAGTGGTCAGTGTTACAGCATTTACAGCTTGACCAAAGAAGTTATCTCAGACATTAGCAGCTGATCTCAACTCTAAGGCTAGGGTTTGGTGAATGCTTTAAGTAGATGTCTATCCTGGATCTAGACTGTGGCTTGCATTGTGACTTTGAAATATGTCCTTGGATGCTATTTAGCAATTTTCTATTCAATGTCTTGAGAAAATGGACTGTTATCACTCTTCTACAGATGGATTTTAGACCATGACAACCAACATTTCCATGCCTGTAGTTCTACTTAGCAGCATTCCTGAAGTCCAAATTCAACTGTGTTTTCTAGGAAAATCTGTTTGATACGTGGAGATACCTCCAACACCTTTGGCATATAAAGTTTAAAGCAAAAATGTTACAATGAGACTCAAACTGTGCTCCTGGGCATGTTGGGTCAGGTCCTTATATTTGCTGATTACTTACCATCTGCCTGAGGCTGTTTGAAGTTCAGGAAAGAAAAATCTTTCTATTTCAGTCCTCTCTGGAGTTCACAGTGCTGGGTATACTGTGAACAAGCACAGGCTACTCAAGTCAAGGTGGTGATGGTACCTACTGTCACATCCAAGAATCAGAGATCAGGTGAGTCACCTGCAATCTTGTTTTCCTGGAGCCCGCTCAGTCTGAAGGGGCTTCCAGGCACAGCTCCCAGCACCCTCCCACTAGTGAGTTGTCCTTGGTATGGGCTATCTGGATGAGGCAGAGTCCACCCCTCCTCTGAGGCAGAGTTCACCACTAAACTGGGAATACGTGAGGCATGAGGCTAGAGAAAGAGCACGTACGGAAGACCCAGCCCCCTTCTGAGTGCTTAGGGTAGCCAAGGAGACCTGAGATGTTTTCATTTTCTAATTTGTTACTCTTGTATAAAACCAAAGTGAACCAGGAAGCAAGAAGTGTTGTTCTGACAGAGATGCGTGCCTGCAGCCCTAAAATACGCATTTAAACTCCTACAAGAATCGGTTTTAGCTATCCCTTTCTTTTTGTCATTACTCTTTTGGTGGGCTAGCTATCCTGGCACTGAGGATGAAGGCTGTTGTATATCCTACCTCTCCTACAGACCCTTGACTCTCCAGTGCAATGTATGAGGACGTACAGGGTGAATTCTGTGACCTTGAACTAGACATTCAACCTTCACCATACCAAAGAGTAGTTGAGGCAGCAAGGAGGTAGTTATTTCCTACACTGCTCCATCTAACTGCCTAAGCATCTGCAGCAACACCAGTTCATCCACTGAGATGAGCCTTTAGGTCGGTATCTGACACTCAATCCCATTTGGGATTCTCATGCTGAGTGCACTTCTTCCATAAATCACCTGGAGAATCCCTGTAATCGTGCTCAAAGCATGACTAACTGCACTGAGCACTGAGAGAACCACAAAAAAGGGCACCTCAGGTACAAAATACTGCATAGGTGCTTTACTTTTTTCATTTTTTAATGGTAAATTCTCTCTAAAGTAGAGAAAAATTAAGTTTTTCTCACAGTAAGAGAATTCCAAACTAGTCTTCAAACTTCAGGGAGCAGCATGTGACTATTATATAAATAAAATTATAAATAAAATGGAGCATAACAGTGCTCTAGGATGTATGTTGGCTCATTCCCATAAGAGATGTAATTGATGTCAGTGGAGGATCTATTTGCACACCTCTGCTTTACTGGATCAAGGCTATACTTTGCACATGCTTTCAGGGAGAGATGGCTGAATTTAAGAGCTTGAGGCATTGGTCTTACTTCACTCCAGCTGAAGTCAAACAGTGCTTTTAAGGTGCTTGATACTATGAGTCCATCAAAAGACCAGGAGGATGATTGAGGGACTGGAGCGCCAGTCCTATGGGGAGAGGCAAACTATGATATAAATACTTATTTTTCCATTTATTTAACAAGATTGTATTTTGTAACAACAAAGCACAGCAGGATAGACTTTCTGCTTCTTGAAAATGATTCTCAATATTTATGTATTTATAGATGCTTTATGTATGTAGTCATATTTTATTTAATTATGCTTAGTCATATATTTTTATTTATAGCTATATTTATTTACAAACATCTAAACATATGAAAATGCAATATAAAATTGAATGCATCATAACTTATTATTATTTAAACCTATGATGCATTCTTTTACCTGCCTTTTAAAACCATAATTTCAAATAAAACTTTAAATTTCCATATTAAGGAGCCGTTCCTTTATGCTTATCTTCCTCTCTCACTTCCTCTAACTTATATGACATGCATTTACCTGATTCAGCTTTATATTCACCTTTTTGAATGGACTTTTGCATTTACCAACTTCTAGATCTTATTGAAGAATTGGGATCATAGAGAACTTAATTTTGAATCTCTACTGGATTAGAGAAAATAGTGGATACATTTTTCAGTCTCAGAGCATAAAGAATATCTGGGGACCAAGCTGATGACCATTTTGCTCAAAGGACAACTCTTCAATGCTGGCACACATTTTGAAGTGGCACCTGTGTGAAAACAACATCTGCACGGTAGAGTCAGTGCAAAAAAAGCCCCTGACTGTGCTTGGCCTCAGGCTGCCACTGGTCCAAGGGGCTGCCCAGCTTTCAGGGGTTTGGGCATTGCAGCTTCTCTTTCATTTCAACCACATGCAGCTCTCTCTGGCAGTTGAAGCACAGTGAGAAAGATTTGATAAGTTTCTTTTTTTCTGCCTTTTTTTCCCCCCTTTCTTTTATAAGCAGGGGCAATAGAGCCTTGAACAGAAAAGCTCATAAATAAGCCCATAGAGTACTGATAATGCGGAATTTAGACAGCTAAATTTTGGTAGTTAAGTGTCTGTACGTGGGACTGAATCCTCCACATCTAGTGTGGCATGATTCCACCACTGTCACTACTTTATATTCTGACTTCTTGAGCAGCAAGCAAGCGCTCACACAAAACTCGGAGCCAAGCAAACCCGGAACATCACCTTCTGTCCTCTGAGTATAAGCATTTGCCTTTGCAGTAGCATGGGAGAAGGTACCATGGAGAAGTATGCTCACCCACACCTTTGGGTTAAATAAGGTACCTTGTGTTAAGGTCTCTTTTCTATTATTTGACATTTTTCTAGTCTATTTTGAAGGGTTTTTTGGATTTTTTTTTGTTTGTTTGTTTTGTAGCCATTTCCCCTCTACTTACATTCTCTGCTAATTTGTTCCTCAAGCTTGGTTCCTGCTGAGATTTCTTTCCCAATCAGTGAGCTTCCAACTTCTCTGTTTATCAGGATCTGCTATAAATTTGTATGCTAGTTGTTACTAACTGTCCATCTTTGGATGGGCAATGCAGGCTGTCAACAAAGGGCCAATCTTCAAAGGTTCCTGCTAAAGCCCAGGCCTTAGAGTTTCCTAAGGAGCTTATCTTTTTCTATTTCCTACAGGGACAAGGTACAGAGGTAAACCAAGCTAACTTAGTTTTTATAGAAATTCTTTAATCATTTCAAGAAAAGTAGTCAATCTCTTTATTTGATATAGCTGTTCTCTATCACAGATCTCAGCTGTCTGTAAAATATCATGAACATTTTCTGCGAAATCCATACTCTGCATCTTTAGAATCACAGAATCATAGAATCAGTAAGATTGGAAGGGACCTCTGGAGATYAKCTAGTCCAACCTCCCYGCTCAGGAAGGGTCACCTACAGCATGGTAGACAGGGTTGCATCCAGGCGGGCCTTGAAGATCTCCAGAGAAGGAGACTCCACAACCTCTCCGGGCAACCTGTGCCAGGGCTCCGTCACTCTCACAGGGAAGAAATTCCCYCTCACGCTCAGGCGGAACTTCCTGCTTCAGTTTCTGCCCATTGCCTCCTGTCCTGTCACATGGGACAACTGAAAAGAGTTTGTCCTCGTCCCCTTCACACCCTCCCTTCAGGTACTTGTACACATTGATCAGATCCCCCCTTAGTCTTCTCTTCCCCAGGCTGAAGAGACCCAGCTCTCACAGCCGTTCCTCACAGGGCAGGTGCTCCAGACCTCTGATCATCTTTGTAGCCCTATACTGGACTCTCTCCAGTAGCTCCATGTCTCTCTTGTACTGGGGAGCCCAGAACTGGACCCAGTACTCAAGATGAGGCCTCCCCAGGGCTGAGCAGAGGGGCAGGATCACCTCCCTCCACCTGCTGGCAATAGCCTTCTTAATGAACCCCAGGATAGCATTGGCCTTCTTGGCCACAAGGGCACCTTGCTGGCTCATGGTCAACTTGTCATCCACCAGCACTCCCAGGTCCTTCTCTGCAGAGCTGCTCCCCATCAGGTCAGCCCCCAGCTTGTCCTGGTGCCAAGGGTTATTTTTCCCTAGGTGCGGCACTCTGCATTTGCCCTTGTTGAACCTCAGGAGGTTCCTCTCTGCTCAACTCTCCAGCTTGTCCAGGTCTCTCTGAATGGCAGCACAGCCCTCGGGTGTATCAGCCACTCCTCCCAGCTTGGTATCATCATCAAATTTGCTGAGGAAGCACTCTGTGCCCTCATCCAGGTCACTGATGAAGAAGTTGAACAGGATGGGACCCAGGACTGAGCCTTGGGGGACGCCACTAGCCACAGGCCTCCAACTAGACTCCACCCCACTGATGACGACCCTCTGAGCTCTGCCTTTCAGCCAGTTCTCAGTCCACCTCACTGTCCACTCATCTAACCCACACTTCTTGAGCTTCTCTAGGAGGATGTTATGGGGGACAGTGTCAATAGCCTTGCTGAAGTCAAGGTACACAACATCCACTGCTCTCCTCTCACCTACCCAGCCAGTCATTCCATCACAGAAGGCTATCAGGTTGGTCAAGCAGGATTTCCCCTTGGTGAATCCATGCTGGCTACTCCTGATCACCTTCTTTTCATCCATATGTCTGGAGATGACATCCAGAATGAGCTGTTCCATCACCTTTCCAGGGATGGAAGTGAGGCTGACTGGCCTATAGTTGTCTGGTTCCTCCTTCTGGTCCTTTTCGAAGACTGGAGTTACACTGGCTTTCTTCCAGTCCTCAGGCACCTCTCCAGGTCTCCAGGACCTTTCAAAGATGATGGAGAGTGGCCTGGCAACAACATCCGCCAGCTCCCTCAGTACTCGTGAGTGCATCCTATCCAGGCCCATGGATTTGTGGATGTCTAGCCTGTCCAGAAGGTCTCTAATCCTTTCCTCCTCAACCATAGGAAAGTCTTCCCCTTCTCCAGACTTTCTCCCTCACGTCCAGGCTGCAGGATTCCTGGGGGCTGCCCTTAGCAGTGAGACTGAAGCCAAGAAGGCATTCAGTAATTCTGCCTCCTCTGTATCCCTTGTCACCAGGGTCCCTGCCCCATTCAGTAGTGGGCCCACGTTTTCCCTAGTCCTTCTCTTGCTGCTGATGTATTTGAAGAAGCCCTTCCTGTTGTCCTTAACATCCCTTGCCAGACTCAATTCCAGCTGAGCCTTAGCCTTCCTTGCCGCATCTCTACATACTCTGACTGCATTCCTGTATTTCTCCCAAGTAGCCTGTCCCCTCTTCCACATTCGGTGTATTTTCTTCTTCTGTCTGAATTTGGCCAAGACCTCCTTGCTCACCCATGCGGGTCTCCTGCCCCTTTTGCTGCACTTCTTATGCATAGGGATGCACCGCTCTTGAGCTTGGAGGAAGTGATGCTTGAATACTAGCCAGCTCTCCTGGACTTCCCTTTCTTCTCGGGCCTTAACCCATGAGACTCCACCAATTAGGTCTCTGAAGAGCCCAAAGTCCGCTCTCCTGARGTCCAGGGTTGCAATCCTGCTTGTTGCCTTACTTCTTTCCTGCAGGATCCTGAACTCCACCATCCCGTGATCTCTGCAGCCAAGGCTGCCCCCAACCTTCACATCTCTAACCAGTCCCTCTCTGGTGGTAAGGACAAGATCCTTCCTCGCAGGCACCTCCACCATTTGTGACAAGAAGTTATCATCAGTGCCTTGCAGGAGCCTCCTGGGCTGTTTGTGCCTTGCTGTGTAGTCCTTCTAGCAAGTGTCAAGGTGGTTGAAGTCCSCCATAAGAACCAGGGCCTGTGATCATGAGGCTACTTCCAGATGTCTACAGAAGGCTTCATCAACTTTCTCTTCCTGGTCAGGTGGCCTGTAGTAGAGTGTCCCCCATGTTGGCCTGACCTTTGATCTTTACCCATAAGCTCTCGACTGCCTCCTCCTCCTCCACCCCTAGGCAGAGCTCRATGCATTCCAGTTGCTCTCTCACATAAAGAGCAACTCCACCACCTCACCTCCCTGGCCTGTCTCTCCTAAAAAACACATGTCCATCCATGGCAGCATTCCAGTCACGTGAGCTATCCTACCATGTCTCCATGACTGCAATGAGATCATGGCCCTGCGACCGCACACAGATCTCCAGCTCCTCCTGTTTGTTCCCCATGCTGCGTGCATTGGTGCACAGGCATTTCAAAGAGGTGGTCATGCCTGCAGGTTTCCCAGGGAGGGTGTTTGGGGGTCCCCCGTAGCCATGTCCCAAATGCACATCCCCAGCTGCATGCACCTGTTGGAGGCCCCCCAATCTTCCTATTCCTCCTCCCATGCCTCCCCCTAATTGGCAGGACCRATGGGAAGACCACCTGGGCTCCCAGACCCTTGACCACCTTGCCCAAGGCCTTGAAGTCTTCTTTTCTTGTTTCTAGTTTGTTCTCTGTGTTGTTAACACCCACATGAAAGAGCAGCAGAGGGTAGTAGTCTGATGAGTGGACAAGCCTTGGCAGCCTTTCAGTCACATCTCATATCCTCGCCCCTGGCAGGCAGCATACCTCTCTAGAGGACAGGTCGGCAGATAGGCACCTCTGTCCCTCTCAGCATGGAATCACCCACTACGACCACTCATCGCCTCTTCTGAGTGGTCACGTAAGGCACAGGGTCAGACAGTCCAGTTGCTTCCCTTGAGGCCAGGTCTGGGTTCTCCTCATCCTGGAGTGCACTAAACCTGTTCTTCAACTGTAGCTCCAGGTCTACAGGAGGATTAGGGGCCTTTCTTCTTTTTGTTTGAGAAGCAGCTAGCTTCCAGCCTTCTTAGGCAGTGCTGTGCTCTATTATTTCACTCTTCACAGAGTCCTCCAGCCACTCCCCTGCTGCAGGGGATCGGGACTCCGGGAGCAATACAGTCTCTAAGAACACCCTGTCTATCTCCTGCTCACTTTCTCGCATGTTTTATAGTCTGCTGACTTCATCCCGCAACTCTTTGACTTGAGGACACAAATCCTCAACAACAGCACATCTCTTGCAGGAGGGCGGACCATCAGTCCAGGCCTTCTGGAGAGGCTCCAAGCACTCACTGCAGCCTGAGACCTGTAAGGCAGCATCTGCTGCAAGAGGCTCTGTCTGGGCTGAAGCTTCTGACACAGCTGATGTAGCAATTCCCACAGCTACTGGCAAATATGCTTTGTGGTGATTTGTAACCGTGTTTGCGTTTAAGAAAGATTTCAGCATCCTTCTGCCAGTGGACTATGCATGGTACCATTGGAAAGGAAAAGGTCATACTTTGAGGTACTCCTGTTTGGTTTCTACATGTCTATTGATCATTTGTGAAAGATATCATTACAAACTGATACAATTACTAAGGAAGATGCCAGAGTCAAAAGTGATAGCTAGGCACACTTCCCATTATAAAATATAGAACGTATATTATCATGTAATAGCAATGTTCCCTCTTGGTCTTATCTCGTGAAAGAAAACAGGTCTCAGAGGTAGATCTGATATATCTTCCTGACAATGTAGAGGTGCTGTCAGCTTGCCTGCAGGCCACGTGTAAATACAGTGCCCAGTAAAACCTTTTCACTTATGGAGTCATTATATCTTTTAAGATATAATGTGTGAAGTGGGAAGTTAGTGAGTGATCTTCTGAATTGGGAAGGTAACATCTGTAACAAAATTAATTTAATTAACTCATGCTCATTTTCTCAAAGATTTCACAGATTTCACTCACGCTCTTACATCCACAAACTTACAGGCACCAAGATGCCAAGTGATCTGACCAGGATCACGTGTGAGAGGCATGGAGGACAAGAGACACCAGCTACCTGAGTCCTCACTCCATTGCTGAATTCCTTCAGAACTGCCACTAAGAAACTGGGTTTTCTACATCCTTACGGAGTAAAAAAGGATGATGTATTGCCTCAAGTTTCTTCATCTTCCATGATGTTACAGGATCATAAGATCACAGGATAATTCAAGCTGGAAGGGAGCTTGTGAGGTTTCTGGCCAAACTTTCTGTGAATGCAGGGTCAACTTGAGATCAGAGCAAGTTGTTCAGTCCTTTTCCTCTCAGGGCTTGAAATCCTCCCAGGGAGCAGGCTGCGCAACCTCCCAGGGCAACCTGTTCCCCTGCTGAATAGTCCTCATGGGGAAAAAGCTCTTCTTTATATTCAGCCTGAATCACTTGTTTCAATTTATGCCTGTTGTTTCTTGGCCTCCACTTACGCACCATGGTGCAGAGCTTGACTCCGTCCTGTTAATAACCTGCTCATAAGCACTGGGAGCTGCTGTTAGCCATCCCCATCCCTTCCTGAATCTGCCCATGAACAGCCCGGCTCCCTCATTCCCTGCTCACAGAGAAAGTGCTCCAGGTTTGACCATCCTGGCAGCCTTCTACTGAATACATTACAGTTTGTCAATGTCTTAAACAAAGTTACTATTGACTTTGTTCACTAGTTTGGATGTCTGCCTGCCTGGCTTCCCGGTGGGATAGTAGGAAGAGGGACAGTACTCTCAAAGGCCTGTAACCTTGTTTCCCCCCTCCTGCTATCCCTGTGCAGGTCTTCCGCTGATAACTCTTTTGTGTTGTGTGTGGCCTTATCAAAGCACAGTCCTTCTGGTCTTCATGTAAGCACCACATTCCTCCATGTTTACCAGCTTGACTGCTGTCAGTCATGGCCTGGGATATCAATACATGCTGTTCTTGTAACCCTGGCTCAGCCTGTTTCTTCTAGTGCTCTCCCATACAGATATTCGCTTCCATTCTCCATTCGTATGAGTCTTCACATTTCTGCTACAGATCTGTACATGATAAGCTGCAGGATGTATACAACCTGAGGAAGTAAGTATTAAATAGGAATATTTCTTAGATAGTCCACAGGGATATGTGGACCTTTGCCTTGTTTGTATGTGTGCGATCCTGATTCACCTTTTTTTTTGGTATTTGTAAAGAATTGTAGGGTTTGCCCATCAAAAATAACGTATCACCATCACTTAAAATGTAGTCTGTCCACTGAAGGCAGGAGATGATTATATAGTTGAATTAGATTGGTATATGTTGTATTGATGGAGCTGCAGAAAGGAAAGAATATGACAAAACGTTGATCAACTTGATGTTAAAAAGTTACTGAACTTTGAAAATGGCATGACCTTCAGGTCAATCTTGTGAAAGAAAGGGGAAGTCGAACATCTTTAAGGCAGCTCCAAACCCTGTGCTTACTAGGCTTTTCTTTGGCAGTTGTAGTACTTTATGCAGTTACTCTCTGGCTTCTTAAACATAAATGAAAAAAGTAATTGCTTAATAGTATTAATTTTATAAAACTCATCATAGGGATAGATAGAATAGCTCTAATTTACTAATATCATTGCTAGACTTCCACTAAATTTCTTCCTCTTTGCTCTGATTTCTTCATTCTTATCCTGAGCCTGGATCAGGCAGAAACAAGCAGAAACATGAAAGTGTCAGTGCAAGCTTGAGCTTATGAGACATCAGTTCCTATTTTGCTGAACCAAATAGTTTGGATAATTTTCACAATCTTTGAATGTTTATCCAAAGTAACCTTTAGTCTATTTCAGTTTAATTTTATATTGTTGTATGTCGTCATCCTGATTTTGAGAGCCCTTTTGATGTTCACGATAAAGTGCATTTGACCAGCGGAAATATTGGGAAATTGTCATCTTGTTTGCAATCAGAGATAAACAGGAGTCAAATCTCTGTAGCTGAACATTTCTGAATTTTGAGGAAAATTAGATCAGAGCCAAATACTGGAACTCTGTCCTGTTTGGGTACTGTGTTAACTCCAGATGAACTTTAAGGTCCCTGCTTTTCAAAGTGATGACTGAGCAGTGTGATTCCCTATCAGTAGAAAAAAGACTGACAAATTCCAGTGTTTTCTCCTGAAAATTGAGATTTATAATTTAGTTAAAGTTTTAATATTAAAATTTTGATCATGAGGTCATCACTCAGAGAGAGGTGCCTACAACCAATCTGAATTAAACATGAGGGTTTATAATATATATAAATATATTATATATTATATATATATTATAATATAACTGAAGTGGGTGGAAAATAACAAGAATTTTCTCATTGTCACACCTAGACCTTCTGAGAAGATGAAGATTCCTTTTTCTTGTACTCAGTAATGGGTCAAAGCTGAAATTGTTGATGAGCTATAGATACAATTTGTCCTTTAAATTCATTGTAACTGTATACCTATATTGTTGAGTTGGTTTTGAAGAGGTCAATCTGAAGCTGGAAATCAAGGTCAGGTGTGGAAAAGTAGTCGATTTTCCAGTTTAGTATAAAGACCTAAGTATAGTACTTCCATAAATTTCTATTGGATCTGACCACCGATACACACAAGGTTGCCTATCTTATTTGTCTGTAAATTTTTCCTACTACGAAAAAGGAAGAAATCCCTGGAACAGTGCTATGTTTCTGCAGTATACAATTAAATACTGAAAGAAAGAATAATCAGAAAAAAGCAGTTTCAGTAYACAATTGTCCTACAAACTTTAGGAGTTATGTTGCATATTGTTGAGTGCTATCTACTGGTATTTAAGTTGTTGCCTGACTGTTCACATATGTGATGATCTCTAAAGGACTCTTGTAACCTTAAATGGAACTGATGAAAAGATCTGATTTCTCTGTTTCTGAAATTTCAAGGAAAGGTGATGGTTAGAATGGATGAAAGTTGGCCATATCTGTTCCATGTCAACCCAAATAACCAAATAACCAAATTAAAGGTTATGCAAATCAAACAAACCTCACATTTGCTTTAGCAATAAAGTAAGAGTATTTTATAACTAGACTCATACCAGAGTAAGAGCTGAGAAAGGGAGCTTCCCTAATTTTTTGCCCCAAATCTTTTTTCCCCCAATATGTAGAATTTGAATATACATAAGATTTCATGAAGAAGCCTTTCAAGATTTCAGCTTCCCTGATTTCTGAAGAGTGTTTTATGTCAGAAAAATGGAAGGAACAGATGGTGTTCCTCAGTAAGGAGATCATTTGGGGGCATTGACTCATTAACCTAGTAAGAAAAGCTTTATATTTGATTTAAAAGCCCACGGGGCAAAAGTCCAAAGGGAAATTAAAAAACAAACAGCAGCAACAACAATTATTGATCTAGTCACGTGGGTGGAATTTGACAAAGATCAAAAATCAGAAATGCTACTAGAAAGGCAAGAATGAAAGAGAATAGGGCAATCTGCCAAGAATTTGAGACATTTACACAAAAGATGTAAGAATTCGGAAGATGAAGAATGGAACACTTATGACATAAATAGAGTGTCCAATGATGAAAAATAATACAGAATAGGAATGATAGGTTTGGAAGAGCCTGGTTTGCATAGAAACAAAGGAAGAGCAAAAATGAAGATGTGCTATTATACACATCAAGACTAGTCATGGAGACTGGTTTGTATGACCATTTGAGTTTTTTCCAGCTATATTATTTTCTATGATTTCTGTGCTTCCTGACACCAGTTTGGCCATTAATTGCAAGAATAAAATTCAGGTGCTTATTTGCCTAACAACATAGATGTAATACTTTTTTGTTGTTTAATTAAGATTTTCTACAACTAATACTGCCAACCCCATGAGATATATGATTGAGCTGTTTTGGTTTGATCCAGTAGAGGGCAATGACACCTATACACAATAGCTATTTCAGTAMAACGTGAATAAATACCCTTAAAGTTACAGTGAGAATAATCACCTCCCACCCCCCACCTTAACCTTTCAGACATCAGGTTAATTAGGCAGAACTCCAGTTCATACATATTATCCCAAGGGAACATGTTACTGTATATTTTTCCCTTTTGATGTACAGCTGCAGTATTAAGTCAGGCATGATTTACATATATGATGCGATAATTAGGCCTAGGAGCAAGGATGAACCCATATACTGTGGGTAGCCTGAAAAAGATCAGCTAAAAGATATTACATGAATATCATTTTTATGATTGAAAATGTGATAAACATGGCATAGTACTGGAAATTTTACCCTGTGGCTTTGCTAGCAACAACCTCAAACATCTAATCCTCTGCAGTGCAGATTTATTCTGTTTCTCACAATATATATAATTATTATTTATCATTTATTGAACATAGTCTGTCTCCTAAGGAATTTACCATCTAAATTAGTCACAGATAGGTATTAGGTAGAAACTATTTGAAGGAAGATAGGAAAGATTTGTCTCGCAAGGCCGTAGACAGTGCATGTCTGAAACATCTCCTTTAATAGTTCATAAACATCCATTCATATACAGCCTCTCCTATTCTCTGCACTGACTTTGGTTAGCAACATTCTCCATACACTGTTAATAATTATTATTTTTAGGATAATAAATCAGACATCCCCCTAATTCAAGGTACATTTTATAATAAAAAGACTTTTGCCCTAATAGAGCCTCAATTGCCTTTCCTTGCTGTGTGAAATTCAGGGTAGATTACCAGCTTATCAGACTAGATCCTCCTGTTCCAAGCTACTTACAGAACAACATCCTCCGCCATTCCTAGAACTGAGTCATTAGGGCAGTTTATTTGACTTATGTTACCTGAAAATCTATTCTAAAATAAGTTATTCAGTGTTTTTACATTACTGAATGAGGCCAGGATTTCATCCAGTTCTCAGAGTTGTAGAATTATCTATCAATGGTGCTATTTCCATTATGATATATATTTATTATTATTCAAACTCTGTGTTGAAAAGCTTGTGCTGCATTCCATTACAATAAGTGGACAAATAAGTTTAGGAGGCCTCATTCTACAACGAGTGTGRTTGGTAAGTGTGCTTAATGATAAAAAAAAAACAGATAAAAGGACAAGACTCCTGACATGAAGATTTTGCAATCTGCTATTAGATTCTATTGCTAGTGGGTATGAAATATGGTGAAAACATTAGAGGGGCTGTAAAGAATCTGATCATATGATGATTCATTCTAGTCATGTGCATGTTTTGACCCCTTTTTCATAAATACGATGTTTTAAATAGAAGAGATCTTCTGGTATTTCAACTGGAATGTTTTTTGGGGAAGGATTTGAAGACAGTCAGATTCTAGGAAGCCAGCTTGTACGTAGAGTTAACAGTGTGGGGCGGAGGGAGAAGAGATCTAGGAAAAGGTAATTAAGGGGATATCACGACTGGCATCATTTGCAAAGTAGACAAGAAAATGGAAACGTAACAGGAATGAAGATCGAAAAAATAGTGCATGGATTGTCTAGCTAAGGTTCATTCTCATTTTATCTTTGGCCTGGGACAAACCTGCCTTCTTTCCTCTCCATGGAGTTTGAATCCAAGTTCTTATCTGAACATTTAGAAAAATCAGAGGCATTTAGCATCTGGGCTTTCATTGAGACTACCTCAAGTAAGAATGAATTGTAGTTAAAATAATTCTCTGTTATTAGCCATGTGAATTTTAATGTTATTTAAATAACTTGGGAGTTCATTGGAGATGGTATTTTGTCTTGTTTGTTTTTCTACTGTGGGTACGTTGAGGTCACTTCTGATCAATCTTTGGAAGGTTGAAGACGCATGCAAAGCCCAGTTTCTACAGCAATCTGCTTTTGTATGAAATGGGTAATATATACTTTAGAGTTTAAAATAGACATGAGTCAAGCAAATCATATGTTTGCTATTTACAGAAACTTTTTTAAAGGTTTAGTTTTTTTTTTTTTTTTGTTCTGTCTAAAGTTATATTAGAAAGAATTTCCATAGACCTACTGCAAATCTGAATAAAATCTGTAATACTAAACTTCTCATCTAAATTTAACATGAATTTTTAACTATTTCATGGAAGTCTGTACTTACATTTTCAGCAACAGGAGCTGGGTTATGGTTTGAGATTTAAAGTGTGTTAAGGAATTAACAGATTCCTGATGAGTACAGGATGATTTGAGTCAGCATATACAACTGGTCAAAATCTAACCAGTAGTAAATGTCCATACAGCTCCACAAAATAATCTTGGTTTGTAATTTAGAGGATGATACATTTTTGTGTATAGTGTATTCAAGTTCTGATGCAAACAGGCTGGCTTCTGTGTCAAGACAGACATCACACAGTGAGATCAGTTAGTCATGTCTAGATATGCAAAATTATGGCAACTGAGATGTACTCCACTTTCTTTAAATTAGATATTGTTCTTTAGATTTCAGCATAGTATGTCCTGCCAATAAACCAAGTATGCTTGTCTCTGATTTAAGTAGTTACATACTGAAAACTCTGTAACAGACCTTGTGGGCTTGTGATAATGACAACATTGGCTTTTGAGCATGCTGGTTTTGCTTTTATTCTTATTTTAGCATGCATTTTTTTTATCTTATGGTTGTGCATATGCCTTTTTTGGGATAGGTGGGGAGTAGCTCTAAGCGTCCTAATGTGTTGACAGAAAGAAACATGTTCCAGAAACAGTATTTTGAGTCATGGACTTCACATGTTAAGAACGAGAACAATTCATTAGTGCCTGTAAATCCCATAGTTGTATTTAGACTTGTAGAGTTAGTGATAGTTTCATGTTGCACGGATGAGATTGAGTTTTCTTAATCCAGTCACATTGCCCTGTCAATCCAAATACTGGGCGGAACATATTTACTAGAGTTATCATTTGGCATCTATTTTTAGACTTTCACAGATTACACTATGAGACTGAAACCACAGAAGAAAAGGGTACAGTCTGTCTTAGCTCAGTTTATACCTTTTCATGTTTCTTCTGGTAAATATCCCTATTGTCTCAAGTGTCATCCTATATGCCTTCAAGTTTTGGAAACTCCATTCTCTTTGTTTTGCTGTGCATTTAAGAGTTCCAAAGGCACGGCTCATATTTCTAAGTCTTGCAATACAAATATTGAATTCAGATTTTTCTAAGTAAAAGCCCTTTAAAATATATTTATTTGTATGTTTAAATAAACACATACTTTGTTAATCATCTGGGATTTTGTTTTTTATTCACAAAATTTGTTCACTTGAACCTTCACATAAAATGCCAAAATACGTGACTGTTTTTAAAATTATTAGTTTTTTATAAATCTATAAAACTTTTTTTGTTACAAACTTTATTAACAAAAGCAGTAGTTAACAGATACAAAAATAAGGAAGTTACATAACCATGGCAGGCTCCTGCAGTCTTTAGCTTTTCCCCACAAATGACATGCACAACATTCTTGGCTGGAACTTTATTCAAAACACATTTCAGAGATACAACTGTAAAACATTAGATCCTTCCAAAGAGCAAATTGGCTAATGGGAAGAAACAAGACAGACCTGCTATGCAAGACAGGAGAAGTCTCTACCTAACTGAAATTCTAGTTTCCAAGAAAGCCACCAGCCACCAGTGAAGAAGAAACAACTCTTCTCTCAAATTCACCTACTAACTTGGGGTAACCAAAAATTACTTTAGAAAGTCTGTAATCTCTCTGTTGATATCCTTCCTTCTATTTATCACATTCATATATCTTGTGACTATCTGAACCTTCCCAAGATAGGACATCAGAGAATGTTATAGCCAACCTACAATTGGACTCCTGGATAAAGACACGGTCATTTTCTAATCTAAAGATCATGTTCACATTCAAGAATATTTGCAAACTGATATTCTAGCATAAGGCAGAGCACCAATTTACTAAGTTTTGTTGCCTTCATTCCCACGCTAAGTTTGAGGCTAAACATCACTGGACACATATTAAGTTAGAGTCCAAACAGCCTATAGAATTGTCCTTTTTTATGTCTGTTAATGCTCAGCTAAAACTTTTTCTCAAATTTCTTGCATTTACAACTTGTTTTGCAAACCTAACACAATAGTGAGGAAAGGGAGACGAACCACTCATAGATCAGCCAGCTGAATAGACTGCTGAATCTTCTCTAACTCTCTCAAATATTTCAGACCCATCATTTGAATTTAATTAGTTTGCTGATTTTTTAATTATAGTGTGCTCTTATTAGAGCTCATAAGCATTATCTGGACAGATCAATTTTGTTTAGGAAGATTTTCAAGGGCAACCTGAGTATTCAAGGGAGATTAGCACCTTGGTCAATAATAATCATCCCTTTAAGTGAGTATTGAACTTCTGCTTCAGAAAGGCAATAAAGTGTATGTGGTGATGATAGAGCTACCACCTTTGTACTTATGGCCATTGAAATCTGCAGGACCAGTGATGGCAAAAGCCGGGATGAGCTGATCCCAACTCAGATAAGCTTCTACCTTGATAACTGCATTTGACCTGCCTAAATTCTTATTGAAATTTTGATCATATGCATTTTTTTCCATATAGAAGTCTTTATGAGCCTCTGTCAGCTTTTACAAACCTTCTGAGTTTAAAATTAAAGAAAGCTATATTGTACTGAAGAAAATCCATTTATTTGTTAAATTATTTGAGAGTTCTATATAATCACAGAACAGTATAATCTTTACCTTTTTAAGTATACTGTTTCTCCTGACATGTAACCATAATTCACCTAACACAGCTAAATATAGGGATGCAAATCTTCAACAGATCACAAGGATAAAAGCCACTCTATGATTACTGTATTATTCTAATGATTGGATCTACTGCATTAATGGGAGGCAATTAATGGAAAATTTCATCAGTCTTAAGTTTCTTGTTTGTTTATTTTTGGAGTGGGATGGAAGAAGACAAGAAACGAGGGGGTATTGTAAAGACAAAAGGGTTTTCATAAAATCAAATGCTTTAAATATCTGTGAATCCTATCAGACAAAAGTACTTGTGCTTATGTAGAAAAGACTATTAAATCAAAATAACTAGCTTCTTTTTTTCTGTTAGATTTTCTGTCAGTTATTTTCTGAAATAGGTGTTGAGCGTGTGAATGAAATAAGCATTCTTCTGAAATTTATGGTGGTGAGTGCGCAAATGAAATAAACATTCAGATGCATCTCAGAATTTCTCCTCAAGTTTAATACCATTCAGATCTGAAGTGCTGGCTTGGGCCTATCTTTAATCTGTGTGATTTAATTTCCACAATCAGAATTTTTAGACTACAATTACAAATAACAAGCCAAGTCTGGCCAGTCTGTTTCTTTTTCCATTGTGTGCTGAAGATGCTGAGATTAAGCAGGAAATTTAAGGTCACCTCATATCCTGTAGGATCATACTGAAGCAGTACCACACTTTTGTTCCTTTTACAGAGACAGGATCTATTTGCAAAAATAATGAGAAAGAGAATGAGAATAAAGCTAGAATAGTCTGGAACAACATAAGTAATTTATTTCATCTGTTATTAATTGTTTAACCAGTTTTCCGAACTGCAGTAAGCACTGAGGTAGTCCACAGGTCACAGTAGTTCTTTCCTAAGACCAGAAAGATCCTTCAATCTTTTGTGAGCAATTTCACTTCCTTTTCATTTTATTACATAATTTATTTTATAACATTTTACTAAACAGAGAAGTAATCACTTGAGAGGTAGAAAAAATAGCATCTGTTTGAGAGATGCATTTTAAAAATATTATCATATGCCAAACTTGCTACTGAAGCAAATAAAAATGGATATGTGCCTCGCTCAGCCTTACTGACATTACCTCATTTAAGATGAAGAATAATTGGTATTCACAGCCAAGATGAACATTTTCATACACCTAGTAATGAGCAAATTAACAAGACACCTACTGAGTTGTCTTAAAAAAGACACTACATGTAAAAAGAACTAATTACTACTCACTCTGGAATACAAATCTCCATTTGTAATAAGCTCTGTTGCTGACTTCATGTAGGCTGCGGAGGAAAATATGGAGCAGGTGCCTGCTTATCAGACATCATGCCGTTACTGATGCCTCTGACAGTAGCAATCCTTCAGAGAAGAAGGGAGAGCAGTCTGAAGACTCCCTCTATGTCCCCTCATATTTCTTGGCGAACTTTCCAGCTTCTTTAAAGGTTCATTTATACTATACTCATCAGCATAGCATCTGATCCTCTTCCAGTAGTTGCATTAGGCAATATGACAAGTATCTGTCACATTTTTCTTCCCTCTGCCTCTCCCCAGGGGAGAAAGGCTAAATGACTATAGATGCACAGGGATAAATTCAGACCTGCTGTAAGTAATTGTGATTCCATTGATGTCAGTGGAGTTGCACCCCACTACTTTTGATTTGAAACTGGAACAGAGAACCACATTGTTCTCTGTAAAATAAAAATAAACAGTATGTGAAGATGTTTCCAAACATTTCAATAATATTATCTAGGACAGATTCTGTCCCTAGTTAAAGCTATACCAAGCTATTTGAGTTAACAGCATTGCACAACTGTAAACCGAATCATAATTCAGCCCTTATACAAGCTTACAAATATCTGTGATTGTTAGATACACATTTGTAGATGTACCCAGATCAACACGCAGACCTGCAAGTTCAATCTTCTGTATTTTAACAGATGGGTCAGCAGGCTCCAAGGTCTTTGGGTAAGCAGCTCTTTGAAGTTTTTGTGGACTCTATGTAGTCTGTCAATTGAAAATTGAAAATTCTTTTAAAGATAATTTTGTAGATCAACTGCTGGGGACTTACTGGGGCCGTATGAACCATATGGGCATCACTGAACATCGTTGTGGCAGGATATACCGTGATTCGGTTAACAGCTGGATGTCTTAGAGCATCTTCCAGAATGTCTGGTCTAGGAGTGGTTTGTACAGCATGAAATTGCCAAATACATAGGCACTTTGTCTAATTTGTCCTAACRAATTACAGACAGAAGATATAGATARTTTAACAATTCTGTGAAGTCAGGAATACATATGGAAACTTGTAAACCAGCATAAGGTACTGAAAATCCCTGAGATTTCACTGGTACATCACTGAGACTTCTTGAAAATCATGAGTATGATGATGACATGCTCTCTTAAGAGGAAAAAAAAAGTGACAATATTTTTCATCACRCTTTTGAATTTTCAACTGAACTAGCTAACGTACTGTTAGATGAATTTATAAATCAGTAAGATTTTTACTTTATATCTAGCATAGTATGTTAATCAGAATTTGGGATTGCTGACTGGATTAAGAAAACTCMGTCTCATCCATGCAACATGAAGCTATCACTAACTCTACAAGTCTAAATACAACTATGGGATTTACRGGCCCTAATGAATTGTTAAGTCAGTTAAGTACAGAACTTCAAGATTTGGAAAATTCTTTTAGGAGCAGACATTGTTAAAAAGTCATATAAGAGTCACACTTGTTTCAACCGCTACTTTTTTAAAAAAAATGCACAATTTTTAATTTTGCCTAATTCCCGAGGGTGGGGGGGAGGAAAGATTAAGCAGTTTCTTTGCCTTATTTCTCTGCTTCYTTTTAGATCACTAACAGCTCCTCCACTGAACTTTCTAACATCACAGTCTACAAGCCTGGATACTCACCCSTTCTTCTACAACCACTCAGAGCCATAGGCACACATAATTTATCTTTTCCATGGAAGTTCCTGCCTTGAGCAGGAACTCTAGTTGATGAAAAAGCTTCCTCACACTTCTRCGTTTGTAAGAGTGTTCTTAGTATATTCCTGGCTGTTAGTGAGAGCTGTAGTTGTGTTTGGGCCAACAGCATACTAGAAGACTGGTATTCACGCTTCTCATTATGGAATCGAGAGTCTATGACTAGAACTTTCCAGCTCTTAAATACAAATGCATGTTGTTGCTATGTCCCAACYCCATATTATGGCAAGGCCTGACTGCATGATAATCCTTCTATCACCTCTCAAGGTCTGGGAAACTCAGGAGCATGGGCTGGAGCAGGACTGCTCCAGCAGGTTCTGAATGATTTGGGTAACCTGTGGGTAAGACCAGACAGAGCCTCCAAGTCTAATTCTATTTTCACTGCAGTCAGTGAAAATTTTGACTAATTTTGAAGACCTGTGGTTTATGAACTGCACTAATTTAGCTATGTGCAACTGGAACACAGAAAAGTAATCTGTTCATGACACTTAGACACAATGAATCTCTAAACAGAATTTCTAAACTCTACTCTCCATTTTTGAGGATGAATTCCCAYGAAGACTGCAAAAGACTCTTATGGAGATCTTTGACAAAAGAAAGACAAAAGTTTTGTCAGAGGAATATTGCATGCAAGAATTACTAAGGGTTTGAATTTTGGAGAAGAAAAAGGCTAATATTGCTGATATAGTTGTTGTCATCAGCATCTTGACTTTGGATGACTTGCAAGTTATCAGTTCCTGAACCAAAGATCTTGGGATTATCTCTTCAAAATTAATGATAACAGGTTTTCTGGAAACAGAAGCTCCTCACACTCTTCCTTCGTTGGTAGGCTCCATTGTCAGAAGATGCTTTTCTGCATAATATGTTTTTAGTTACCTACCATGGAGAAATTCTTCRAATCCTATGTTGACCTATTATTGATCATAAGGGGTGGTCCTTTTTCCAAATTCTGGCTCTGGTCCTCTTAGCTGGGAGCAAAGCTTAATAAAACTGAAACAATAAATATCTTATATCTACATAACACTTGAATCCAAAAACCGTTTAAAAAGCAAGGATGAATTCATTTACCACTGAAATGCCAGCCACCTCTGGGGCGGAACACATGGTTCTTATTTGCACAGAACTAAGCAGCTGTTTAACAGTACAAAACAACAGTACATTATAGTTTAAGTCATGAAATGAAGAATAATCCTGTATCCAATTGAGATGTAAGATTAAACTTAGATGGGGGGAAAATAATTACCCAATTGGTAAAATGATCAGAACACAAAGACTAACCCCACTGGTTAGTGGCATAGTGGGCCACCAAAACACTGAGGACTGAACATGGTAAGGAACATAATTTTTAATTACATCTAAAAGCTAGTATCTCAAGTTAGATTGAAAATTTTTCAACAAAATGATTTCTCATTAAAAATGTCAGTCCATCAATATCCAGCCTTTCCGTAGAAAGTACATGCTATTTAGACAAGAAAGGTTTTTTGGAGTCTACTGTGGAATTTCCGATGAAAARGGGAGTGAGCCAGAACCACTCATAACCTGACTGTTGTGAGCATCTCCCAGGATGTGGGAGAATGAAATTCAAGTCCCTGTTTAGATTACTTCACAGCATAGACTTGAGCCTGGATTTCCCATATTCCRGAAGAAGGTCCTAAATTACTGGACTTGCAGCTATTCTGATCATGTTTTCTTCTTATTTTCCCATGGAAAAAATACAAAAAATTGAAAGGTCTTGGGTTTGGCTCAAAGTAGAATATGAATTTTGCAATTTCAAAAACTTTCCTGGAACAGGAAAGTTATTTTCCACCCAGTTTACCTCCTGCTATGTTGTATTCCCTTGCAATAAGATGAGCAGTTACTGTAGTATTATCTTATCATGATAATGACCCTGTAGGGTTCATATGTGTTTATGTCATACTATAAGGTATACATTCATCACTGTAGGCTATACATTGCAAGGTCAACAATAAATTCAATTTAGAAATTAGAAAGTTTCTAGCAAATGCAGCAATCAGCTTCTGAAACACCTTTCCAATAGAAGTAACACAAACAAAACACCTACCTGATTTTAAGAGGGAGTTAATAAACTTCTATGTCCTGTTTACAATAGTGATAAGGTGCACACTACAAGATAGGCAGCCCTTTTTAGTGCTTCARGGACCAATAACGTGGTAGTACCTGTTACCTTCTCACTGAGCAGATTCAGGTGTCAGAGGATGTTTCCGTATTCAAGAGGTACTAACACTTGCTTTTGCTTATAGTAATCACTTATAACTTTGGTGTTCTGTTAGATGCTGCACCTGACACCAAAAAAGTCTAAAATCTTTAACTTATTAGGCAACTGAAAAATAGATTTAAGACTCTTTATTAGTTTCAAATAGCTCCAGGTCAGATGGAATCAACATTCAATCACTAATAAGCAATGATGGATTTGATTCATTGATGATTTTTCTGTTCTATTATCAGTGTACTGAATCTTCAGGTCTAACGAGGTCTACTGATTTCTGTGGATTGGTAATATAGATTAATGTGTCAAATTCATTAGATTATTGTTATGTTACTGAAAGAGGGGGTAAATAATTTTAAAGAAATGTCCATTCCTTTCAGAAAGGTAGTTATTGCCTAGTATGTGGTCACTAAAGGTGCTGATCCCAGGCACAGTGAAGTCAGTGGACCGCGGTTTGGATGAGCTCAAAATATTTGTGCAACCCAATTGGCAAGGAAGCCTAGCATTGAAGAAACTTGAGTCTAAAGATTCCTCAAGTATCTTGTTCTGTTAAGGCCAACTTTTCTCAAAGTCAATGCGAGGCTAGTTTCCAACAAAATTAATAGCTACATATTAATGGTTATTCAGTAAACTGAATCGCTTGGTCTTTCAGGAAGATGCTAACCCTTTCTATTAYATTTGGATCATAGAAAAAGCACCAGTGCTGTTCAACAAGGTGAGAATAATGGTCTGGAATAAGAAAGGCTCTGGTAACAAGAAAAAATGTCATTATCACAATGATTAGTCAGAGAACAACAAAAAAAGGAATAACAGCATACAGAGCTCCTTACCAGAAATCTTTTTTATAGTCTGATATGCCAAATGCTTCGGCCTTTATAGTTAAATCAAACTAAACTGTAGTCATTATATATACACACATCCTTGCATATCTACATCTATTACATATAAAAAGTCTATAAGACATAAAAAAATACTAGATGTTCTTGTTAAGAATAAACAAACATTGCCTTGTTTGGCAGAATTTTAAAATGCGCATTGCTTCTTTTATTTATTTTTTTATTACAATAAAAATGTGTTTTGTATTAAATCTATTGTTATAAAGAAATTAAGCCCTGAAATCTGCCAGCGTGGCTTTTTTTCCATAAAGTGGAAAAAAAAGCCCTCCTGTTTTAGATACTTGAAAACATTAGAAATCTGAAAATGAAAAGACCAGCCTCTGCGTAGCAAATTACTCCATAAAAATAAAAAGAATTCTTCTGTGTGAACTTAAATGGTTTGAAAGCAGAACATAGCAGAAGAGAATAGCGTGCATGGTCATAAAGAGAAAACAGAGAGGGTTTAAGTCAATCTTTACAGATGTATCAAAGTAGCTCAGGAAGRAAAAAAAAAGCAGCTATTTCCCAGAGATTTGGGCCTGGTCCCCTCTCTGCTAGGACAAAGACTGAGCCTTCAATTGTAAGGAAAATTCCAAGGAAATCCTCACAAAAAGGCTTTTCCTTGATCTGCTATTTAGCTTTGAACACTGGGGCCAAAATGTTATGACCTGGTTGCTCATAGTTAGGCATTTACATCTGTTTTAAGGGACATAATTTGTAAGAGCTGAGCTTCCAAACTTAATCACTCAGTGAGGATACTTTCTCCTCTTCCATCTTCTCCTATAGTTTAACTTATGCTTCATATTGGACCTGATTATTCCCTTGTGACCTTCCTAAGTTTTGTTATTACCATTAGTTCTATGTATTAGGTTATATATAACTCAGAGATATCAACTCATATATAGATTTTACTCTGCAAGGCACTTTACAAATACCTATTAAGAGACAATCCTTGCTCCAGGGAACAAAACAGTAAAGGCAGTAGAAGATAGGAAGGAAAATTACAGTCCTACAGACTGTCCTGTCCAAGATCTCGTAGTTTGCCAGTGGCAAAGTCAAAAATAGCTTCTTATCTTCAAGGCCCTGGACACTGCCTTCACTGTTTCTCATTGCCTGATTTCCCCTTTCTCCCTCAGGAACTTTCTCAGAGTTTACTACACATATTTCTAAACAGTCAGCTTCCTAGGCAGGAAAAGATGATCCAACTATAATGATCAAAGTCATTTATCAAAGAAGAAATAGTYTAAGTGTTCAGAGGGAGAAGAGGTGTTGAACAAATGCAAAAGAATATATATCTTGACAGACTTGTCTGATAATTTTTTTTTTTCTTTTGGGGAAAAAAACAGTGACTTGGCTGATAAAAGAAGAGGACAGGCTTGAGATCATTTATTTGGATTTTAGCAAAGCATTTGACAAAAYGCCTCTTAGGGAGCCGGTGAGTAAGGTCAGCTATGATGGCATCGGTAGCAGACAGGTGAAAAGGCTTAATAATGAGCTATGTGGCAGCATACAGAGGGTGTTAATCTGTATGAAAGAGAGGTTTCTTACTGAAAGTAACAAATGATAGGCCCTTGCCGCTTGGTATTTGGACCAGTTCTGTTTAAGATTTATGTACAGATTTAGTGTTTGTGTATCTTTCTTGACTATGAGCTGAATCACTGTGGTGTCCCTCTTTATCACCGTGCAGCTGAATTAACTCTTAAAGATTTCCACTGGATGTTAAGAAAGAACTTAAAAAAACAAACCAAAATAGTTTTGCACCAAACATATTTAAACTGTAATTCTTGAAACTTTTAGATTACTGATTCCTGGCTTCCTTTGCATTCATCTTCCCGTGGCTTCATTTTAACCCCTGGCACTATTTTTGACACTACAGTCACTATTTCTTTTCCGGTGGATTCTGGTATTGTGAAATGGMTGGAGGTACTGCTTAGGGGAGGGGGAAGTTTACGATAGTTCTGTATCAAAAAGACTCTGGCTAGAGTGCCACTGAAATCAGGGTATTCCTGGTTCATATAATGGTCATTTGAAGCCACAGATATCTGAATAAAAATTGTAAGAGATCTGCAGTTGTTTTAGGCTGCACGCTCCAAGGTGATCTGTCTTTAATCTATGATGGTTATCAACCCAGCATAGTGAAGGTACCACTCATGCCCTTAGCAAACGGCACRTGGTGAAGTGGTATCGGCTGCAGTCATTAAACTAGCTTAGTAATTTGAAAACCTACTGACATACRTCTGGTTACCAGCTCATGGCTGAAAACAGTCTTTGACTGTCTTGTTTGACTATCTTAAATTATGCTTGTGCTCACAGCACATCTACTGCAGAATGCTTCAGCTGTGTCCACACTGCAGCTTCACGATGTTGACTTGGCTTTTGCACAGTCAAGCTAGATCATACTATAAAAGGAATATCAACTGGTTCTTATAGTCCAGGAAATATAGTGATACCAACTAGGAGCTTCCTTTACAGATGGTCTTCCCACATAACCTCTGTAAAAGTAGGCTTTTTTCAGAACACTTTTGAGTATACTGGTAGAAGCAGAAAAAACTGTTGAGCTAGGCTTAGGTGATTGGCTTCCAGGGAAYGAAGCACCAGTGGTAGGGAGCAGAGCTTATTGGAGACAGTTTTAACCAAACCAGATGWAACCACTTCCAGCCCATCCTTGCAGATCTGATTGTGGAGTAGCACAAAGATGGCTTAAAATCAATTTTTYCTTTCCTTATGGGCAGATCTTGAGATTGTCCTAGAAGTGAGGAAAGCACTCCTGAATAGGATTAGCCTCGTTCTGGTCTTGGACAGTTTTCTCAGACAATTCATAGGACACTCTTTCTTCTGTCTCGTATAAGATGTCCACATGTATTATTCTTTGCAAGACAGAAGAGACAGAACTTAAATGAAATCCAGTCTCAAACACAATGGGGATGTTCTACAGAGCGTGGTGGCCCATCCAGATTTTGGAACTCTCTAGTCTGACATCTGAAGAATATGTATCAGTATGAAAAATGTAAATTTTGACTAAATAACTAAGGCCAAAGCCTTGCTGCTATGCAAGCTGGTGTAGAAGGCCTGGTAAACTCTTGGTATCGTTTTCATGCAGCAGCTATAGAGTTGGAGGTCCACTCTGGCATCATATATCTCAAAACAGGTGACAAACATCAAAGAGAACAGATAATCTGCTAATTAGGTAAGCTATTTAGGACTCTGGAAATGGGTTATGTTCAGTTTCTTATTCTTCCACTGACTTGTTTTTCAGTCTCTTGCAAGTCACCTAAAGTATCTTTCAATCACTTGTGTGTATGCACCTGGTATAGATGTCAGAATGCCTTAAAAACACATTTCATGTCCTGGCAGAATAATTCCTAATACTTATACTAATTGTAGCAATCTGATTTTGCCACATGTAGAATGTGTAGTCTTTTGACCTCTTTCCCAGCTTTTGATGTGACTCAAGACCATGCTGGTTAGATACGGAGTTGTTGCACTGTATAATGCATAGAAGTCAGCACTTCCAAGCACTGGGTTTAGAAAGCAACTGGCTAGTTTGTTATAGGATCTTAGTATCAGGCAACAAATCTGAAAAAGACTAATCATGGATTAAAGACAATATAGTGAAAAGGTGCTGCTATGATAAAGGACACTGCTCCCCATTTTGAGGACCAAAGAACAGGAAGATACATAGATAAAATGTAAGACTGGGTGTTATTACTGAAGACTTTTAGGCTGACTGCCACTGCTGAGCTGTTGGGACCACATCCAAATAGCAGAGGTAGTACTGTCTTTTGTCGAGAGATTTCCAAATTTCTTTTAAAAAGCCTTCCAAAATAGCAATTTCACAAATCATCTTAGAAGTGCCACAGACGAACAGAATTATTGCCTGTTAGGAACATGATACTTACTTGCTAGGAAAACAACAAAGTGAGAATACTAGCAATTCTAGTTGAATATTTCTGGTGTATGCTGCCGCCTTCATCAAAAACAGAGGAAGTACTTTGTGGGAAAGAAAAGAAGGAGAAGAAATAGCAGAACAAAAAGCTTAGATGTTAATGAKCAGTTTTCTGGTTTGTTTTCCAAAAGACTCAAGTATGAGTTAGCTGAGCAGACATGCCTTGGACAGAGGGCAAATTTTTATAACCAGGCAGAACACTGACATTCTGGAAGAAGAAGAWATTTTTTAAAAAGAGTATCTGAGTTTGCATATAACATAATAAATGACATTCAACCTTCAGTGAGGAWCTTTTTAAAGCCTTGAGAATTCAGTATATCTTGAGGTTTTGAATATACATGCACATATAGTAATGGATATATATATGTACACACAAATACAAACAAATGCTTGATTTTTTGTGTTGTTTATCCTAGTATCCTAAGTGTTTTCCATCTGTAGGCCTTCTTTTRTATCACACTTACTAAAGAACTCTGAGCCCAGGGCATTAAGATATATTTGAAAAATCCATCTATATAAATAAGTGTTAAGTAACTGCAAGAATAATTCATGTATRTGCCTTTATAACAATGCAGGTATTTTGTAAATCCTGTTTTGAAAGAGGGCTGAACATGTCYATACATTTAYGAAATTATCCTTCTTTGCTAACCCAACAGCTCCAGTTCACAATGACAATAAATGRCTTCAGCCAAAGCAGGTAGACTGCCTCAGCATCCTATTCTCAGAAGAAAATTTTCTTCTTTACAGAAGAATTACTGTTGGCAGTAATTAACAAAACTGAAAATATTTGCATTCAAGTTGAAGTCTCATTTCCCTAGGCTTTCTATAGTCAATGGAGAGACAGTTTTATCTAGTAGGCATTTCAGAGCGCTTTACTATCTCTCTAACTGACTATCCAGGAAGTTTAGTGAAACTAATGTTCTTATTTAAGCACAAAGCACGAGTTATGTGCCTGCATTTGGGCCAAGCGAACTCTCCCCAGCATTTGTTATTCCACTGAAACATATATTTCTTCTCCTTTTTTCCCTTTTCTTTATTTCATAGTGAAATATAATTCCTTAGTGGTTAGACAAATGTAATAGAACCTTATTATGTCCAATTTTATGAGGTAAAGAATCCATGAAAAGGACATATCTGGAGTATATAAGAGAATGTCAAATCATATTTTAGGAAAACTACTCAAAGTACGAGAGGAGAATGATTTGAGAGCAGTCATCAAAGAAAATTCTTACATGAGGTTCCATAGTAACCGGTTTTACTTTTCTTTTCTTTTTATCCTGCCAGTCATCAGCAGGCTTAGCATATATCCACAATATTTTGAGAAGCCACCAAAAACCATCAGACAAGCAACCACTTTATCCAAATGAGCTTCCCATCAAGACAGCAACACTAATTGAACCATAGAGTTGAGAGTAATTGAGGTAGGATACTGAAGACACCTAGSTGGCAAATTAAAACAACACAATTAATTGGTAGCATTGTAAAAAATCAATTTATAATAAAACATTTTTACTAGCTGAATGAAACTAAATGCTTGACTTCAAGCATTTGTAGTATAACAAATTGTTGCTTTAGAAGGTTACAGAGTAAGGCTGTATTAAAAATAATTTGCCCGTTTATCTTTGGCTGAAAAGTGTTAAGAAGATCTGATGATTTGATTTTTTTTCTTTCTCACATTTAATGTTTTCTGAGAAGTGTTTAATCATAAATGAAGAGTAATMACTAAAACATTACATGTAAAATCAGATATCTTCAGCTCTTCTTAAGCTTATCTGWTTTTCAGGTTTATATTGGCCATGGGTAGGACTCATATAAACCTCAAACCTCTGAAAATTAGTCCCCTAAAATATATCTAGATATTGAGACAGCACAAGTTAAAGTTGTGGATGAGAGCTATAAAGAAGTGAAGGAATCATAACATCTGGGGTGCTTTCGGTACTTAGTCATTTCAACAAAACCCAGAGATCTGACTTAGGTTTGGTTTCCCARTAAACTGCACTAGGAGAATCAAGCATCTAAGATTAAGTCTGCCCAGTGGGCACTGAAACCTCTGAACTGATCCCACATGAAACAGAAAGATTTAGGGTGCCCTGTGTGGAGACACTCAACCCACTACTGCACTGCACAACCCGTTGCATTGTGCCGCGTCTGCACTAAAATAAAAGTGGCTGAGAGTCAGTACAGATCTGCCAGTTACGTTAGGACCCTTGCCAGATTTGAAGTGAAACATCTCATGTTGCTGTTTTCTGCTGTGTGGAGGTGCTGGCTTGAGTTGAAAGTATCCAGTGTACTTCTGCACTGTCATCCATTAAGCACTGCAGTATTCTTAAACCAGCAGAGGCTACAGACAGCCCTTTCTGAAGCCCTCTCTCAGAACGGAGGATATTGCTGTGGTCTGGATGAGTCTGTCTTCAATTGGAAATGACAACCCAAGACTCCATCTGGGAGTGAAGAGCTTACTCCAGCTCTTTTCCACCAAAAGAAGGATGTGGAAATATTTCTTTCTTTCATCCCTTCATGTTATGACTTAGTCATTAGAGCATCAACCTGAGATATAGAAGATAAAGATCAAATTCCTTCCTCTGTCTGAACCTGCCTCTTTCTCATCTTCTGTGACTTTTGAGACAAGAGAGTACAATTCAGATGGATGCTYTCCATCCCTTCTGATGAAACTGCTCTGTGCTGCATGTAATGATCAAATGTGTATTGGACAAGAGTGTGAGCATGTCTATATCCTACTGGTTAGTATATGTGAGAATTATCTGCATATTAGTGACTGACACAAAGACTTAAATTAAATCTTCATTTAGAATATTTGAATACAAATTGAAACAYGGACTTAAATCCAGATCTCCACCTTGTCAAGTGAGCTTCCCGAAATGCACACTCATCTAATAGAGTTATAATCACATATTCCTCTGCTCTGGCCCAGTGATTACTTAACTATTCCATGCAAATTTAAAGAGAATGACAGAAGACAATTGAGAGCATTCTACCTTATAGTATTTTATAGCTTTATTGCTTATATGTTCACCAACAAAGTAGGAAATACAGCTTGTAATCCCCTAGGCAAAGGCAAATGAAGTCATAGAAGTTACTTCTTTCACATTTTGAGAAAGATCRTTGCCACAAAGCCACTGGATAACGGGAACACTATGTCCAAGACTCTTTTTTCTGGGGGGAGGGCGGGGGGAGAGTAGGAAGCCTGAACAGTATGTATTCTTTGAGAACATCTATACCCCAAACTTTGTGGGTGAAATATCGCGTGACTCCTGATGTATGTACTTTTGTGTATAGCTGCTCAGGGCTAGTACAAATTTCAGTCTGCACGGGGTTTTCAAAGCACGCTCAGGTACACATAGACTTTCATGGGCCAAGCATGAGTAAACAGAAAGAAATAAAACTGTTGGTCTCAGTATTGTTTAGGTATAAATACAAATGTGTTTTGGTGGAGTTGTGTATTGAGTCAGTGTCAGCTCATTGAAATACATATTTTATACTGTACACTAGAGGTGCATGATAAGCCAAAACTCTTAATACTCTAACAGAATCATACATGAACTTCAAAATAAAGAATGTTTGTTTCAAATATGAGTCTAGAAAAATGGATTAAATGTACTAAATAAATGTACAGAATTAATGATACAAGCATATGAAAGGTTATATATCAAATACTGACTGAGTAATGTGAATACAACACACTATAAATTAATCTGATCATAAATGAAAAGCTTAGCACACATCCTAATTGCTGATAGTGAACTGTGATGACCTGTAGTTCCCACTCAATCTGGGCAGTGTTTTCAATATAAGAGAAAATAAATTGGGTCACACTGTTCTCATTACATGTGTGTGAAGGAGAAGAAATTCCATTAAAAATGATGGGCCAAGGCAAAGATAGCAATAGTTTCAGATCATAACAGGATCCATGAAGTGTTTTGCTACATCCAAATCAGACTTTAAAAGAGATGAAATTTAAGTGTCAGAAAGATCCTTCTTGAATAGCATTATCTTTCAACTACTATGYTTCTTCTGAAGGTATTATTATTGTTAGTTCAGATGCTGTCAGAAGCAAAGGTATGCAAAGAGAAATACAAATCTAGGTTTGCACTAATAAAAGTTATTGCTTAAATATGGGACATGAAATTTAACAGGCTCAAAGTAATAGCAAGACAGTGACATTCTTAAAAAAAGCCACTTTGATTTAGTGATAGGCAGACTAAAATTATACTTGGATAAAAATATAGCCCCTTTCTCATCAAACAGTAAAAATATGTTTTAATGCCCTTAAAAACAGACAATTTAAACTCTATATTATGAAATGAGGATATTAATCCTCATTAACTTCATCAGAAAACTTCAGCCAGAGCAAAGGATGAAAAATCCCTGGAGGTGARAACTTTCCTTTCCAAGCGTCCACCAGCAGATTGTGGGAGCTGCTGTCACTCCAAAGTGGAGATGCTACAGGCGTAGCCCGCATGTCTCTCTCTTCCTTTCAGGGAAAATTTATTAAATGACAACCTATTTCTTTGGCAATGGGAATGCAGACAAGAGAGTGTATGACATGCCATCTACACATGCATAAAATGCACATTTATCCTGCACAGGTGCAGGATCAGACACCATTACTTAAATCTGAAATATCTTCAAACTTTTGAGCCTATTTTCACTCCAGAAATGGCAAGAGGCAATGTCAGGTTCTGACTCATAAAAATATAAAATGTTGTGAGGCCAAATAATTTGTGAATTTTGTTACTCTTCTTAACTAAAGCCTCACTAAAATTCCTGTGTTTAAACTTACTTTACTTTGCAGCTCTTATGAAGGGAACCCTTATGAATGTCTTAAAATTAGTCTAAAATTTGTTTTGGTGGAGTCGTGTATTGAGTCAGTGTCAGCTCACTGAAATACATATTTTATACTGTACACTAGAGGTGCATGATAAGGGTTAGGGTTAGGGTTTCTTGACAGGCAATAAACTCATCATAACAGCATCTAAAATCGATCTAAAAGCTCCAAATATGACTGAACATGGATCATATTAATAAGTGGTAACGCACAACACTGAATAAGTACAAGAAAGCAAAATTAAAACTCATATCTCCTCTTCAACTCTTTTTCTGAGTTGTAAATTGTAAATGAAATGAAGATTAATGTGTTCTTTACTGTTATGTTTCCACATTAAATAGAAATATTGATTGTGAAAGCCTTTAAATGATAAAACCTAGTTAGGATATTATGTCATGTGTTATTAAAATATATTTGGCACTGTTCAAATTTTGTTTGCCAAGTAATTTGCCCTAATATTAGTGTCTTATGTTCTGTGGACCCTATAGTGGTTTTGTTTAGGGTAAATTCTCTAAAAATCTTATCATGCTTTGATTGAATATAAACCAGTGATTTGCAGATATACTCATAGAGGACACAAAATCTTTTTAGATACTTTTTAGGTATTTCTGAATACATAAAAATGATCCAATAGTCTGGAGATCTTCTGTAATTTGAGACATTTTAAGAAGCAGAGTGAACTGTTCGCCAAAGATTTAGACATTGACAAATAATCCCTTTTGAGTGTGTGAGTTCACTGACATTCACCCATTCAGCTGAACCACTGGGAAATTGGAACTACACATAAGGACCAGAGGCAGACAAACTGCTAGACTGATTTCATCACGTTCCAAATGAGATCATGTGGCTTGATCTCATTCAAAATAGGATTATCTTTGCTTTGGGTGTGCCTTGAGTCTTGAATGTCAGGAAAAGTGAAAAAAAGGGACAGGGTGGAGGATCATAGACTGGAAATTTTGTAGAATCGCAGAAAGACAAAATAAYCAGCACAGCTGGTTGCATATAGGTATCTGCTTGCTGATTCAAGAGAGTTTGAAAAGGCTCAAAAAGTAATACTTTTAATAAAATGTATTAATTAAAACAGTTCACTGTATTATGCCAAAARCAATTGTATCACAGCAGTATTTGGACACCTGTTGAGAATATGCCATTATTTAAGCCTTATCAGTTCACCCTTGCAACTCTAATTGTCTTTATAGCTATCATTATGTTTATGGTGCAGGCACAATATAGACTAACACATGGAGTTTCACTGGTTTATTTAGTTACATTATGTCTTTGGACAACATATATGAAGGTTTTAAAGCTCTCACCTATGCCAAGATTTGGAGATATTATAACATCTAGGGGCTCCAAAGCAGCTCTRCAGAGAAGGACCTGGGAGTGCTGGTGGACAACAAGTTGACCATGAGCCAGCAAGATGCCCTTGTGGCCAAGAAGGCCAATRYTATCTTGGGGRTACATCAGGAAGATTGTTGCCAGCATGTGGAGGGAGGTGATCCTGCCCCTCTACTCAGCGATGGTGAGGCCTCATCTCGAGTACCGTGTCAAGTTCTGGGCTCCCCAGGACAAGAGAGACATGGAGCTACTGGAGAGAGTCCAGCGCAGGGCTACAAAGATGATCAGAGGKCTGSAGCACCTGCCCTAGGAGGAACGGCTGCGAGAGCTGGAGCCTGGGGAAGAGAAGACTGAGGGGGGATCTTATCAATGTGTATAAGTTCCTGAAGGGAGGGTGTCAAGGGGATGAGGACAAACTTTTCAGTTGTCTCATGTGACAGGACAGGAGGCAATGGGCAGAAACTGAAGCACAGGAAGTTCCGCCTGAACGTGTGGGGGAATTTCTTCCCTGTGAGAGTGACGGAGCACTGGACCAGGTTGCCCGGAGAGGTTGTGGAGTCTCCTTCTCTGGAGATCTTCAAGACCTGCCTGGATGCAACCCTGTCTACCATGCTCTAGGTGACCCTGCTGAGCTGGGAGGTTGGACCAGATGATCTCCAGAGGTCCCTTCCAACCTTAACCATTCTGTGATTCTGTGATCAACTTAGTTGTTCAGCGCTTACACTGTGAACAGACTTATTTTATTCTAGATGTGATCAAAGAGTGTTGTCTTCTAGCTCTACGGGTCATAACAATGAAGTGGAATTAAGTAAATGTCTGGAGATCATGCTGTCGAAGTAGAGGTTTGTCTTTGTGCAGTTAGAATGAAGCCCATGATCTGGGCTCTCCAGGTCTGACCTGACTGACAGAAAAGAGTCATTAGATTTTTTGTGATGGTAGGTAAGTGTGGTAAAAGACGGAAAAAAGCCAAGAGAAGAGAAGAAACTAATTTTCTAGAGACCATGAACACGTTTTACTGTTCTGATAATTTTAAAACCAAGATTATTAAGAGATCAAAAGATTGGGGGAATTTTTGGTCTGATTTGAAATCTCCCTTTGCAGACAAATAGCCTCACTTTTTGGCGAAGGTGTTTGGCAGTACATCTACTGAGGGAAAAATCGGAGCTGGCTGATTAGTATTCTGTGGTGTTATATGTTATTTTGGCAGTCCAAGGAAGCGTTCACTGTGTTTTCTGGTTTTCATATACTGCTGACAACCTGTAGTGAAAGGATCAGTGCAGCTACATAGCTCCATAGAAGAGAGCTGGCACAGTAGTCCCTGTCATCTGAGCAGAGGCACTGAAGCAACTACCATTACTATCAGCTCTGTCCACTGGATAATGTCATACTCCTCTCCTGCCAGCCCTCCTCTACCCATAGGCTCCAGTTGTGGCTGAACAAGGACGGGGTCGTCAGAAACACTGAAATGTCCCTAGTTCTTACGGCATCTTTCGTAGGCAAACAATCCATTTCTACCTGCACAGGTTATGCGCCAAGAGACAGTGCCTCTCCAGTGCTCCACTGCAGAGCCTCAGTTTAGCACCATTACCTCCAGCTCTGGCTCCAGCCACAATGAGCTACAAAACGTCAAAAAATATCTGTATTTACACCTTGAGTACTATTGAAGTCTGTAGGTTTGTGGATAACCATAACAATAGCAAAAAAGAATGTTTTCACTTTTCTAGTGGTTCTTATAACTGCATGCTGAGGCTCTTGGAGATAAATATAGCAGATTTGAGTTAGGATTCACACCAGTCCCCCCACCTGCTCTCTGCAGTGAACTAGGCAAGGCTCCCATGTTTTAATCAGTACTTAATATGAACTGCTGTGGTATCCATAAAGTCATATAACCTCATACTGTACTGACATTAATGCAAATCAGTTCAATTAATAGAGATAACTGCTCCAGTTGGCAAACTGTCATTTAAGTGTGATGTGTGAGGGGGAAAATGGGAGGATTTCCAGTGACCTGTTTTTTGAAGATGCTTAGACCTTTTTCCTAAGAAGTTACAACTTGTCATTGATAAATGATGTTCTGTACATCCTAGCATTAATTATTTAAATTCCATTAACTTAATAATGGTATGCAATAAGTCTGGCCATACAGCCTTTTAGCTTTCCTGCTTTTTGTTAAATTGGTGTTTTGATTGATTTGGGTTATTTTAATATAGAGTAAAAGTGAGGCTTAGGCCATGATCCTGCAAAACCTTAGCACCCTCTATAAACTCCAGGTAATATTTTATATCATGGGTGAATTGCAATAACAACCCACTGAAAGGGAGGGATCTCACTTGCTCTTCCCTTCTCTCCGATTTTACCCTCTTTCCTCACTTGCTTCCCACTCTGTTCTACTGTCACTTACTTTTCTTTGACCCTAGAAATTTTCAGACGTTTCAGGAGCTCATTTGTGTTTATCAGCCAAACTGAAAACCTTTCACATTTGTATTGATGGCTTTCTATAGTTGGGTTTGTTTTCTAACAGGTTAGTGGGCTGGACTGACTTACAGAGGATCTAATAGCTGCCTGGGATGATCTGGAGAAGCAACAGAAATTATCCCCCCTCAGTCTTCTCTTCCCCATGCTGAAGAGGCACTGCTCTCACAGCCATTCCTCATAGGGCAGGTGCTCCAGCCCTCTGATCATCCTCGTAGCCCTACGCTGGACTCTCTCCAGTAGCTCCATGTCTCTCTTGTCCTGGGGAGCCCAGAACTGGATACAGTACTCAAGATGAGGCCTCCCCAGGGCTGAGCCTTAGCCTTCCTCGCCACATCTCTACATACTCTGGCTGCATTCCTGTAATTCTCCCAAGTAGCCTGTCCCGTCTTCCACATTCGGTGTATTTTCTTCTTCTGTCTGAATTTGGCCAAGACCTCCTTGCTCACCCATGCAGGTCTCCTGCCCCTTTTGCTGCACTTCTTACGCATAGGGATGCACCGCTCTTGAGCTTGGAGGAAGTGATGCTTGAATACTAGCCAGCTCTCCTGGACCCCCCTTCCTTCTCGGGCCTTAACCCATGAGACTCCACCAATTAGGTCTCTGAAGAGCCCAAAGTCCRCTCTCCTGAGGTCCAGGGTTGCAATCCTGCTTGTTGCCTTTCTTCTTTCCTGCAGGATCCTGAACTCCACCATCCCGTGATCTCTGCAGCCAAGGCTGCCCCCAACCTTCACATCTCTAACCAGTCCCTCTCTGGTGGTAAGGACAAGATCCTTCCTCGCAGGCACCTCCACCATTTGTGACAAGAAGTTATCATCAGTGCCTTGCAGGAGCCTCCTGGGCTGTTTGTGCCTTGCTGTGTAGTCCTTCTAGCAAGTGTCAAGGTGGTTGAAGTCCCCCATGAGAACCAGGGCCTGTGATCATGAGGCTACTTCCAGATGTCTACAGAAGGCTTCATCAACTTTCTCTTCCTGGTCAGGTGGCCTGTAGTAGAGTGTCCCCCATGTTGGCCTGCCCATTGATCTTTACACATAAGCTCTCGACTGCCTCCTCCTCCTCCACCCYAGGCAGAGCTCGATGCATTCCAGTTGCTCTCACATAAAGAGCAACTCCACCACCTCGCCTCCCTGGCCTGTCTCTCCTAAAAAGCACATGTCCATCCATGGCAGCATTCCAGTCATGAGAGCTATCCCACCATGTCTCCGTGACTGCAATGAGATCATGGCCCTGCGACCGCACACAGATCTCCAGCTCCTCCTGTTTGCCCCCCTGCTGCATGCATTGGTGCACAGGCATTTCAAAGAGGTGGTCATGCCTGCAGGTTTCCCAGGGAGGGTGTTTGGGGGTCCCTCGTAGCCATATCCCAAATGCACATCCCCAGCTGCATGCACCCGTTGGAGGCCTCTCAACCCAACTTGTGTTTTTTTTACTCTGTCTGAATGTACAGTTTAAGAATGTAAAAGATGGGTAAAAGATACCATCTTGGTTCTCTCCCTTTTGACTGTTGCAAGGTGCTTGGTCATGTTAATTATAGTGAGTAACTTCATCTTTAGCATCCATAATTAATTCCCATTAATAAAAGYGGGAATTTGTCAGTGGGACTTGAGCATTTTCAGAATGTAGATAACGGCTGCTCAGTTTAATCTTAGCAATTCTCTACTAGCTATTCTAATTTGGAAATTTTTAAAATTGGCCACTTTTATATCTTATTTCTTAACATGGCACAGCCTAATATATTTTCCTTTCCTTAAAAATATCATTTTAAAATTCTTTTCAAAGCTAATTTACTCCACTACAGTGTTAAAATAGTAATCAATAGAGACATAAATGAAGAGAAAGTGACAAGGGAAGAAGCAGTCAGTACGGGGATGAACCTTAAGCTGAGTAGGAACCAGAGATGTTTTGGTCTAAAATGGAGACTTCTATCAAGAGAAATCATGCTCCTATTGATATTTGAAGTAAGAAGGCTGGGATAGCCAACAGGTAATTAGCTTCCCTACTGAATACTGCATTCCTGATTGGTTTTATCTAGAGGTTCTTCCCATGTATTTCTGCATTTGTGTCTTTTATATTTAGGGGATACAATATATGACAGAAACGGTCATTCTGCAAGTTACAGGAAGAAAGCACATTTCTCTCCTCCTTCACAGTTGTAATTTCCCCTGAGTTTATCTTTACTCATTTCTGAGCAAATGGTACACTTCTGCCCATTAAATGACAGCYGCAAAACATTGTATTTTTTTAGCACTTCAGAAGTTTCCAAGCCTCTATATCCAGTTTAAAAACAGTTTGTGTTTAACTATCCACTGAAAATAACTGTACTGTGACATACAATGTCTGACACTGATACAAGACTGACACTAAGGCTGACACTCGGCCTTTTGTAATTRTTATTGATTGAGACAGATGACCACACGGTCCCCTGGTCATCTTCTCCCTGGCTTTCACAATTCCCATTTTCTTCCTACTGCCATGACAGGATCTCTTATGCTGGGTTAACTCCTCAGCTTTTTCTGAGAGCCCCTTCACAAGTCCTGGTCTTAAAAAACTAACGATAATAATAATAATAAATCCTAGGTGGCTTCGTTTGCCTAATTTGAGTCTGTTAAACTGAACACAGAGCTGTGCAGAGCTGACTGGAAAYAAAGCAGCTGTCAGGCTGACATCTGCCTGGGTTAATGTCCTAGCCAAAAAACGCGGCCGAGGCCCRGTCGAACTGCTAGCCTCTTCTGTGGCTACTTCGGGAGCACGAGTCTGCACAACCCCTTAATGTACTATACGATGCAGCTTATTAAGATATAGCTTGGGTGCCTCTCTAGTCTGCTGTCTTGAATAGCAAATGGACCTCCATGGGGTCACAGCGGGACTTGAGCATCTCTTAAAACAAAAGAAGAAACCTYCCCAGCTTGCAGGATCTCAATTATCTACTTGGCAAATGAGAAGAAAATATCGGYGCCCATCTCAGAAAACTGTATTGTTAGGAAGCCGTTAGACAGCCATGATTTGATAACCCTATTTTGTTCTCAGAACTGACATAATGAACCTTCTCACACTTAYCTAATAGTTAATTAAATACAAAGATAAATGAGAGGGATTACTTTTTTAATTAAAAAACTACAAATACAATTATTTTTATAGGTATGACACAAAATGTCAAAACATTTTGTATTTTACATTTCACAGTCATGCTGGAGTAATTAATTTTGAAAACAAAAAGGTCCATTAGGGGTAGGGTATATACTGCTGTATTATTCATCTTACAACTTAAACAGAGGACTTAGTTGTTACAGTGATCAAATAATGTTTTTTGGAGAGGAGATATTCAGCTAGATGAATTATTTATTTGCTTCTGTCAGTAATTTGTTGAGCTAGGTACATATTTTTTCTGAAAAAGCACAYATTTAATTTGTACTATTTGTAGCAATGATAATTTAACAGCCCACTGTTTTATCCCTGTCTCAGTTTTAAAGTTGATGGTATTAAAGTTGTGTTGAACTATTTTCTTGTATTCAGCTAGCTTAAGCAGGGCTGAGAGTTTTGCAGTAGGAATGTTCAGATTTAGTATAAATACATTACCTGATATGGTATCTCACATCTCATCTGCACTCTGGGCTTCCTTGGTTCCTGGCTGGAAGGAAGAGAGTGGGTTGAAGGCTGGAGATCTTTATCTGGAGAATCCTGAAAGTCTTGGAGGCAGCTGTWGTGGGCAGAGGAGCCCATGGCCTGTGAGAAGCAGTGTGGAGCCAGGCAAGCTCAGGAGCGATTGTGACCCCTCAGATGCAATCCCTAGTGCAAAGGTTTGGACATGTAGGCTGCACCACCCCTCCAGTGCATTCAGCCAGTTCTTCAGGTTGGTGCAAAGGTAAGTGGATTAATGGTCTGGCTCTTTTTCACTCCTTTGGGGGAACTTGGGAAGCCAGGAGAGAGCAAATCTGCTCTCATGAMACATTATCCACATTGCACAAGGTAGCCACAGCCTGATTTCCAAAGCTCCTTCAGCACAGATGCAACCCCTTTTCACTCAGGCTGGAGGCACCAGTGAGTGGGTAGGGCCAACCACACTATGGGTCATGATTTCCTGAGCTTTGCTCTTCTTGGCCAGGACATACATCTACAGCTGAACAGCATGCTAGGGCCTGAAAGCTTGTGTGCCCTGGTGCTCAGGCTCTGCCTTAAACTTGCACTCCACCATGCAGTGTGGGCATAGGCACTTTGTTTTCTCAAGGGAATATTTGCTTCTCTGTCCTCTCCCRGAGGAGGAGGTCCTAGCAAGATTAGCCCTCCAAACTTTTCTTCCCTCTACCAAAGACTTGTACTAGAACAAGATGTACTACAGACTATTAATAYTTTGGAACTTTTTCTTCCCCTTCCTTTCCCTTCTTTTCCCTTCCCTTCACTTCCCATGGCTGATTTAACATCTTGCCTAACAAAATGCATAAAAAATAAATCTTTGYAATGTCTTTCCAGTACCTAATAAACATCCAAATGATTTAAGTTTCAAATAACCTAAGAAAACTAAWTTCATTTCTTTAATTAGCACTTCCAAGTGAAAGGGAGTGCCTTTGGGTCCTTTGCTGATAGGATATTAGTCTTTTATTTTTTTTAAGGATGAAGATGATTTAATCTTTCCTCAGATTTAGAAAAGTAATCTCCTATGAGAGAAGATACCARTAAGTGAAGGTAGGAAGTTCACAGAGGCTTTCATTTCAGACTGTGTTCTATGGCCCTGAAACCTGCAGAACTAGTAAGTAGAAGATGACCATGCAGTCATGCAAGTGTATAACAGCAAGCTAAATATTAAATGATATTTAAATTAGAGCATAAATATATATCATTCAACAGCAGGATGCGTTGCAGTCAGAACAGACAGGAGGTCAATGCCCCTTGATGATAGTTCTTTCAAGTATTAATATTAAGCTTTGGTAAYGAAATCAGTCCTCGCACAAGGTAAATTCTATCCTGGATGGGGAAATAGGTGCATCATCCATTTCAGACACATGTGCAGAGCATGCGGTTTGAATCTCCCTTATGCATAATTTGATGATTAACCTTCTCAGCTCACCACATTCATATTCAAAGTTTCCTAGTGTTATACCTTCCATTAGCGAGGCTATGGTGAAAATATACCACGCATTGCTCCAGCATTATAACAACCTTACATTGCCAACTAATTCTAACCTAGGTAGAACTATCTTTTATCTTAAATATTTCTAACATGCCTTTCTTACAATAGTATCAAGGAGCTTCATCAGTTTTTCAATTTGCTTWTCCAACTTATAAACATATCTTTTATTGCCATTCTTGTTCTGTTATAAATAATCTGCCCTGAAGTTGGATAGTTGACACTATCTGGTCTGCAGTGGATAGAAAAGGTCTGTACTTTTATGGCTCAGCACTCAAAACAGCTGAGAAGCAGTTAAAACATATTCCATTTTACAGTAATTCATTTCAGCCCTTGACAGATTGATTTCCATGGGGTTATTTGCTTCTTTCTGCACCCTACTTCATAACAATGCTTACTAGAATGATTTATTAACTCAATGCCAAATTCTTTGATACCTTAATAGTTAGATTAACTTCAGGACATGAGGCTAAGTTATTTTTTTCCCAGGTGCTTGGGGTGATGCATTTCAATAATGAATGAACAGGGTCATGAACTAGTAGCACTTTGGTGTTTGTGTGCGCCAAAAATGTGCTTTCTCCAGGAGCATTCAAAGCAGACATAAACAAGCTGGGTAATAGCTGTTATTCAAAATAATATCATTACTCTATACAGTGAGCATTCAAAGAGTGCACCTGGTTTACAAATCTTTCCATTGCTTTTTTGCTTCTTTATTTCTTAGAACAACGTAAAGCAGCCACACAGACAGTGTCCATTAAATCAGAATAGGTTAAATAGAGCTGTGTGAATAATTGCTTTTTCAGTTCACTGTTGAACTGGAAAAAAAAATTTGTTTTATCTTACCCCAAATTGAACTTTTTTATTCTTTTACAGAAATGAAAAATAATTCCTCTTGTTTCAAGTAAAACTTGTCCTTTTCGATGCCTTGTTGTATTCATTTGAGTTTAAAAAAATGACAAATTTCTAATGAACTGTCAAAAATGAGAGATTAAAATGTTTCATTTTGAACATAGCACAAGAAAACATTTAGATTTTTGAAAAATTCTTTAAGAGATTTTTTAAAATCAAACGGTTGTGACAAATTCAGAAGACTCAAAAATCATTTAAGTTAAATTGAGCCTGAGTTTTTGGCAAGTAAAAYATACAAGCAGGAAAAAAGAATCCCTGAATGGTCAGCATAGATTTCTGTGTTCTGCAGATGCAGAATGAAACTAGTAAYGTTATCAGAACATACCATTTATATTCCTATCTCAGGCTAAAATTTTTTCTCTCATAACCTTTCAGAAGTGCCAATGTAATGATGTTGACACATCACTTCATCTTCCAGATAAATGAGTGCAAACTCAAGTAGCATACCACTGCCAAACCCAAAGTTTTAAGATATGCATGCTAGGTACTTATTAAGGAATCTGTTTAGAAGCTGCCACTGCACTATGATTTTGAGTTAGTTCCTATAATCTTGAGTTTAGAGAACCTGGTGTCATTCTTATATGCTCCCTATATATCATTTATTTCATAGTCATCAACAATACACAGTATAATAAGATAGTCTGAAGAGTATTGATGAATGAAAAGCTTAGGCAGGATCATTAGGTTTATTGACCCTGATAAAATTTAGCATAGTGGTAAATGCTGATCTTAAATTGCACTCTAGCTAGCTCTGCTTTTGGGAAAACATGAGTTAGCCGTGGACCAAGCAGGATGAAAGGGAATGGCTAGTCTAATATTGTGCTGAGGGCAGGTAGAGTTACAGCAAGCCTTCAGGAACTTGTCCAGTCACATTACGAATATCTCCAAGAGTGGAGATTTGGACAAAGGGGCAAAGAAGGAGGAAATGTGATACTTCCTTTTTATCTCTTTATTTACTTGTAAAAGTTCAGAACTGAGTGTCTTCCTATCTCATAATACCCAAACTGACTGTTTCAAAAGTGACATAGTGAAAATTTCATATTTTTTCTTTCCTACTAAATCCAGAAACTGCTGGTTTTGGTGATCTTTTTCCCTTTTAGTTCTGAATGGAAATTTCTATTGATAAAAAYAGAATCTGAAAATAAGAGCATAGACTTGCTTCATATGGCCCACCATACCTGGCCTGAGGCAGAAGCCAGAAGCTGGGTGCCTCAGGCCCTCCGGATGGACACCGGGTGCATGTTTCAGCGGAGCCCAGGCTGTGGCTGCACGGGAGCACTCTGCCTCAGCTCCAGCACGGAGTCAGCAGCCTGGCTCCATGCTCTGGTGGCTTTGCACCGGAGCAAGGTCTATGTCCTGTTTCTGAAATGCTTCCCAGCACTTGAATCTCCCCCAACAGTTTATGCTATGATCCATGTTCCCTTCCCGCTGGTCTGGCTCATTTGCTTTCTTATGTAAATGACTTGGAGGAATGAAGGAGGAATAATCTACTCTGATCTTGCCTGYCCAGTTGAGCTTTTCTCAAAGCCTCATCTGCTGGCAGGGTAGGTTGTCTTTTTTGCCTAGTAGTATGTAGCATTTTTGTCTTAGAGGGAGAGGAGTCGTTTTATCTCTGGGACTGGTCATTTGCAAAAGCTGGATTTCGGAGTGCTTTTTTTTTTTCCTCTGTAAATATTTGGTTGCTATGCATTAATTCCAAATGGCAACAGCTATTCTACAAGGTATTTATTGGTTACCTACCTACTCCTTTTTTTGTGTTAAATCATCCTCTCCTTCAAGATAAACTAACAGCCAAAGCTTGGATTTACCCAGGGTGGGAAGAGAGAGAGTTGTAAACATAGTCTTGTCTTCATATGACCTGATTATTTTCTTTTCAAACAAGTGGTAGATAATCAGTCTCTGCCCTTGTACTATAGACTGATATATCCAGTAGACAAAAGCACAATTAAYTGAGTTCCCAATAGGCATACTGCATGGTCAGGATATTGGTATTATAATTCTCTGATTTCTTTTCAGCGGGGAAGCAATCATATTGACAAGATGAATAAATAGGTCAGGAATTACTTTTTTTTTCTTGRAAATTCAAGTAGTTTCATACTCCATACAGTTCTGATTGTATTTGCACTCAGGATAAACAGTCCAATTTCTTGAAAATTTGACTTAATGTGGAAGGAGTACAACATATAGTCTAAAGCTAGATATTTCAGGAATAGTTTTTCTCTGTTCTGAGTTATCTACCTTTTGGCAGACCTCTGGCTTGTTTTCTGGAGATACAAATCACCTCAAAATTCCACTGAATTCAGGTGGCGTTTTGGGTAAACTCTTGCTTTTTGACTTAGGATGTTTCTGGTCTGGCATCTAAAGCCAGAGATATCCATAACTGGTAGCCAGCTCTAAAAAAAAAAAGAAAACTGTCTGGAGCAGCTGTCACTACAGATACTCACTCGGGAGCAAACTTAGACGCAAGCAAACAAACTGCCCTTGTTTTGTAAGTTAGAGGCAAATACACTGATTGACTCTATTRTGTTACATCTTTTTAAACCCATTTGACTTCCATACAGAGTAGCTACAGAATCAGATGCTGTGTGCATTTAAATAATTAAATGTGATTATTTTGATTCATAGAAAAAAATGCTTATCTATTGTTCTGGGTGCTTTCACGTTAAACAATAAAACACTCCAGAGCTTTTTTACTCACCCTTTTTAACGGAGCTGTTAGCCACTAATGGGCATCCCAGACTGACTCACTCATGAGGGAGCATTTTGTTAATGTAAAGTACAATCCTGCTCAAAAGGTCTGGTTTGTGGTTTTCATTTAATTATAAAAAAACCTATATTATAGTTCCAGAAAGARCTAAAGAAGTAAAAAAAAGGGTGTGGATATGGGTGTTGGTATGCTTTTAAAGCAGGTTCGAGCAGCCTAGGTAACTTTGATTTTTCCTTTCAGCACTTTAATTTACATTAGTTGCTTATAAAAGCATTTGATTAAATGAACCACTGCTCTATTCTTGTGATCATCAGTCAGGTTTGCCTCAATGTATTACATTTATGTTGTGACTCAGGCCAAACTGTCCTGTTCTATATAGGTAGAAAATATATTCTATATAGGAAAAAAAAAATGTAAAGCTGCCATAAAGGCAGCGTCTCAACTACCTTGAATTTCAGTGATTTTTTGTATTCTGTGATTGATTTGACTGTGGACTGGGACTGTGTGTTATGTTGCTCTGCCTGCTCACCCAGCTGAGGCACTCTAGTCCAGTCAGTGATCTCATATGAAACAAAAAATCCTTTCAAAAGCTTCCATGGAAAATCGGCACTGGATTTTGGAAACCAGACTCCTCTTATCTGTATGACAGGGTGTGCATGTATTTGTGCCTGTGTGCGTTGGCCTGAACATCTCTAAAACAACACTTGTGAGTGGAAGAGCCCAATTTCGCTTTTGGTATTCACCCCTCTTCCTTCTGTGGCAAATGGTCACTCAGGTCTTTTAGTCATAGGCCAAACTTAATTCAAATATCCTAACAAAAAGCAGGTAATACAGATCTTTAGTCACTTTGGCTGGTGGTTGACTTTGCAGTGGTGACCTGGAGGTGAGCAAGGGAATTGGGCCACACTTTATACCAGTCAAGTGGACAGATAGATAGTCTCTTATTAGTCCCAATAGCTAGTTGGGGTTTATAAATACCACATCTTGAGAGTGTAATAATTTATGTTCTGAGGAGAAAAAAGTCTCTGTTCCTTTCTGTTTAGCTCTGAGAGGTTCCTGACTGCCATAGGGAGGAAATGAAGTCCAGTGCTTAATCACACTTGTATTAAATTGGTTGCAGCATTCTGCCTCAGAGTTATTAAGTGAGTGCTTTATTAAGAATTGCCTGATGTGACACAAAGGTCTTTTCTTTAGGTGTATACACATTATATTGAATAATGAGAAAGGACTTTGCTTACTCATCAAGTTTTTCAAATTAAGAATGTCAATCTCTGTTAAAAGCGCATAAATGTTACATTTAAAATGGTCTTTTTGAAAGTCTCTAAGGGATTTGCTTGAAAGCATGGCTTTTCAGATCTGAGTTCAAGCAAATGTAGACCCTATCTTATCATCCTCGTATTAGAACTAGTTGTTATTTATTGCTTTGTGGCCCCTACAGGTTCTGCCTGACAGAGRGGCCTCATCATCCTAAATGTGGTCACCATCCCACCTGAAACAAATCAAGGTTTTATTTCATGATACAGCAGTGAGAATGATTCATAGGAGCGGCATGAGGAACCAATGCATCAAATAAGTGTTGTTCAGTCTTCAAAAATGAGATTACCATGATGGATCAGCAACATCCGATCCAGCTGTGAGACTAGCATGAGCTCTGAGGAGGATTTGAAGGTTAACAGAGTTAACTTGTGGATTTCGTTTCCATAACGAAAATTTGCTCATAACTAAAGAACAACTTGAATCTAGCTCACCAGTGGACCTTTACTGCTTCCTATGGAGAAATAAAACTTATTCTCAGCTGATGACTTTGTAACAACTTCTATTTTGGACTGAAAATGAGTTTGCTGCTCCTCCAGCAAGGGCTGGAACTTTCATAGGAACTCTCTCTCCTCAGCATTCATGCAGGCTGCTGTACCAATCTGCAGAAGGAAGATTTTTATCCTTTRTACAATAATTAGAGTTCCAGAAATTGCTGTTTTAAGACCAGGCAAAGTATATTGCCTTTGTAAAGCACAGACAAAAGATGGCTAACAGTATTTTCTTTCAAAAAAGAGCTTCTTTAAAAAGTGTCTTTGCAGAATTATATTGCTGATTATTTCATGTTTACCCAGTTTGGGGAAAAAAACTTTCTTCTTCCAGAGGAAATTTTAAGTATTTAGAGCCATGAAGCTTCTCACAAGGAGCTGCATACACATACTTTCGTATGTCTCAGAATAATGCACCAAGTAAGAGAAACATCAAGTTCTGGCAGGACTCTGACAACAAAGTTATACATCCTCTGCCAGGCTGTTTGCAACACGTAAGTCAACTTTAGGAATTAGAAGTGAAATAATTCAGTTCTTCCTCACTCTACACTCAATAGAGTGCTTGGCAAATTAGTTCGTGCTGTGATTCAGGAGCCACTCCATCTCAAAGTCAGCTGGGCACTTGTCTGAGTTATTAATGTTTCTAGATAGAAGAACAGGACATAGAGTTATTTTGTTTGTGCAGAACAGACTTTAATGTTTTCCTTTTATTTTTGCCTAGTACAAACTTCCTGTAGTGAGAGGTTTCCAGTATTTTTTCATTTTGACTGGATCATAAATACCACAAGAATAATGTCTACTGCAGCATCGCCAGTTTGCAGAGAAGCTGGGAAATGAAGAAATGTTGCAAAATACTTCCTTAAAGAAATTAACTAACCTTTTGGAATAAGATTTCCCTTTCAAGAAAAGTCCAGGCTTTTTATTAAGATTTTGTGAGGGTCTCAGAAGCCAGACTATCTATGTATGTGTTATATAGGTGTTTTTATTTAAAATAAAAAGTCATCCTACTCCTTTTCATCACAGTTGTATCCAAAGTTCTCCTTTCTTTTTCTCTAGTTCTGTATTCTATCTGTAAGTGAATAACAATCTGTCATGGCCAGCACAGCAGTTATTAATAATGGGGGTAAATTCTCTGTATTCAAAAAATATTTTTGTACCCAAAAGCATATCTGTTTGCTATATCAGTTTATCTTACAATTTTTTTCTCTGTGCAGACTTTGCCTAAGAAGATATCTGTAAAAATTTGTAATAATTTGCAATTCTTTGCCTGTGATCTGGTTGGACACTTTTCAAGACTGTCAGCTTTATTTTTTCGGACTTAGAAAATTTAAATAAAATTCTTATTCTAGTCATGGTTGACACACATTTTAATAATTTCCTTTTTATGATAGGTCCCCAGTACAGTAAAGTATTCTGAGCTCTTCTCTCTTTCTCTGTTGAAGTCCATAAATGTATTTTTAGCAAATTAGAAAGTACCTAGAGAGTTGATTTCAGTGGGATTACTCAGAGAGGTAAAACTGAGTCTGAGCATAAGCGTTTCTGAACTGGGGACTTAGTTTTTACTTATGACTAAAATTCCTTCAAAATATTCAGGCAGAAATGTGATTTTCAAGTTTACTTATACTTTTAGGTGATAGCTTAAGATACATACAAATGGTCATATCAGCCTATTGACAAAATACATACAAATGAGAAAATGATCAGATTGTGTCAAAAAGAAAATTTGCCTTAAATTCAAATAACCCAAACTTTGGTGAAGTTAAGACTGAATTTAAGTCCCAACTTTAGGACTCAGATGCATCGAATCTAATCCAAACTTTTAGCCCACTCTTATCATTTTATTCATCATTATTTACTTCACTGGTAACGTCAGATTTGGCAAAAGTGTTGTTCGCTTTGCCCTTGGAGGCATGCCTCTCTCCAAAAGACAGAAGAGAAACGAAAGATACAGACTCATAAACAACAGCGTAGCAGCAGTGAATCTTCATGCCATGTGGGAGAATACTTCAGTTTCTCGTAACCTTTTCTAAGATTACATCACACCCAGGAATATCCATCTCCACAGTACAGCAGGAAGCCAGACTGGGACCTTAGCAGAGGCACTCGTCATTATTCTTTCAAAATTATTACAGCAAATTCAGGAGTCAATAATGCTTTTAGGTCGGGTTTTGTCTGGATGTGTTTGCTGAAGTAACAAGGAGTCRCTAGGAAGTGTTGGGAAGGATTCTGGGCAGAGCTCTGCGGTGAAATGAGCACAGGAGCTTTAGAGAGAAAACAGCTTTGTTTTTACTTAATAAAGCTGCTGCTTCCATGTTAGAAGAAATATACTCTCAAAGGGATTTTTTTTTTCTCGTTGTGGCCTAATAATCTTGACTTATACCATCTCGAGTATATAAAAGACTTACACACACACAAAAAAAAAGGACCTATAATAACACCAGTCTTGATATTCTTGGACATTCCACTTACCCCTTGCGGAAGAAGGACAGCAGTCAAGTGAGAGTGGTGSTGTCTGGTAGCTAGGAATACTCACCTAAATGGTCTGTCTGTGGAGTGGAGTCAATAGACAATATTTAAATGGCTTGCTCTGAAGCCACATTTTCACTCTGAGGCTTTGCTGTCACTGGCCTAGAAGAGATCCTTGAACTGGCTTTTCATTCAGCATCCAGGTTTAAATTGCAGCTTTGCAGCCCTGCTGCTTGATGATATCACAAGGCAGAAATATAATTATTCTAGGACATCTTTTGTTTGCTGATTGGAAATATCATTTTAGAGACAGGGTGTTTGGGAAAGGGGGGCCAGGGCCAAAAAATTGTACTGAGATAGGGCCAGACATCCTGTATCATAAATTCCAGGAAATGGATAGCAAGTCTGAAGGCATGATTGCAAAGCATGGTAGCAATCACAGAAATGTACCTGTGCTGAGTTTACCACTGATTCTGCTTTCCTTTCAGGAGTTAATAAAGCAGGTATCAGGGGAGAGGAGGGGTTGCCTCTGCTCTGCTAGTTCAAACAATATACCTGCATAGAATAAACTGCATAATAAGAGACGAACCTGTGTCATATCAGCCAAGAAAACTGCTATCTTTGTGGTTTCTCATGAAATGATGATTGATTCTTTCATGGATTTTAATAACAGCTTCTGAATTTTCATCAGTGAATACCTCAAGCCCAAACTCTTAAAAATTCACACCCATTTCAGCTGAGTAGGCTGAGAATATTTACTGGCTGGTACTGAGAGGACTTAGTATTTGTCCATGCTAGTTGTGGGATAACTAAATAGGAATAAAACTGGTTAGACAGGTACTCTGTGGCTGTTTTATTGCAGCTGGTAGGTAGTCAGTCTGCATTTTGCTCAGAATGATAAAGTATTCTCATTGTGGAACATATTTATGGATCACTTGATCTACTGGTGCTGTTGTGTACTGGGCATTTTTCATTGCCCTCCTCAGTAAAGAAAGGTTTAACACTTTTCCCCTGCATACYGTATTTTTTACCTTCCTTAGCTCAGTCTTAGTCCAGGCAATGGCCAGAGAATGACTTCAGGTGAAGCTCTCTCCCAGCCCTGCCATGGCAGCTGGGCTGGCTGCAGACTGAGGTGCAGGAGGTTTGCAGAGATGAGGAAGCCTTTCATCCTGCCCTCCATGAGGCTTTCCCTACTTGCATGCATTTTTCTCTGTATATATTGGCAATCTCCTGGAACAGTGACCCTCCTGATGGGTATGCAAAAGTTTAAAGAAAGCCATTGTTTTTGCTGAGCTCTGAATCCCAACTGGGGTGCTGGAAATTAAACTTGCAGTTTCTGAATGTGTAGCAAGATCTAGGAGCCTAGCAACTGGCTCTCCAAATGGATTTACCAGATTTGTGTGTTATTTAATAGCTTGTGTCTTGAAAGCCATTAAATTTACATTATACTTTATCACATTACAAGCAGTAGTTGTTCARAGTTACTGTTTTGCATGAAGTCACAAACTTGGCTTTGGATACAATTTGTCTTTCTCCTATTTTACTTTTGATTAAAAATGCTGTTGGAATACTGCTGTTGTGATAGGAATGTAACTCAAAACTGTCTTCTTTTTCCAAAAGAGTTAGCTGAGCAATGCTTTATTTGTAATAAGTTTTTTTGCATTAGTTTGTTCRATGTACCCCGTCCCATTTTCTGCAGCCCTCGGAAACTTATTGAAGCAGCTATATAAGATTAGACCCTCAAACAATGTCACCAAGAACATTGTACTTCTAGCAGTGCAGTCCAATGTGCAAAAGCATGAGTATGAAAATGATTCATTCCATCCATTAAACGCTAATTTAAATACTTGAATACTGTTTTACCATTCAGATGCTATAAATTATTGCATCTACTGTAGTCAAGCCAGCTTTCAAATCTGCCAACAAACGCCAACCCCAAAGGATTTTTAAAAAATTGTAATTGTCACAATAGACAGATCCTTTTTAATTTTATCTATATGGGTAATAATCTTTCATACATTTTAATACAATCCTAATGAAATCTGAAAAAATAAATTTCATAGTTCATCTGCTGGTTTACTGCAGAGACTGCAGAGCAGTATATTAAAAATGTATTTCTCTTTTCACTCTTTTTATATTATCAATCAAGTAAATCAAACTTAGAATTCTCACTTATTAGCATAAAATCTCACCCAGACACAATCTGCTTGATGAACAGGCTTCTAACTTTTTTKTTATGAGAACATAAATTATAGTCGTATTACCAAGAAAACAAAACAAAAAAAAATACAATACTTAGTGCCTTTGACACGATGCTATATCAGGTTATGACTGTTCAGGAAATATAAGGCTTTGTTTGAAAAATATAGATTGAAACTGATTAGTTTATTAGTCATAATACCTGTTACTCATGTTTCCTGCTCAAATGTTCTCTAGTATAAAACAATTTAACATTCCCTGGTGCACGCACACATGGGTGTATGTATCTCTCTCATGGCACGAGAGCCTGTCAGCTGTGTATGTTCATGTGAAAGTCTCTGGATGATTTTGTTCAGCTGCATAGACCATTCAGTTAGAATTATTTAAAAAATAGTTCTTTTGGGGGGCCCAATCCTGCACTTCTTGAACACCAAAGGATTTTTGCTACTGCTATAAATTAAAAAGGAATTAGTTCCCCATTTGCCTACTGGCATATTTACATCTCCTATGTATGTAGAGATTCCTCCTGTCAGATGCTGAGTACATCCAGCAAAGTTTGGTGGACAGCTTTATTTGAACTGTGATTACAGAGGTATTAAGTAACTTCTGAGACTGGGCCTTAAGAAATCTCTATTGATTATGCACCAGGCACATCACTGAGCATCTTCACAGAGTGGGGCTGCTGGGCTACTGACTTGCTTCTTTCATGGAAATTTTAACATCTCATTTATGCTCCTTGTCCACCTGTATAAGAAGCAGATGTGTCTGACTATCTCTCAACATAAAGTACTCTTCTGCTCTCCCCTGATACCTGCTTTATTAACTCCTGAAAGGAAAGCAGAATCAGTGGTAAACTCAGCACAGGTACCTTCCTGTGATTGCTACTGTACTTTGCAATCAAACCTTTAGACTTGTATATCTCCCTTTCTCCTTGTTTTTTTCTAATTTCTTTTTTTTCCCTCTTATTGCTGTCTTGGAATTAATGTACAAATAAATATTGAAAGATGAATTGTACTTGCACAGCTACCTTTCTTTTCACCATGGTAAGGCATTCCTCTGTCTACACTTGGAATTCTTTGGTCTGCCATAAAASTGAATTTTAAACCATTCTTGCACACTGCAAACATCCTGCTTTTGGAAGAATTCAGTGCCCAAAATGAAATACTTTACTGGTGTGAGAGATCATATTGAACGTGCTCATCTGTGCCAAGGTGTCTTACTGTGAACTGATCAAGTTTAAAGATATGGCCCCAAATGAAGGCACTCAGCACTTGCAGATCTGGCCCTCGAGGCGTCCAAACTGGTGACTGTCTTCTCGTACATTCACGGCACTACTTGTGGGGTGGAGTGTGGGAACATCACCACTGACTTTGACAGCGTCAGTCTCRGACTCCTCAGTCATTAATCTTTTAGGAGGATCCCTTTGCCTGCCTTCTGAAAAGCCACCGCGCCRTAAGGGGGACCACAGGCTCAGATATTATATGTTAACCTTCACCGAGGAAGGCAAGAGATACAGGCACGATCCTACCTCACTCTCCACACCAATGTGAAGCACTYTCCATCAGCAGTCACAGGACACTGTAATGAGGAATTAAAGTGAGAAACATGCTGCCTGCTGTCAGTACCTCCAAAGGAAGCTTCTCTTCCTCCCTGCTGTACAGAGGAGTGACTCATCCTGCATCTCAGATGCTGTCAGATTGTCAATGACCATGATAAGGCTTTCACTTATCCCAGCTGGGGAGGCTTAGAAGCAAATAAGAATTGCAGTGGGAAGCAGCTGCTCGTATTTCTGTGATGAGCAGGCTCATAGGAAGATTTTTACTCAATTTCTGTGCCTTACATTATTTCACTTACCACCTGATGTTCCTGTCATGCAGTAAATCTAGAAAATTACTGTTTGCTGAGATTTTCTCTGTGTCGGTTTGTGCAGACACATAAGATCATCTCCCAAGTCTCAYGAGCATTTAAGATTACATGAAGAAATCTTGCTGCGATATTTTAGCTGGTTCCAGCAGTGCTTAGTGCTTTTATGTAAGTCTTTGTTACTGCAGCCTGCTAAGGATCTACAGTACAGCATCGCAGCCTCTGCACAGACAAGTCCTGCAGGTTGATAATAATCAGGTACATGCACAGAACAATGATCCTGATAAGAATCAGTGTAAGAAAAGCAATTTGCCTGATGAGCACAAATGTTATTAATTGATTAGCACAGTAGCTTTACCCTGCAATTTAAGACAAAGACTGAGATTTTTATTTAAAAGGCAGTGACTTAAAAACACAGTTCAGACAAAAAGGGAATACAAAACTGCTGTTCAAATCTAACCGTGATCTAATTATAGTCAAATAATGCCCTTGGTAATATTATTAAATTTCTATTGCATATAGAACATTGCATCCACACACCAAATCAGAGAAAAAATATGAATAATATATTTTAAAAGTCAGAATTTAAGATGGTTTTTAAACGGTTACATATTTTGCAGGCAGAATTAAAATTCCATAATCCGTATATTCACTAAAGTTTCAGTAAAACTCCCAAATTCTGATCCAAGCTTTAGCACTGATTGTGTAGTGTTAGACAAACTACTTAACCACACAAGATAGTGACACTTTTATTCAGCATGGATCATATCTTTTTCTACATTTACAGCTACTATTCTGTAATTGTTCAAATGTGGTACCATTTATGACATATAATACTTCTTAGTTTGAACATGGTTATGAAAAATATTTCCCCAGCTACAAAACAGGCAAAGTGAGAGCTTCTTACCTTGCAAGATACTGTGAAGATCAGTTAATTTACCATTTCCTCTCAAAAGGCTACCTTTAGCCATGAGCATGAAGAATCATAAGTATGATAATTTTTTAATAAACTTTTGAAGAGCAAATAATAATTCTGAATAAAGGGGGGAAAAAGAGTTACTGCTTCTTTTGTAACAAGGCAGTATTGTTTCAGAATAATTTTTCAATGTAAGTTCTTTGATGACACATATGACACATTTTCAAAGTCTTAAGTCTGGTATCTTGTTTTATTTACTACCGATAAAAACATTTCTGACCTGTAGTAAGTGAGAAACCTTCTACAAATTCAGATTACATCCTTATCCTTTGGGGAAACTCTTATATCTTTAAGCTAGATGCAGAGTCTGGTTGTAGGAGGGATCAATCTTTTTGGTATAGGAAGGCTTAGAAAGTGTTATCTATCGTCTTGAATGAAAGGGCTGGTAATTCAACCTTTCACCCTCCTGTGAGTCATCAAGTAAATAGTCCAGCAGATGGATCTGAGGTTCTCTAAGACTTAGAGTTCCTGATGATTCTCAATATGTTCATTAACCCTGTGCTTTTGAAGAGAGACCCAGTCTAATGCCTGAAGGCTTTCTATATTGACATTTTTGTTGCAACTAGAGTTGAAGGAAAATATCATTTGTTTTTCATGGGAAAGTTGGGAAAGGCGAAGAAAAAGAGTTATTTTCAATTGATCATTGAAGCTGACATTTCCCATAAATGAAAACAGGAAACTAGTTGTTTTTTATGTATTAATTATATTTTTTAAAACTAGATTTTCACATTTAAGACAAATATTTTCCAGCATTCAGTTTTCAACAAAGAGAACCCAATTTCATTGAAAATCATTTTGTGGAGGGAGGATAAGCATTTTCCTTTGCAATGTACAGGCATTATGCATATGAATATGAGTTCAAACAACTGTTTTACCTATTATTTGAGCTTTGRTGATTTTTCAAATTTAATCTCTCTTTCTTATCCAGCCATATAAAGTCTTTTAAGCAGACACTAGTGGGAAAAAGAAGGTTGATGTTCAGTTTGCCCCTTCACTATATAGGTCTGCCAGAGATCCCTTCCCTGGGAGAGGAGGCTGCACAGAAGTTGTGCTGCAACCTCCAATTTTCCTTCCCTATGTTCTTGGTTGGACCATCAGACAAAGTCTAGCTGCTTGGATCATGTCTTTGGAAGCCGAATACTTATTGCAAAAGGACAATCTAATATTAACCTCAGAATATGATGTCTCTGATCAGGTGTGTCAAGAACATATGCTCTTGCTCAACATTGTGCACCAGAAATAATCAGCAAACTCTTTTGCTATTTTTTTAATGCCAACATATGTATGTGACAGTTCCTTGATTTATCTGAGTTCTGTCTGTAAGGTGCTCATTCCAAACTGATTTGCTGAGAAACTCTGTCACAGTAACACACTCGTTGAGCAATACTCTTTGAATTACATTACCTTTGAAATTTAAAGTAGTCCTAAACTGCACAAAGACCAACACACTACTTATATGTAAATGATGGATGTCTACAGGAAGGAATAAGGGGAAAAATGAAAGAGAGTCATCTCTGAATTCTGGAAACAATCCCTGCCCATCTTACACGCTTCCCCTTTCCCCTTAAAATGATGTGCTTGAAGTGGTACCCATCTCATCTAACTGCAAATGAGATTAGATATCTTTTTACATAGATATCATTCTTTCTTCAAAGGAGAAAAACAAATGGGATGAATAACACTGCAAAAGTGCCCATCCGGTTCCTTTCATGTGTCATGGAAAGTGGTGAATCGCATCCTACAGATACCTATTCCTCTCTACCAACTTTAGTGGAAAAGTGAATGACAAACTTCAACCAGATGCAGAAATTTCAGGTGGCTGAAGTGAGGTGATACTAATTCTGCCCACAGAGAGTACCATGTCTCTTAGTCTCTGCCCAGGGTGAATCGATGTTGATAGGGGCTGCGGTTTGCCTAGGCTTGCAATGTCCCTCATCCTTATTTTGCCTGGGCTTGTTGCAACAGCTGTTTTCTGTCTGGTATAGCAACTTTAATCTCCTGTGTATAAAGCGCAGAAATTAAGACAAGCATCTATGGCCCCAGGAAAAGCTGTAGTCATGAACTAGGCCAATTTTTAGTTCTACTTTTCTGGATTATAGCGGTTTATAATGCCTGGCTATGTTAACTTCTAAAATGCTTTGATTAGTAAAGATAATGAGTAGTATCACAAAAATTGACAAAATCTCCAAGTGATGAGAGTAGCAGTGGATTGAAAAGCTAAAAATAAGAGTAATGTTATTTATTTTTTCTAAGGGAACAAAACAGAAAATGAGAAACATCTTGGTGTAACCTGCCAAAATATTAACTTGTGTAACATTGGTTTGTTGATGCCATTGAATAAAGTACAATACAGAAACTAGCACAATAAAAGGTTATTAATGTATTTTTCACTCTCTTAATTATTTCAGAAGTTGTAGCTACACTACCACAAGCTCACACTTCTCACTATTCTCCTCTTAATAATGTCTGCATTTGTGTGATGGCCAGCTTTTTAGCAAAATGATAATGATTAGCAGCATTCAATGAAACTGTTCCTAATTGCACGTTAATCCTGCTGCTTCTAGCTGAGACTCAAGTATTGGTAGTAATAAAAGAATGACAAGAAATGAAAAATGAAGTTGAGACCAARAGAAAACAGGATACTTCAGTAAAGCAGCTCAAAGAGCCTTTTAGGATTACCCTTCTAGTTCCCATTTCTAAACTGGATGCAAACTGTTCATGCTTTATTTTAACGCTTTATGGAAGTATAAGTAAACATCAGTGGAGTATAGCTCAGCTGCTCAGCTGCTTTTTGTATTTATCACCTTTACCTTGTCACAGCCATCTTACATAGGGGCAGTTAGTGTAAGCAGTAAAACATTATAACTATAGCACTYCCAATATTTCCTAAGCTGAGGGATTTAGGACCTGGCAGCCAGGCATTTTTCCCATTTGTTCCTTCTCTATTTTAACACTAGAGTACCTCTTAATTTCCATTTTGATCCCCCTTAAAATTCATACAGTAGTCAACACAGCTCATGTACTACCTGGTAATGTCAAATGAATCAGGCTGTGAGCTGCTGTCTGTGCTTTGCCGAGTCTCATCATTACATGCTAATGGTGGAGATCGATCAAATTGACAGAACATATGTTTGATGAATATCTCCCAATGAGGCCCCATCTTTGATTGGTATTCGTATCAAGTAGGCTTCAGAACTGAGAACATTAGTGAGAAACTGTGCTAGGCCTATTACCCATCGTAGCCTTAGACATCAGGTGTTATTATGGTGGTAGTCATGGAGAGCTGTAATGTCGTGCATGTAGCATGATATCTGTATTTTGTGAATTTCATTCTGCACTGTATATTTTAAATATGTGTAGCAGTAAATGACTGAGTGCCCAAGGGGATGACAGTCCCAAAATATTCTCCAAAGGTGACAAATTCACTAGATATTTTCAAAGAGATGCAGCTTTATATCAAAATCCTGGATCCTTTTGGTGTTTTAGTTCAACAATTTGATAACTTATAATAATCATTAWATTGTCACTCATGTAAGTTACAGAACTCAGACGAACTGGAGAGTCACTGTATAAAATTGATAGAACTGACAAAAATTATCATGGAACATGAATTTGGTCTAAATTTGAATTTTCAGTGTTTTTGGCARAAGAAAAATTGCATGAAGAAAAGAAATATTACCCTTTAGGTGATTTTTTTCACTGAAATATCTCACTTCTTCATCAGAAATGCAATGACACCTACTCTTTGCCCATACTCTCACTCCCTATGTGTGGCTGAAGAAGTTTTGTTCCTCTTCTTATTATTATTCATTATATTTCTGTAAAACACAAGTCTAACCATTCCGCCTCTGACAAGATCTCCCTTTGCACTCGAGGCTGTCTTAACTTAGAACAAAAAAATTTCCCTGGCAAGAGCTTAGAAATCAAAGCCTGAGATKGTGTTGGTCAGCAGTATGTGCAGCGATCTAGCTCAACGATACATTTTGCAAAGAAACTACTGAGGAAATTTCATTATATGTGGTTTAAAATAGCAGATGAAGAAGAAGAAAATAACAAACTGTGAGAAAAGAAGGCTATTCTTGTAATGATGAGTCAAATGCTTCTGTAGCTTGGGCTACAGAAAGGACTGTGAGAGGTGGAAGCAGGCACAGGCCTGGGTGCTCGTGTCAGCTGCTGAGAGCTTGGCGCTAAGCTCAGCAGTGCAAATAGACCCTGGTAAACAGTCCTAGGAGCTCGTGCTGTAAAGCAAGGGGAATTTGTGTGTAACACATGTAGAGAGGAAGTGGAAGGCAATAAGACCCCCTCCAGTGGTRTGGACAGCAGTGGGCCTGGTTGTTTTCCTGCTCTCACAGAATGCAAATCGGTGAGATGAGAGTTTCTCTTGCTGCAGGGTCACTCACTGAAAGCTCTCCAAAGAGGAATCTGCTAGTGCCATCTGCATAGAGAAACTGGGAAGTGAACTCGTTTGCACCTGCAGAGGGAGATGAAATAGTTATGTGCGTCATAGTTATTCCTCATTAAACTGTTTGTAAACAAGTCGTTTGTTCAGTTTGCCCTGGAGTATGTTTTAGGATAAAATGTTGTTGAGAACCAGCTACCACAATTATAAGGGGCCATAAGAAGATGCTTTGCAGCATAGAGCTGATCATGGGCAATTTACCATAAGGTGAAATAATTCTATTTATTTCTTGCTGAAGTCATCAGAAGGATCTGCTTCAGGGACCTGAAGCGTTTTCAGTGGAGAGCTTGACCAGTCAGAATAATTGAAAGCAGTTCAAAGATATCCTAGGAGAGTAAAACTAGTCTTGGGAAAGAATAATGTAGGTGTTTGTGAGTTTTGGGGCAAACTAGCAAARGAAAGTTGCAGGGTAATTTATCTAGATAGCTTCTCATATTAACTGAGAAGCTAGTGACAAAACTTTATTTGAAAAAGTTCTAAGGTTTTTATATTGGTGTAAGGCCAAGGATGACTCTAAAAACATACTCTGAAGGATTCTGTAAATTGGGAAATGMTGTGTTTTAGGAACTCCTTTCCTATTTCAGGAAAACCAATCTCAAAGTGATCAGCAATGTCAAGAACGTCTATTAGAAGAGGCAGTAAGCATGCTRTGAACTCCGAGAGTGCTATAGGTGCTCGAGATGCAGATGGGCTCGAAATGTATGTGGGCATCTAATTTCATATTGGATTCACCCAAGAATGAACATAAAAGCAGTAAGATAAAAAGCACCTTTAATCTCAGCAAAGGATGAAAGAAATGAGTTAGTGAGAATGTCAGGTAGATTAATTAAAGGAGTCACAGTGAACAGTATTAGGCAGTAAATAACATTAGGGCATAACATAATTACCATTTCTAAGAGTTATTTATCACCAAGTAACCCTTTTTGGTGTAGGCCAGTCTTAATCCCCCTGGGCTCATGTACTTTTCTGGAGCAACCACACCTTTAATTATGTAAAACCTTAGCTTTCTTAATTTTTAGGGCTGATCCGTGCTTGGACAAGTTATTGTTCCACTTTGTATTGTATCCTTCCAGCCCTCTGGAAATGAGTCCCTCATTTCTTTGCTGGATTTTTGAACTGAAGGCCAGGACAATGTTCCCTCTGAAGCATCATCTCTTTACAGCTCACCGAGCCACCTGGATGCCACCGGCAGTATGTTTCTCAGGGACGTCCTTGTGGCACTCATTTCCAGGTCACTTTGAAAACTTTTACTCTTCTTTTTCTACCCTCCATCTTCTCAAAGCAGTAGCACCTGCAGGAGAGGGAATAGTTTCCCTGAATACCTGCTCTTTTTAAGAAACAGTAAAACAGCAAATCTTTTGATTCTGATGTGATATTGTCCTTTGCATTATCTTGCAGAACCAGCCAAGCAAGTGCCACAGGCTAACCTGCATCTTTCCCTTCAACTCCTGGTGCCCGACTGCCTTGCAGGTCTCTCTAGTTAGAAGCAAAATAGTTTCCAGTGGAAAATGTTTATTTGGCTTAACGCATAATATTTACAAGTGTGGATTCTTTACCACATTTTGTTTCACAAAAATAAAAAGAGAAAAGCATTTCTGAGGTGGTCACAAATACCCAAGTATTTGTAATAGAGTTCATTGTCTTTATGTATATATAAAAACTTACTAAAACATTTTAAAGGCCAAAATAAGACATGAATGATCTAATTTTACTGAGGCAGTGCTCTTGGATTAATCCCAAAATAAGTCTTTTAAAAATACTTTAAAAAATTGATTCCTCAAGATATGTCAAAAATGGTGTATTTTTTTTTTCTCATTTGCAATAAGGAAAAGAAAAAGCTGCTGTTCCTCTTACTGGAAAAGCCTCTTTGCTTTTCCCAGAGATTATCTCTATAAAGCTRTTATATCAGTAGACCTTCTTCACCTCTGCTCTTCAAGTTCTGGAGCTGCATCTGGGGTTTCATCTCACTTAACTGATCATTTAAAGGTTTAGTAAAAGTTTGTTGCTTGGTCTTCTGCAGTCATAGAAGAAAGTTAAGGCACCCCAGAGAGCAGTTCATACTGGCTCAAGGGAGATGATACAAACAGGAAGGAGGACTTTCTGGAGAAACTACCTGCCTTCATTGCTGTAGAAAGAGCCTAGACAGACAGCTGAAGTAGGAGATGAGCATTAGTGGAGACCTGTTTTGTTGTAAGGCTAGCCATAAGTGCAAAGGAAGCAGTACTAGCCTTGCCTCTCTTTTTTTCTCCCCTTCTTTTTTTCCTCCTCTTTTCTTTTTAAGAACCAAGGAAAATATGAAAATACTAGAAAATCATAAATGGAAGATGATGACTTTTTCTTCTTTCTTCACCTTTTCCTTACAGGTATGTATGGCTGTATGTACACCAGGCAATGGTTTTATTTTTGCCAAATGACTTTGGAACTTCTATTTCCGTGTCAGAGGTGACATAAGCCTTCACTGGTGAAATTATGTGTATCCTGCTAAAACTAAAATCTGAATAACTTTAAGTCCATTAACACAGATGGTTAGTTTACCAAGGGATTCCTAAACACTAGAAGGATAACTGAAAGTTGAATTTAAGATGTTAAACCACTACAATTCTTAACTTTATTCCTGTTTATGTAATTATAAAACTGCACTTCTAGTTATTGTTTTCTGAGGCCTTGTGTCCATCAGGCATGAAAGCTACRTTTTTATCATATGACAGTTAAGACTATAATGATTAGCAGGAAGTGAAGACAGAAGGTATAATACTACATCTAATAATGTAGTTATAATCCCTAAAGTTCTTCTGTTTGTTTAAATGTAAAAAACAGAACTTCACTAGTATTCTATTTTGGGCTTTTTTTTCTTTTTTGTTTTTTAAACCTAGCATGAGGTAAGAGTACACACTYCTAGCCCGAGTATATTGTATCTGAAAAGTCTAGGTACATAGTGTACTTTAMATTTTATTCTATTTAAGCCAATGAGTTAATTCTGAGAGAAGGTCATCTTTATCTTGGTAAGTTTAAGACACACTAAGAATAACCTGATTTGCCTACAGTATACTTCTCACACATCTTCATTGGAACCTATAGCAATAAATTTAGAACGTATTTAAATATTCCATGCTAGAGCTCCCAGTACTTAAATGCTATGGCTGAAATTCTTAGTAATATTATATAGCTTCTTTCCCATATAAAAGGGCCTTGGAATGGTTTTAAGTGACACAACAATGTGAAGAAATTTTCTTCTCATGAATGAGAATCTGTCCCCATGGCTGCAAAAACAAAAGGAATGCTGTTCATAGGAAGAAAAAGCGTAAGTGGCTTGGAAAAATTTAATTCTGGATTCAAACTAGCAGTTGAAATACMTGCATAAAGATGGAGCAATGAAATGAACATCATAAAAGCACTCACTAATATACGGTAGTATTTAGAATAATATTCTGTATCTTATTACAGTACTGAACCGCTGTTATGTCACCTGTACTAGTTTCATTTCTTTTGCAAATTAACCAACACTTTGTATTACCCAGGTGAGAAAATACATAATGACTGACCAACAATTCCATTTACTTTTAAGTAAAAAAGTTGAGAAAGCCCATATTCAGGATGGTGCTGAGCATCAGGCAAGATGAYATTTGTCTTCAACTTCCAGAGTGATTTGAAGGCACTGAGTGACAGGTGGGATTGACCCTGCATAGAGAGGCAGCGTTCAAGGTCAATACGTGGGGCTGTGTCACACTTCCCTTGAAATCTGAGCCTATCAGTCTAAGAATGGATGTGTTCCTATCTTGAGGAAGGGCTTTTTTCCACTCTGTGAAAGAGGTGGTAATGTGTCTAACATTCTGCAAATAAATATTTAACAATGTGTCTCATTTAATGTGGAATCCAAATATCATTGAAGACAAGTTGCTTACAAGTCAAATATATTCATCATTTTGACTTAACTGTTCCAGAGCCCCCCGGGCAAAGGTTGGAGATCAGAGCAGGAGACTTCTCTTTGCATCTGTCCCTCCTAAGAATGCTCATCACACTGCAGCAGGGAGAGGAACCTATTCYGACTGACTCCAATGGAAAGACTTACTGCATGTATCAAGTTAACAGTGAACCGTTCCTGGAGAAAGTGAACTTGAGGACAACATTTTGGACTGTAGCCTAAGTTCCTCAAGACAGAAGCACTGGAGAAAAGGCAAAATGCCATTCACATTTATAGTGCAGTATAAATAAATAATATTGATGGAAAGTGAAACTGCATTGAAAGTCATCCTTGCTTTTAGCACAAACAAGGAGCTCCCTGTGCAGTGGAACAAATGAAACCTGGTTTCCTATGGATTTGTGCCTCACGGTTGGATTTTCTGGTGTCTAGTAAAGTGTAAGCCCCCACTTAAAATTTTTCTTGCATTTCAGGCATTTAGACCTTCTCTCCCCCATAGTCTGAGTTCATCTCCAGCCCATTGCTAAGTGAAATTTTCTAAGGAGCTGTTTTCCTTCTGGACAGTAATACCTTTTTTAAAAGCTTGCAGAATTTTATGAGTGAGACTCTTTTTCTCTGACTGAGATTGGCCAACAGGTTCAAAAATTACAGGCACAGTCAGATAAGCAGAAAAACTGACAGTTGCAGGCACAGAACAAATGCACACCTGTGTGTAGATAATGTGATTTTGTCAGCCAAATTAGCCCGGGCTATATGCTATCTTGATGCTCGATGACCTCAGGTGGCCCATACAGGAGTTGTTACAGGGCCAGGCGAGCTCTGTTGCCCTCCCACAGTAGATTTCCGTCTTGTGGCTGAATTCTTTGCTTCTGACACAAGTGACCATTACGAAATACCTCAAAATACAGGCAGGCCTGTTAATGGTGCATTTTGCCCCTCCTTTGGGTCTCACTTTTGTGAGAGTTTCCCTGTATTAGGGGATTCCAAATCTCTCCTCTCTTTCTTCTGTAGTGAGACTCCCAAAGAAAACCTGAAATATGTCAAAGCCCATTAAAATCACAGAATATGTCTTTAATTGGGAGTTATTTGACTCGTAAGATTAAGGTCATTTTTGCCAAGCCATTAGTACCCAGAGGTTTCTTTTGTGACACTTCTGGTGAAATTTTCTCTTTTAAAAATACAACTTTATTTATGGTTTCTAACGGCCTATCCTGGAGATTTTAGCCTCCATCAAATTGTAGAGAAAAGATGGAGTTCAAGAAGTTTATTAATTAACAGAGCTGAGGGCCCTCATCTGAAAATTCTTCTGAGATTATGAAGGCTTCTACCTTTTTCTATCAGTAAGGTTATGCTGTGTAGCCAGAGTATGACCAAAAGATTGACTCAATTATATAAGACAAATGGATGTTGCCAGTTTATGATTGCTTTAAAAACAAAGTATCATCTGGTCACTGCCAGTTATTAGCCAATTTAACACAACATCAAAAAGATCAAAGCAGTTACCTGATTTCTCCTATATCTGCTGAGTTAATCCAAAATCATTTCTGGCTAGTCTTAAAACAGAATGAGAATAAATATTGCAGGAATAAATTAAAAGAGATCGGTGAGAAAGGATGTTAAATGCTCCTCATTAATCTTCCAGGGAAGCAAGATTAAAATAATTACAGTTTAAAATTTTACACAGGTTTCATTAAACTGCAACCAGACTTTTCAATAAAGGATTACTGCTCAATGACAATTGTTAGAGATGCCATCTAAAAGGGCGGATATATTATCTGTATTTTATAGTCATGGAAAAATGTAATAACTTTTGGGCACAATTAACTAATATAATTTTGAGCTGGAGTATCGATTGGCCATCACACACCACAGCCTTAGGTGATTAAGAGGAGATGTTGTGTTCATCTCATGCTAGCTGGACACGAATATTTTAAGGACCTCGTTATCTGCCACCCTGCTGGCTTTTGCCTARGAAAGAGAGCAGGTTTTGCAGGGCTGGTTGCTTTTTTCTACCCAGGCTGGAAGAGAGAAATTAAGTATCGACTGTAGGAACGCTCAGCAGAGGCATACACGGACGTGGAGGAGAAGTGAGTGCTCACGAGCGGACTGCCTTTCTGCCGGTGGCCTCCAGTGCGGCCGGTTTAGCACAACTGCAGCAGCGAGTAGAGAGCGGGCGGTCGCGTGCTTGAAAAGAGATAATCCCGCTTCTAATTCTGTGAACATTTCGTGAAATGAAATCTGTTAGAAGTTTCACAGTTAGGAGAAAGCAAAACTGCCAGTCTTTAGCGTCATTGTCGGTTGACGCGAAGTTAGCATAACAATTTGGACTTAAGGCAAATTTTTGCATCTATTTTCAATGGATCAACCACGGTTTTCCCTCAGGATGAAGAAAATGAATCAAGCTGGCGACACTTACAAATATTTTCTTAAATCTCTTTACTATTGTTTGTCATTTGTTTTTCATTTCCTCTTGTCCTGCTTTATTCATGTTGACATCGTTTGCTCAGTAGAGTATCTCCTTCCTATAAAATTTGGCATTTAGAAGTTATTTGAAGTGCAGAGTTCCTGAAGATAAAAATTAAAATCTTTTAGAARTTGGAAATTAATAATTACAGTGTTAAAGTAAATAAGGAGCTTCAATCATAAATTAATCTAATTTTACCATAATATTGTTTTAATTTAAAACTAATAATTTTTACAAAGATAGAATTTGTTGCTGTGCTCACAGAGAAGATGGAATGACGCAAACACCCTTGCTGGCATCATTCTTAATTATATCCTGTTGGAGAGCCTCTTGTGTCTTCCTCCRTTTTGATGATGATCTTATATTTTATTGTAATAATGAAATGCAACATTAAAGAAATATAATAAAACTAAAGAAATAAGGAGAACAAGAATTAGAGTTAGAAAATCCATCCTACATACCAGTACAGGATGTTTTCTTTTCCTTCTAGTTAGGTGTTTGAATCTTTTATTTATTTTTTTTTTTTTTTTGCCCAGAATCAGCCACAAAAGAAAGCTATCAAAATTTAAAGTTTACTCCTTAAACTCTTCAAAAAGACAAGAAATTGTTTTCTTTTTTTTTTGTTAATCACAAGTTTCTTACAATAGAAGCTTTTTCTAATTTGTTCAAAGTACTATAATTTTTGTGTGTTATGTTTCAAGTACATAATAAAAATAGACACATACGTTGCTGAAATGTTTTGAAAATAAAGTATTCCATATTGTATTTTTAAACTGTATAAAATCCCAAACCTGACATTGAGGGTTAACTGAACTTGACATGTTTCTGATTTCTGGCAAATAACTGCCACACTGTACAATCCTGTCAGATTTACTCCTATGTGTTTGAGGTATGTATTTCTTTGTTTAAAAGAAAAAAAAGTGTAACATTACAAGAATGATAGCTGGATTTTGCAGAACAATATCAAAAGGCATAACAAGATGATACCTTTTTTTGGTACTTCTGGGTAAACTCAAACCCAGCAGCAAAATCCCGCAGAGCAGTCAATTAGTTAGGGTTTCGTCTTGAGAGTGTGGAAAGCAAAATATTTGATAACATGGGGAGTAATGAAGTGGTAAAGGGAAGATCCTCTTCCTTCACTGGAGCTGTGGTGTGCTGAAAGCGGGGGCAGGTTCTATCCCTTCCAAGTCCACACAGCTGAACCCAATTTTACTGTTTTACAAAGACTGGGATTTTCAGTTAGCATCTACCACATCCAGGCTCCTTAATCTGCATGTTATATAATGGCACCTCCCACAGTAAAAATTCTAATACTCTTACAGAACCTCAGACTAATCATTACTGCATGACAAACACACAGAACCACAGTTTGTATTTACTAGTATTAGCTGATTGCACTAAATGTATTCAATCTTGTTCTTACCGCTTGATTTTATTGTTTAGTGTATCTGAAATAAACTCCCTTTAAAACTTAAGGGTACTGTTCCCTGTATTAAAGCATATTTTCAAAAACATATTTTGGAAAAATCAAATTTCTTTTCAAGGTAAGTAGTGTACACTGGAAGCAGGAACAATAAGGAAATAAAATAATTTAGTAAAATTCTCTCATAGGTATCTTTCTTTATTGTGAAGGTGTCTGTATTCACATCATCAAAGACTGCACGTAGATGGCTTCTTTGTGCAGCTTTCCTCACACTTTCAAGCTGAGCTGTTCATACAATCAGTCCCTAACACATTTTATTCATCATGAGTCAGATTAATTTCAAAGTTTAAGTGGGAGGTTCTTGCTAGCTTGATTTCAGACAGATGAAGGAGAGTTCACATGAAGAGCTGATAGGACAGATTTCAGGGAGGTGACCAACACTGCTAGGATGTACYGAGCTGAACAGATATGCTGGAAGGTGACTTACCTCTTGCACTGGGGTTTGCACTCTCGCCAAGGATCAAACAACATTCTTCTGGGACCAAGAGTCTTTTTTTGGCATTAGAGGTGGAGCACAAAGGTGAATACTTCCTAACTTGGTGACTCCAATTTGGGATAGGAGCACAAAACGTCATGGGCCGTTCCACACCTAGTAGGAAGCCATCACATTTCAAATTCAGATCCCAAATGATAGGCCTAYCATTGATTAGGCTTACTGATAACTAGACATTCCCCGTATACCCCTGGAGCCTGGGAACGCTCAGGCTTGGAGTCTGGGTTGGTGGACATCTTTGATTTGATTCACGCTTACCGCTCGTGTGCTTGCTGCCAACATTGTCTAGATAATGCAGCACATCTGACAGGCTCTGTAGGAAAAGCTTGTCAGGCAATGATGCTTTTTGTTGCGGTCCAACTGGAATGTTAAACTAGGCTTTAAACTGTAGTAGAGTCAAGACAAGATTAAAACATTTTTTAACAAAGGCTTCAAATGCAAAAATTAAGTAACTTAGTCCTTCCACATCACAACCCTTGGATCACTGCCAGAGTAACATTTATAGTATATTGAAGGGGCTCATTCATCCTACAGATAAAGAAATTTTCTGTTTTGTTTTGTTTTGTTTTARAAAAGGGAATGTTTTTTCAGTGCAAAAGTTTGATCTGCCCAAGTGTGTCAAGATCATATCATACGTTAATTCTTAAAACATTTTTRTTGCCTATGGGAATATAACAAGAAAGATGCTAAGCTCTTTTCTTTGTATACTTTTGCTTTGTATCATTGGATCGCTGCATTTGACTCTCAGCGAGGTCACTGATTGCTCTGTTTGACCTCCAGGATAACCCAGACCAAAGAATCTCAGCCAATATTTTGCACTCTTTTTTCAGGTAAGTAAGTCATCTGATGCTGATTTAAAATCTTCAAATCAGACCCTGCAAAGACACACATGCATTTTTGAAAGAATTGTACAGGACTCATTTTAAAAAATGTGAWTCAAGTATAAAGCACCTTTCATGTAAGACTCTAGTGGTTACTGCGCTCCGGAAGTGTGAACACTTGATTCTCTTCACTCCGGAAGCAAAGGAGKATGAAACCACTGTTTTCTCCTTCTGAGGAGCGTACTCTAGTCATCAAACAATAAACTAATTGATGAAGGAAAGAGAGAAGGGAGCTTCATTCTGCTAAAGCCAACTCCTTCCACCAAAAGAAGAGCCAGTAAATTGGTACATAACTTTATCCTAGTGAAAATGGTCCCCCAAATGAAGCTTGGGGAGCCTTTTTGGATAAGAAACACAAATGGAGCAGGGGAGTACTTTATCCATTAAGTTTCATCTGAATAGRGGCCCCACAAATTGCAACCTAGAATTTGTGGGTGAATTGTGCCTCACTCTTGACTTACATGCCAAAAAAATAATTTCTCATAGGAAGCACAACATGAGAGAATCCATCATATGTCTAGAAAAGCTAAGTAGTACTAAGATGTAGGTACTTAAATGTCCTCAACACAATAGAACATATACTACTCTGATTAGATAGGTAACATTTCAAGAAAAAAAATTCTCTCTTCTTCTATAAAAAGGAAAAGAAATAATATTTTCTTTCTAAAATTTTTGTGGAAGAACAGCCAAAAAAGATATCAAAATATGGACTATGAAAATGTATGTTTGTGTGAGTGAAAGTGTCTTCTTCATCACAGGTTGCAGCAATAGCAAATCACTACTGAACACTAAATAATTTTAAGACTGAAAGAACATATACAAATGCATCATAGCTTTCCAACATATGTTCACATCAATGGATGATCCAGCTAGCACACTAAATTCCACAGTCTGAAGTAYATACTCACTTGACAGTCACTTGGCAGTCTTTCAAGTGTCCCTCTGGATTTTTAGATGTTCAGCTATCACCCTGAAAGCAACCTAAGGTAGAGTCCCTCCACTCTGTACTGCAGCCACTTCCACTTTGCCCCAGTTATCACCTCCATGCTCCGTCTTCAACTTATAATCAACATTGATATAGGGAATTTTCTTCATTGCAACCGTGGGACACAATGTCTTTTATCTGACTGTCACACATTGTTTTCTACAGGGTATTGTTGGGATTAAGCGCTATTGAGCTATATTTATAAGTGAATAAGTAAGTCAGAGCTAAAAGTCCAGTCTTTAATTGTTTATAACTACGCAATTGGGCATTTCTTTCTACAGCTTTCTACAGAGTCTTTACATTAAATGATGGACTTACTGTGGACTTTAAAGCTGCCAGTAGAGGACTCTGGTATAATAGTGCTGTAATATTTGCAACTGTATTCAAAGGTGTGCTGTTTTCGCAACACCTTTCTTCATATTTTTTCCCATTTTATATTAACATTCTCTTTTTCACAAAAGTTTTGAACTTTCATCGAGTTCAATAGCAAATATCTTAATTTACCACTTGACTACAATTATTGAGTACAGATTACATTGAATATTATAACATCTAATAAGGGTTATTAGAAGAGTAAATTGTTTCTATAGAGAGTAATTACAATCTCTTTTTGGTAGTGTCATCTCAAATTGGAATGGACAAAATGATTAAAAATATATAAATGATATTTAGCAGTTATATTCTTGTTGTTTCAAAGTGCCTAATGAATATATGTTAGTAAATAATGGGATGTTTCAGTCTGATGGCTCACATGCCTGACCAAATATAAATAAAGAAAATCAGTTATGACAAAGGCAGAGGTTTCATTTTGGGGACAGAAAAAAACATCTCCCCTGCTTGTTAAGTTTTTCTGAGTTCAAAACATATTTTTCAGCCCACAGTTAAATATTTTTTGTTTCATACAAGTTTCAAATGATTTAAATCCTGTATTTTTCCTTCTTTCATTTAAATTTTGGTGGTTTCTTTAATGAAAAAATGTTGTCTGACACAAAAGCTCAAAAGTTTTACTTGAAAATGCGAAAATAATTTTTTGGCATTTTATAATATTCCCAGGTATATTTTTTTCTTTCAGTCAACTTTTTTCAAATAGTTTTGGTTTCCAAAATTTTTTTGGCAGATGTACTATTCATTAAAAGCTGTGCCACACCTCATTTATAAATATAAGCATGCCCATGTAACACCCTTTGAGGTAGCAAAGTGTCATTGGCCTATTCCAGAAAAGCAAGATGCCAAATTATTTCTGGGGAAGGAAGAGAGAAATGGGTTTCATCCATTGAAATCACTCAAGTCACTCAGTTCAGCTTCCCATCAAAGGCTTCTGGCATGCTGCAGATTTCAAGCTCTTACTTGTCTACAAGTAAGACTTGTCTTCTCACTCTGAGGTTTGGTGTTCCCAGTGGTACACCTGTAGGTTTCATCCCTTGATGATATACCACAGCTCCCTTCCAGCCTCCATACCTGAGTTCCTTCCCATTTAAACTGAACAAGGAGGAAGATATATACCTAAACTTTACCATGGAACTGGACAGCAGCCAGACTCAGAACCTGAGACACACTTCCAGGCTGAACACTAGAGGTATACAGCTGAGTCTGTCCATCCACCATAAGCTTCCACAATACCTTCCTTCTACACCTCCTCCAACTGTTGTCCTAGAGGAGGGGACAGCTGGAGTGTCAGCCATCAGGGGTCACATTTTGGATAGGCATCTGCTCCATGCACCTTCTCTTCGCATAGGCCATGCCACTGTTTGTTATCGGACAAGAGATAGGAAGGTGGAAGCATGTCTTCGCCCAGACAGGAGAGTGGATTAAGTGTGAGATATGTATGCCTAGGGTGGAGGAATTTACTCCACCTGTGTACATACCAGGACGAGCTGCRTGCACGTATAGGTCTTGGGTGGGGATGACAGTCCTGTCTTTATCTCTACTGAGATAAACAGAGCACACTGTTCTTGAGGTCAAAGGCAAAAAATGGAAATAAAAAATTCATCTGTAAGTAGGGAGCTCAATTCTGGGTACACAGGTTCCTGTGCTGACAACTGCCAAATTTTATTTTGTGGTCTCCTGAAGTATTGTGCCAAGGAAGAGACACAGAGGGCCTAWGTATCCTGGCAAATGGATATAAAATGTACATATCAAACTAATAAATTGAAAATGTTRCTTTCTGTGAAAAATAAGCTGACTCTAGCACTGTTTGACACAGTCAATGACTGGTAGTAGTAGTAGTGCACTTAGTAGCAAAGTACCTGACCTACCTGGCTTTAGAAACTGGCCTCAATTATTTTCTGTAATTGAATGAGCTAGTCTTATCAATTAGTTTACCTGTATGAGTTTTTTCCTGTAAATGATTAAAYAATGTGAAGTGATTAGAAATGTGATTAGCACTTACAAGGCAATCCAATTTTTATACCAGCTTTTATATCAGTCAGCTTTCAGCTACAATGCAGAAAATCCATGCAGGCTTTGTGACATTTAGCAAATATTCTAAATTTGTCTCTTGCAAATATGAGTACATRACTTACAAGAGTACATGCTGTGGGATTAAATAGAACACAAAACCTAAGCCATATGCTGCCTCAGGACCATCTCAGATGTTTAATCACCTCTTTGCAATGAGCGGCTGCCAGTATGCTAAAGTAGGCTCTGTGCTTATGATATATTTGCCTGACATCCTGTCAGGTAAATCACTCGTTTTAACTTGTTTTTCTTGTGTGTTCCTTCTTTCCATGGGTTAGATGGCTCCAGGGATTGCTAGCAGAATACAATGTCTTTCACTTATCAGGTCTTTGGTCTGTCTCCACAGTAAATTGAAAAGTACAAAAGCCTCCTTATCTTTCTGCATGTTCCCAGCGCATATATTGTTAACAGAAGACAGAAGGAGCCATTTTCAGTATACAACAAAATGTTTAATTACTTCTGCAATCCTGCATGCCATTTAGGGCCCTAGTTGTTTAGCTGAAGTTTGCATAGGCAAAGAAAGCCATCAGTGCTGTCTCTGATTGGGACTCCAGTGAGCAGTTCTAACATTTGTCTTTCTGACACTTCAAGGTGCACCACTATACTGCCGGAAAGGTACCTCCTACCAGGCGACATTTAAACAAAGTACCAGCACACCATGGAGAAATTGCTGTTGACTCCATCTTACATAGCGAGACTGCATCGATTTAGAGGACTTTGGATTCCAATGCTGTCAATCTAGATCATTTAAAAAACAATTTATATAAATCTAGAATGTTTTAAATTACTGAGAAAAACACCTTCATATATAAATCTGGTGCTTTTATGCAGGCTTATGGAAAATACCCATTTTTATTAAAAGAGAAAACAGAAACAGGAAGAGATGCCAGCTTAGATTCCGTATGGCTAGAACACAAKTTTTTAAGTGTCATGTAGAAACCAACAACCATGATAAGAGTTTTGTTAACAAGTAAGCAAGAAAGGATCAAATAAGATAGAATAGTCCTGCCTACATTAGTTTAACAGTTGCACTAGTGGAAAGAAAAGGACCAAATTTATTGAACAGCTTTAAAATATTTATTCACTTTCCATAATAACTGCATATGCCTTAACTATAAACAGCTATTAGTGCTGATGCAGATCACAAGATGATGAGACAGAAAAAGTGGATAGTTTAATGAAAAATTATAGTAAGAATGAGTAATTTAAATAATTACATCCATTTCTATTGACTTATCTTCCTATAGAAGAGTATCTCCGTCTCCTGTAGAAACTGGCAAACATCCTTATTTATGCTCTAGAATTTATGATAAAGGCTTAAAATTCAGTAAAATAATTATATTAAGTTCTACAATATTCTTCCATGTCAAGAGGAAAGTAGATGTTATCTCTGCTGGCTGAATATCATACTCTCATATGCAAGTTTGTCCTTTCTCTGTTGGACTGGATTTGCTGTTCCTTTCATGAGTTCTGAGTCARGCTCTTCTCTTAACAGGAAACAATTGGTAGTCCATATGTAGACAATATTCTTTCTAAATCTTTCCCTTGAACTAAGAGTTGAACAATTTTCCAGGTAAAATTACATTTGATGCTGTCAACACACTTGCTTTTCAGAGGTGTTGCCAAGTTTTGACTGTAATAGCAGACAGGGATGCTCAGATCCCTGCAAAAAGCAATATATAAATAGTAAAAGCAGGATACTAGCAGAGGCAACAGAGCTTTCCTACTGGTATGAAACCATGTGCTTTAAAGAACCCATCTGAACAGCTAGGTATCARGAGATAAAAATAGYGCTGTGTACAGTACTTGCTTATAGGGGTGTCAAAGCACTTGCTATTGACTCAGATTGGACTATAAGAAACTACCACTTCACTTACAAGAGAGCATGCTGTGGGATTAAAAAGCACACAATACCCAAACCATGAGCTACCTCAGGACTATCTCAGCCACTTAATCACCKCTTTGTAATAAGTGGTTGCTTACATCCTGAAGGAAGCTTTACTCTGTATGATATAAGAGTCAAGCACACTGTCAGTAAGTATAGCACTGGAGCAGAAGAACTTATTTTTCTGTAAATATTTAATTTATCATTCTGAAAAAGCTAATCCATAGTCCTTCCATCTAAAATGCTAATCCTAGTCTTTCTCTAACTGACTGGAAAAAAAGTTCTCTGTTACTAATAGTGTGGCTAGTACCTTGTAATGCACTGTACCTGGGGAYGTGGATGTCTGAAGCACTTGTTGGCTCTATATGGCAGGGGTCCTGGCTGGCCTCATCTGAATAATCTTCACTGAATTGAGAGCTCCCAACTGAGAGTATAGTTAAAGTTATACAAAATAGGGATAATACCTGTATATGAAGGCCAAAGCTTTCAGACCTTACTCAGTCAAATCTCCCGTACATTTCTAATGGTATTTGATCAGCATTAGACAGAATTGAATGTCTATTTTCTGTCTAACCACATTTCAGAGAGAAAAAGGCTGTCTTAACCCCCTGAAATACAAACCATATCTGCAGTAGTAACTATACACGTTGGTTCTCGTCTGTAAGTTTAACTTTGGTTCTGCTGCACAAGATTAACTTGCTAGAATGGCAAGTGCTGGGCACGGTCTGACGACTTGAACAGGGAAAGGCCACACAGTGCTCTTGTTTTTCTTTTAATTCCTGTAAAGGAAAAACTAATCTTTCCTGTTTTTAATGGGAAAGCTCTTTGTACATGTGACAATAGGCTCCTTTTTCAAGAAAGCTTGCCTTGGTAAACCAGATGCTTCGGCAAACAGTAAGAGAGAGACATACTCATTCCCACTGACTGTTACTGGAAGGGGAATCTGGGAGTGGAAATGCAAAGAGAAGAGCACTGAGGCGCTACTGAGTAGTGAAATGATTCTTGCCTCTAAAAGATCTACTATAAAATGATTTGAAAGAGATAAATATTCAGATGATCCTCAGTGATTTTGAATTTGGACCCATCTGTTAGGCTGTCAGCAGCATTAAAACTGGGTACTAGTCCTCTTGTCCAAGTATCATTCCTTTAAAAAATGCAAGTTGCGACATAAGCCCATACACAGATGCTGGACTTGCAGCAGAATTCTCATATGCTTTTGTTCAGCCTGGGCCCGATCCTGGAAGAACCAAGCCATCATGAAATTCCCCAAGTTCAGTGGAAACTGAGGGCCCCAGAAGTATTCTAAATATTGTGCTTTATTGTAATCTTTTTTTTTTTTTGGTTTTGTAGTCTTTCATTTTCAAGTCATCTTTGAAGCCTTGGTGCTGTTGTGGCTTCAGATTTAAGGAATGGTTGTGCTCCATTTTAACCTTTCACATTTTATTAGCAAAATCAAAAACAGGACAATTAGATACCTCCTGATTTTCATTTGTTTTAATATTAAGAGAATGTTTGAAATGGCACAAGTCTTGGGGAAAGTACTTCAAGCCGTGGTTGCAGCAGCACTGGAGTTCCAGACAAAGACATCAAAGATAACTTGAAAAGAAAAAAAAATGAAGCCAATAATTCTTTACATTTGGGTGTATTCTTGTGTAATTCTGTTTTGTGTATCAAAAAGAAGACTAAGAAAAGAGAACTCTTTTCTTTAACAGGGAATTGTTAAAGACAAAAATATTTTAAATTTACAATTAAGCTGAGACATTCTCCTATTTCATCTTCTTTGTGCAGGACACCCTAAATAAAACTTTCCCACTTAGTGGAAGGTTGAGTACGCAAAAGTTTAGGGACTGGAGAGTCTCTGCCGTTGACTTGCTGTGTGGCCATCAGAAAATTCCTTAATATTTATTTTTGCTATTAGAATAGGATTTCTGTATCTATCATCTCAAGCATCTGTACACTAACTTTTACTAGTCAACTAGTCCTTCTGGTAACCCTACTTGTATTTAAGATAGATCTGAATATAATACGTCTTAAACGCTTATACCTAAGAGCGTTTGCTTTTTATTTCACTAATAATAGAACACAAAAGTAAAATATGGCAATGAATATGTACATCATTTTTGAGGTTTCTCTTTTGTTCATATTTCTTGCCTCTTATGCTTGGACCTGAATAATACAGCTCCATAAAGATCAAAAAAATGTATTAAAAGACACATTATATTATTTTCACTTGTCTATTCATACATTTTACTTGCTGCACCTCATCAAAACTTAATTTATAAGCTCCTTAGAATGGGGATCAAGGGTGCAATATGACCTGCTGGGTTAAATGAATTTTTCATTCTATAGTATTTTTAAACACTCAGTACCCTTTATGGTAAGGCTTTAAGAAGATTAAGGAAGATTCTCTTTTTCTCTGTTTCCTGAAAATGCTGAGCTTTTGAAGGAGAATGTTTTGAGGAGCTTACAGTCATACAAAATAAAAATATTATTAATTGAGAACTGAAAATAGCATTTGCCTCAGAAGGTGTTAGGTCGGACATATCTGTGCAGAAGGAAAATAAGAGCAATCAGCAACTAATATTATGTTGAAGAAGGTGAGAAGTAAGTGAGCAGATTGGTCAAACACTAGCAGAGGTAGCAAGCAAGAATCAGAGATTCTAGTATTTTATTAAATRCCTCTTTCAAAGATGAAAAAAATTGAATAACTTGGAACTTTGAGAAGATATTTTCCTTATTATTCTTGTACCTATTTATATAAACTTTTAGGTTAGCAACAAGCTCCYTCATTGTATAACATTACCAAGAAAAGATCTTAAATATTTAAAATGAAACATGTTAATACATTAGTTTGTTGCTTTTGGGGGAAATTATTTTCTCTTCTAAGAATATCTTTAAAATGTGCTTATATAATGCTTCAGATACATCTCAGTAAATCAGAAAACAATATGATTTAAATATTTGGATAATCTTTTCACCCATTTATTTTGTATCTCCCTTAGAACTGTTGATCAGACCTAAGGAGAGTCTGCCGGATACCTGTGGACTTCACTTGAGCTTTGCACTTTGATTGTAGGTYTCAATAGACCACTAAATATCACTGTGTTTAGTAGCTGTGTTTTGCTGATTTTCACCTAAATAAGAATAATTCCAGTCTTTGGGGCACTAATGTCTCATTATAAGTTCATTATCAACTATTAATAGTGAGATGGATTATAATCATCCAGGACTAACAGTCCAGTGCCCATGCAGCCAGAAGAAATGGGTTCCAGTGCATGCCAGGACATGAACATCACAAGAGCATCTGCACTGCTCCGTCTAGACCCAGTGCTTCCGGTCTTGACCATTGCCCTGGTATTTTCATAGCTCCATCTGTAAAGACTCCAAGATCTCCTTGATAAATGATGAGTCTCTTCAGAGCCCACCATTCTGTATATATAAGATTAGGATGGTTTCTCCCTGTACGCATCATTTAGTATTTACCTACTTTGAAGTTCATCTGCCATTTAATTATTTAATCTCCCACTCATGCTATGCAGCCAGACCTCATCTTTATTTCCCCRAATAGTTTAGATAACTAACTTGGAGATACTCATAGGAAACTGTCAATCACCACCTCTGCTGAGTACAGTCTGTAGAAAAATATAGGTGATTCCACCTCAGAAATAAAATAATTCAAAATAAATAAATGAAGAAGAAAGTCCTTCATCTTTCTTGCAGAAGCTTTATCCTTCCCATGGCCTTCAAATTCATTTCCAGCCTGAAGGAGCTTGCCCCTTTAGCTCTCTCATTCCAAATGCATTTTCCTTCTGCATACATCAGTCTCATGGATAACAGCGTCTGTAAGGCTAGGAGGCCTGCACACGGAAAGGAGCCAGCTGGCCATGAAAAGGAAATGCAGTGGGAGTACTGAGAGAGGTCCCATGTGATAACCTTGGAACTTCAGACCTGGTGACACGARTGTCACCAACAGTCCCTGGCACCTCCATGCTCCTAACGCAGACACAACAGCTTCCAGGAATAYGGGTCCAGTCATTCGCTCCTTCTATAGGAGCTGACTTCCTGAAATTGTCCCTGTGTTCTTCAGCAGCCAAGAGGATGCTGGATACTTCAGGGACAGCGTGCTTTTTGTTGGCTGCTGTTTGGCTGGTGGGGCGGTGAGAGATGATAGGGACTCCCTATCCCTATCCAGCCTTCTATCTGAGCAGATTTTGTGCAGAAACCAAGGGACAAAGCCGTCTCATTTCAAGGTTTGTGTCAGGGGCTGTGTCATTCACACCTCTCATGTTTATAAGGCATGAAGGTGCCAGCTTTGATCTGAGCTTGATGCTGGGAAGGTACCCTGTCTCTGATTTCCTTTTGCAGTCAGTCTCTTGACCTCCTACACAAACCCTGTATTCCATCTACTCATTCTAGATGGTTAAGAAATAAACGCTTTAGTACTATACTCCTGTTCCTCAGGTTTTGTTACAAGAGCTCCCACAAAAAGGTTCTGGATTGATTTAGGAAGAAATTTCTAATTGGGGGACAATTTCTGATAGGGAGGACATAGAGTAACAGAGATTACAGGATCCRACTAGGAACTTGTAGCCCATTGCAGCTATCAAGCCAGGCAGCTGGAATTATCCAAATGCTAGTGGTGTTTACTCACAAGCAGGCAGCTCAGTCCTACTTGGTGATGACCCTGCTCAGGAGCATGCTAGGGCTCATGGTAGCTGAGATCATTCTTAAGGTGCTCTACTGCTAATTGAAGATGTTTGTAGTTATGTGAATATGACAGATGTCTCATCATTGGCTTCCCCAGGTATTCTCAACGGTGAGTCTCTGCCATCCCTTGTCAGATATTGGGTCCTTTTGCCCTAGTAGTCATAGATAGCAATAAGCTACATTTGAATATTTTTACTTTAACTGGAGTTGCCGTCTTTGGCCTCAAATTCCCCCCCAGGTTGCCTGTCTATGGAGCTGTTACAGTACTCAGGATGGTGGTCCAAGTGCTAAGCAGATTGGATGAAGAGAGATCTTGGCCTGAGGAGAAACAATCAATAATGGAACAAGACAAGCTCAGCTCTTGGCAGCTCAAGTATTTAAAAATGCAGTCCTTAGTGGCTTGAGGTACATCTGAGAAGGGTTTTTGATGATTTATATTTTGTACTCACTCAGCAGGCTGGGATGATTTTAAATGCATTATGTCCTGTCTAAATGACAAAGATTTCCCAGCAAAAACCCTGGCATTGACACAACTCTAAGAAGAATTTTCAGTTTTTTGGCACTCCTGAATGTCATATAAGTTTCTTAGAAAGGCTCCTGTCAGCAAGTAGTATAACTCTGCTGGGGGTTGCTGCTGACATAAAGGTGCTGCTATAACCATAGAGGAAGGAACATTTTAGTGTAGAAAAAGACATTGATCTTTTTGTGATCTAACCTCTCCTCTAACCGGTGCTTCAGGACCTAACTTCTAACATGAATGTAATATTGCTCTAATTCTACTTGTTTTGACGCTAAAATCTGGTAGTGATAGGTAGACATTCCTTTGATATGGTAGTAGGGATCATATAGTTCTGTACAGATAGATAGACATGGAAATTTTCTGCAGAAACAAGAATGATTTTCATATGCATGACATATATGTCAAATAAGAAAGAATATATGAATAAAGGAAGGCCATCTCTGTTTTATTTTTCAGCTGACTTTTATGGAGAGATCTTCAAAGAGAGAGATTACTTAAGCATGAGAAGCTTATTTGCTTATCAGACACAATCAGTCTTCTAGCAGCTGTAAATTATATACAATTGGTTTAGCCATTCACAGATCTGCAGGTGCTATTACTTGCTGATTTTCTACATTTTTCCATTTGCTCACAGACACACAGCACAGATGACCTTTACATAGCAGTTCAGGGCCAGCCTATACCACTACTTGTAATCCCTGCAATATGCTTTACTGGCCTCTGCTCCCATCAGAAGTAAAGATAATTTTCTCTTTTCTTTTCCATTCTATTATCTGTATCACATGGTGTAGGCAACACTCAAAAAATGTTTCTGAAAAAAAAATCTGTAAACTAGTGAGAGACTTTAATTCTGCAACGTTAAACAGCTGAGAAGTATGACATTGGACCTATGGTCATTCACCGTCTCAAATTCYTTAGTTTCTTGTAGTTTACCATCTGCTTTATTTTTGTTCGTAAATATCTTTGAAAGTTGGATATTGCAGCACCTTTCTTTCCTTCTTTAATCAAGAAAAGAAAACTTGAATCTCAGTTATTCTACACTATAAATAGTTTTGGAAAGTAATTAGAAGACATTGTAGGAAGGTGTGGATTTTGGAAAGGACTTGTGTATATCCATAGCACTTGCTGTKATTCTCCACCTTACCAAGTGTGGTGCTTGATATTCTCTGGTAAAGAGACCACTAACATTGATTGATTTCTTAACTTTTGCAATACGAAACGAACACTAAACATATTCTACGCTCCAACTCCTGCATTTCATAGTTTCATTCACAGCTGAAACTATTATATGGATAATAGTTTGGCAATCTCATATTCTCAAACAATGCAAAAGTACACCTGTCTGACTTACCAAAGCCTCTGGTGTAATGCTTCCAGTCCGTTTGGCCTGTAGGATAAACCTCTGTTCTTTCACACGGCAGGTGAACCGTGCAGCCCATGCAGCTGTCACCCACAGTSACTCCACTGCTCTTTAATATTGTTTTCCATATTAGACACAAAGCTGGTGGTGTCCTGCTGCTGGAGGTCTTCAGCTGTGATTCTTTTCTGTCCTGCAGAAGAAATACTCTCCAATTACTGTGCTGGACAGATAACCACTTCAAGAGGAAAAGGACACTTTCTCTGTGTCTTTTCACTGTCTCTATGACTGTTGTCCACAGGATCTACACTGCATTGCTAATGAAGGAAGATTTTGCACCTAAAATTCTAAAAATTGAAGAATAAACTGAATTTCCATAAAGGATAGTAAGGAGGATGAAAAGATATAGACAAAAGATGATAATTATTACAGTTCAAGCTAAATCATTTAATCCTAAGCAAGGTGTACGGATACTAGTGGTCAAGTCTGTGTGGACACAGTAGTCATCGAAGACAATTTATTACAGAGTAAATAATATTTCTTTATTGAAGGTAAATAAACATGAAAAATTCATGTAGTAAACAAAATCGGTCAGTTAGTTAATAAAAAAGAAACGTGTTGTAACAGTTCAGTAACTGAATCTATTTCTATGGCCTGTCTCATGCAGGAAGTTATAGTAGTTGTTCCAGTGATGTCTTCCAGCAGTAATCTCCATGAATACAGTTGTACTGAAGTTCTTTTTCATGAAAGTTTTTCAGTCTTTATCTGTGCCCAAGTAAATTTTTCTTTTTTGTATTTTTTACTTTCCTTTTGGCAAAAGTACTACTTTTGCTGATCGGTCAGGTTTTTTGGCTATCTCAAGAAGTTCTTCCCAAAGGACTCTATTCCTTCCACCTTTATCCACCTCCTGAATGACAGAAACTACATTTGGCCTAGAAGAACTAATATATCAAATTCTGTGGTGGGGAATTATTCTGGCTTACAACTGACTTTCATCCCCCATGCTTTGGTCTTTGTTCCATCTCCAGCCAGCCCCAGCCATAGCTCATTGCCACTCTCCTCTGCTGCACACAGGGTGTTCCAGACTGGACTGGTAATAAGATACACACGGGCCCTGCAGTGCTCAAAATGCAACCCTATCTAGAAAGCAAAATTGTCCCACTGCTCTAATGAAGGTAGGGCACAAGGCCAGTCTGGTAGAGGACTGGTTTTGTTTTCCAGATTGTGCCTGGCCATTAGAACTTTTTAAAATATTAGGAAGTGGACTGGAATCTCCAGAAAGATTTATTGCTTTACTAAAACTTCAAATGGAGCCAATAATCTATTGGCACTTAAAAAAGAAACAACAATYAGGAAAGCACTGAATCCATTAGAAATATAGTTTTCTACTGAGGTGTGAATGAATGACTACGACAGGCTCTCTTGGAGCTTCARGCTGAAAAGAGGGCTGCTTTCTGTTTAATTCCAGGTAGTGTTTTGTGTATATGTGCTTAGACAAACCTGGTTGGTGCATCGCTGACCAGGTCTGCCAACATACCTTAGTCCTGACCTGTAAAGTAAATCACGCTCTATATTTATACAGTTGCTGGGCTTGGTCTCCTCTGAATTATAAAACTACCACTTGGGCAAAACTCTGTGAGATTGTAATGGGATTTTAGTCCATAAATTCACACCAATATTTGTTTTTATCAGTATTAGATCAGTCCTGGCAGTTCTCCTTACAAATGTAATCCCTGGGACAGGATAACTGTTTTTATTTCCACTGCAAACAACTTAGAAAATTTTCAGTAAAAGATGGGTCTGAACCAAAATGCAGGTTCCAAACAGATTCTCTGCACCTTCTTGCCCTATAGCAAGTGAAAAAAGAATGCTTTCTTTGTTTCATTTTAGCAGCCAAATTTAAAGTAACCTACAAAAGAGATAAATGGGTTCTGCAGAGTTCTTTTTGTGGTTTATTTGAGAAGAGTTAAAAATGATTTCTTTTRGAGTATTTTGGCAGGTTTTGCAGAGCATATTTTTTGTAATACTGTACTGATCAGTGAAATGAGTATGCCATGAAGTGAATGTAATTATTTTTAAGGAAAAAGTATATATTTAATTGTGGCTAAAATAGTGAGAATTTCTATTTGTTAATACATACAACTAAATAGTTGGATGAAAATATAACTTTGGGAAGGATTTAATGTTCTATTTTTTCAATTAAAATCAGAAGTAGTCTATAATTACACCTGAGATCCCTAGCAGGTCTTCTAGAAAATCATCAAAGAGTAAACAAATAAAGCCTTAGATCTCTACTTGTTCATATTTTTATTGTGTAAGGAGACTTCAGAATCAAACGAAAACCACTTACGAATGTTCCTCACAATCTGGAAGGACGTCCAAGTGGTGGGTTCAGGACTAGCCCTTAGGATGTGTGTGATGGCCCAGCTGATTTGTTGTGTGAGTTAGGAGCCAGCAGTGTAGATCCCTCAGCACAGAGTACAGACTGGTGGAGCCACGTTCAGAAAGTCTCATAAATCTAAGGGTATCTCTCCTCATACTTAAAAGAGGTGACTGGGCATAGTTTTCATTAATGTTTAAGGACATCATGTGTTTAAATCTCATTTCTTTGGCCATCTGAGGCCATTCTTTTGCATGCACTGCATTATACATCCATCTTCAGAAGAGAAATTGTAACCATCCTYCCAGCCACTGCGCTCACTTATCTTCCAAATGCTGAAAGTTTTGCTACCCACTCAGATTTCCAACAGAAGAATCTCATATTTTCAGTTAGCTCTTTCTTGTTGGCGGCAGAAGGCTCTGAGGTGCATAGGAAATTGCTTGTACAGGCTATTACCTTCCTCCGTTCTGCCATGGCATGGCTTCAACGGCACAGTCCTCATTTTTCTCTTACCGGCAGTTGCTCACATGTTCCCCACGGTCATAGGCCTTTCAGCTGTGAACGTGGTGTGAGGATGCTTGCATTACAACCCGAGATACCCTTGAGAATCTAATTTTAAGCCTAGATTAGCCAAGACATATACAGTGGAAATTAAAATCCAAGCTGATACTCTTGTCATAAATTAGAGTAGGAAGATTATATATATAAAAGATTGAAAGTATATATATTTCCCTTCTTCCCAGAATGTAAATGCCAAAATGTAATCCAAGATTTTCACCACTAATTGAGTTTCTGTTCTTTGTCTACTGAGGCCAGAATTATAAAATGTCTTAAAGAGGCTGTCTGAAGTTTTGTTTTTGCTTTCACGTGGACAGAATGATTTGTTTTTAAAAAAACTGTTAATTAGAAATTAGATTTTTTCAGTGAGAAACCTGTGGCCCTCTGAAAGACTATTTTAGCAATGAGAAAAAGTTTATACTCCAATTTGTTTTCTCAGATGATAGCTGTTCCTTTGTTGAAAGAAATGATGAGTTTGTTATTTCCATAGGTGAGTATGTTTATAGCTGATTTGCACTAAATCTCCCCAGCATTCAACAAGTAGAGGATGTATAGTACTGAGCTGGGATTTGCAAGACTTGACCTTCTTCACTGACTTCCTGAGGACTGTAGGTAAACCATTTTAACATGCCTATGCCCCAGTTTTCCTGTTTGCAAAATGGAGGTTGTTAGGCTCCCTTCCTCGATGAATTGGTTTGTTATCTACCAGTCAAAACAGAGTATGTTACCAAGCAAAGATCAAGAATATTCATTTTTCAAGGCATTGTTTGATTTACTTTTCAGTCCTTTGTGATCTACTGACATTCTGTTCATCACTGAAATTTTAAAAATTATATATTAGAAAAAAATGTTTAGAATTTTCCCTTTTCATATCCTAGTCAGACACCCATCCTAATTCCAGTAAGAATGTCATCAATCAACTGCCTAGGATGAGTTGGAAATTTATCCTAGTATGCTACTTCTCTTGAATATAACAAAGATATGCACAATGAAATATATATGCAGAGCCTCCCATTATTTTGTACTCTCGAGAGTAAATAACAGTATTTATTATCTGTTTTGAATAATTAAATTATTATCATTATTTCTATAGCAGGGAAACATTTTACATAACTTTTTCTAGATTGGTTAGTGTTTAACAAAAGGCATTTTTCCTATCTTTGGATGTTTCTGACATTATTTTTTTTTTAACTCTTCTCTCAGAAATCCCCTTTGATTATAACATTTATGGGAAGGGCATCTTACTGGTAAATTCTAGTATTCAGAGAAAAATCTTGCATAAAAAATTTCTCTCTCACTATTCAGTTGGTGAAGAGGGTTTCTTTTGGACTGTAGTATAAGCTGCCCATCCATTTTTTCCTCTGAGCTTGGCAAAGTGTGTTCATTTATCACTCTGACTCTTTTGGCTTTCAAGTCAGCAAAGTAGAGTCTGAACACCTCTTACATCTCCTTCCTATTTTTGAAAGACAGTCACAAGTACTATATTGAACACAAATAAAGACAGACTTTCTCCTGAAGAGTTTTACTAGCAAATATTTGAAAAACTAGACATTCTAGGAAATCCAGGTGTTTGGAAGAACATGAATGAAGAAACGATGATGTCTTGGCTGAAGCTAAGCATGAATGTTTTTACCAAAATATGCTACTAAATTTAGCCTAGGTGGCTCAACAAATTTCCTTTTGTTACTCAGAGATTTCTCATTATTACACTTTAGCAACTTTAGAGCTCATAAAAGGGTCCAGATGAGCAGCTTTGGAGATGAACAACTGTGCTTATTCACAGAGTGTGTTTCTAAGTATTGGAGTACCACTGTTCCTTACCTCTAACTGGGAAGGCATCACTTTCTCATAATGTGAGAATAATCCACATGTCCTTTCATATATTCATCTCTCTTTAAACACCGTCAAGTTAGTGCCGACTCTACTGAGAATCTCTCTGGGTTTGTCTGTACTAGTAAAGAGCCTTACTAGAAGCTTAAACACAARTCCTCCATGGATACTACTGCCCTGTATAATGTCTGTGTGTAGCTAGTGCAATCAGGCAGAGTCCTGTGTTCCCAAATCTATCGGATTGTGGCACTTCAGGTTGCTCTTGAGATGAAGAAGCATTTGATGGTTCCTACTTTATTCTGTCAAAATTCCCATTGCTTGTCAAGAGCATACTAACAAAGTCAGGATCTGGGCCCTGTTCTGGATCTGAACTTGCTGCAAATCCCCTGAAGTCCAYTCTTAATACTGCTGCATTTGTACAATATTATGGAGGTGCTGTTAGCTGCAAGTGCTAGGGAGTGTTAGCCACTTCTTCCTCACTGTAGATACCRGTGCAGTCTCAGTGTAGTTCTGTGACTTCAGTGTAGGCAATCCTGAGGATGTGGCCTAGGAAGTCTGGTCTCCCCTTGAAATTTACTACTCCCCTAGGAGTTATATAAGCACAGCTCAAGAATACACTCTACATTTGCATTGCAGTAAATAGAATAAAAAAGAAATATACCCTTTAGACTTTTTGGAGTGTCTTCACATTTATATCAGGGTGAGTATGAATAAAACTTGACTCCTTGATTCTTTTAAATTGATTTTTATTCCATAAATGGTTTTAAATCAATTTACACAGTTTTAGGTAAGAATCACCTTTTAATGATGAAAAATCCTTCCAAAACAAAGGAACAACTAATTGTTTCTAACTTCTAAAATACTTTTTAGGGTTGTGTTACGGAGTGAAAAACCCTTGCACATGGAGGTCTCAGAGGAGCTGCCGTTCATTAATGTTTTAAACAGATGCTTCACTGAGCAACATATTTAATTAAATCCACAACTGTTGTGCTTAAACAAGAAAGATTTTTCACTAGAGCAAGCATAAAGTTGAATGCACAGCAGCCATTAACTAGAATTGTTTGTATGATGTGTTCTATCAAACAGGTAGAGTAGCTTTTCAAAGGTAAATTAATTTAAGTGTTGATTGTCATTAAGAGCTCCAAAACAAAGCTCAACTGCATAACAACTGTAGGTCGTTATTCTTTCTGTAAAGTCTAATGCTATTTCCACAGACCTTCATGGGAGCAGATAGGGCTTTTGTAGGTGTCAGTGATACATATATATTATGTTTTGTGAAGATCATAAACAAGCACATATGGCACAATCGTTTACATTATAAACAAGCAAGTAGGAGCCACTTGCTCTTGATTTCAATATGCAACCCATAGGAAGGCTAAATGTGTCACTGACTACACACACGACCCAAAGCCACAAGCCCTAATTACACTGAGTACATGCAGGCTYAGCCAGGGTTAAAATACAAAATGCCGGTAACACCTTCACTTCCCTCAGCTCTCTACCACAGCAACCCTAYCAGGTTCAGACAAATTGGTCCAGATTAGCCCAGAAACTGCACTGGTATCTGGGTTCATCTACCGACCTCGGTGAAGTTCCTCTGGTATAAACGGTAGCCAGATCTCTATGTGGAAAGATTCTTTTGGAGATATCATTCCTTGTATTCCTTTGTCTTTTCATTAGAGTGCCTTGGAAGAAGCTTTTTTCTCCTCAAAAAGCATGACATTGTTCTACAATACTGGAAATTTAAAGACTCGGGTACTAGCGGGAAGTCTGCAAATTCAGAGAGGTCGCGCTTAATCTACTGCAGTGTTGTGATGCACACCACTCTACAGACTGTGTGAACCAGTAAAGGAACATGCGGATTTATTTATTGCAAGGTGATTAGAAATATTTGCAGACTTTATTCTCTTCAGGTACTGCATGTTCCTTAGCACTCATAATGTGTGAGTTTAAAATGCACTGCAATACACATTAGGTCTTTGAGGAAATCTTAATGTTAATTTATGCCAGCATTTATATAAACTAGGGTTGTGTACTAGCRAGAACATGAAGTAAAGACTAAGGAGATTCTGTCCCTACTCTGCCACAGACTCTTTGAGTCAGTAGAGGAACAAATATCTTAAGCCCTCTTGATTTTCCCAGTGCCTTCTAACTCATCTTTTCCTTTCCTTAATTTAGACTGTAAATATTTATGAAATAATTTTTTTGTATTATGTAAACATGACCTCATTTTTGTTCGGACCAATGACTGTCATCCTAATACAAACAATAGCATAACCATTCTCTATTTCACAAATAGTGCGGTGAGCACTATTTATTCAATATTCAGAAAGCAGCCAAAGCACTGCTTTTACTTAGTGTGTTAGAAATAAATGGCAATATGCTGCTGTATTTCTGAAAAAAAAAGATTTGTTTCAAGGTACTTACTGCTACAGAGCCTAGTAATGCTGCACATAGAAAGAAAAACCTTATAGTTACGTTATTTATTTATTTTTTAAGCACCAAAGAAAACCAGCTTTTCTCCATTCCAGAGCCATACTCTATCAGATTTTGCTACAAAATAATTGCATTGTCTGATAAAATGACTGAGTTGTTGCCCATGACAAAAATCTTTGTTCTTTGGGGAACGTTGGAGAAATTTTGCCCTGGGCAAAATTCTCAGTTTTGCTTAATCATTTGTTGTTGATATTATCTGTTTTTATAAGAAAAATTCAGAATGAAAATGCTAGTACATTTTCTACAGCTCAATATGCATCTAAAATATAGAATATTTTGGTAGCTTGTGCTCCAAACAATAAATAAACTAAGAKTTATCATTTGGTATTTTCTTACACTATTTACAAAGGTCTAGAGAGAAAAATAAGGATGTTATTCTGCTGTTTCGACAGGTTTCCTTCTGATTATTAAGTTCTAAATACAAAGTAACAAATAGTCCAGACAAGAGTTAAAATGAACTACCCTTGAATATGCAGAAATAAGGGATCCTTTTCTTCTTTCCTTCTGTCCATCATTTACCTTCTCTGTGAAATGACGTTAGAGTTAAATAGGAGAATAATAAAAGGTGTGAAGACTGCCAAGAGAGTTGCCATGGTTTTAAAAGCAGTTGTACTCAACAAAGCCAGAAAAAAAAAAATACTCAGAAGAGAGGAAATATAATGAGTCTAAGGAACGGTCAATAACATTATAGGATATAAAGTCAGGATTCTGACCCACTGCAAAATGCAGGGTCCAGTCCTGGTCTCCTTGAAATTTAATGGCAAAAACCCCATTTACTTCAATAACGCAGGACTGGAACTTCTATTTGGAACAGGATTATCATAATTATTTTAGTTGGCTGAAGTTCTTGTTTTCATATTTCCCATAACTTGGATATATAATGACTTTTCAACAATAGATACAGTATATTATACAGCAGTATTCTTGTTTATAGTAGGAAGTGTCAAAGAATTCAGCCTAGAGATAATTGCTCTTTTTTGCCTGCAATCATTACATTTAATTTTGTGAGGCAACACTGTGTTTACAAGTATAGTGTATCCCATAATACTATACTAGATGTCTGTGCATATAACTAAAAGGTCATAGCTATTGAAGTTCAGTCTCTATCTTATTTGTAAGTTCAAGATACATACTACTTCTATATCAAAGAATCTCTGTTACATATATATATATATAAATATATATATTTTACTGAATATATACATATTTTCTGAATTATCTTAGAGGCTAGAGTACAGAACAGCAAAAAAAATTAAATATGTATTAAAATAGCAGGTCAGTCACAAAAAGAAAAGTTTAACATTATCACTTATCTTATGATGGGGGCTCCTAGGTAATACTGAAATTTAATTAATAATTAATAATATAACAAAATTATCTTTGACATTGGAAACATTATTTATAGTACAGTAATGAATGGACTGAGGTAGGTAAAAAAGCAGCTGCTTGTTCAAACCAGTTGCCTCTAGAATCAGTTGCCATAGCGACTATTATCATTATTTTTACACATTACTGTTCCTGTTACTATTTTCATTGTTCCTATTTCTCTTCTATAGTGTCCTTAAAAAAATTTGTACTTCCWKSCATTTTCCAGGTTATTATACTATACTCTTCCATGAATGAGTTAATTTGTTTTAAAGAAATAAACATTTCACAAAGCAATAGCGATAGTGCCTACATGTACGGTCAGTCACGGAGGGCTTCCTACATTAAATTCAAATAGGAAGCTCTGATAGACATAGCTATTTGAAATAAAACCTCATTCTAATGCCAAGTATTTGCTGACCTGGTAATTAAAGGGTCAATTGAATTTATAGGACTTAATTTTTTACTACCAAAGCAATTTTGACAATTTTTCATTTTAGTAAAAAATTGTGAGTAACTACTTTGGTTATATATATTGAAAGATCATATTTTTAGAAACACACAGATAATTCAAAACATCTGGACTCTGAAGTATGCCTTTGTACACAACCTTTGCAAAATAAGTTCCATCAGTTCCAYGGCATTTACACTGCCCTTTTCTGTAAACCACAACAGGCCGAGGTGAGTAACTGAGGTGACCAACGTGACAGGGTTGCYGCAGGCAGTTGTGTCCCTTGGATGACTGAGGTCACCAGGGATCCTCAAAGAGAGAAGGGAGTCCTGGTTACTCGGGCAAAGCGAATGATTCATGTGGCTGAAAGACCTCCATGACCTGGATGCCTTGAGTCACTCAGGTGATGGGAATGATCTATATGCCTGATGTCCCTTGGACAAGCCACGCTCTTCTTGCTGTTATAATAGAAGCAGCCAAATGAACTTCTACTTTCCATCTCTAGATACAGCACTGAGATTAATAAGAAGGCTTGATAATTGTTAAACTTGCTTTGGAACTCTAAAAATCCAAYCTCTGAGCTGCTTAAGGATGTTTTGTGTGGTCTTCCGGCAAAACCWCCCTAAGGATGATTGAAATAATTAGTGTGAGATAGACTTCATTAATTCCTCTGCTGAAGGGCCACCACTTTCATTCCCACAGGGTGAGGGAACCATCATTGACACTGAGACTATCTGCAGGAGAAGGACATGTGGCAACATGGGGACACCAGGCACTGTTGACATAGGCATAGTTCAAATAAGACTTTAGAGCCTGCATAAATCCACACTGGTATCTTGGCTAGTGCAGAAGCATTTTTGGTGGTAATAGTGGAAGAAGAGAAAGAGGTGATGAATGGATGTAGCTAAAAATGCAGCCCTAAGTGTAATGCACTGTTTTACAGTTGATTTCTAATTATTTTAATTCCTGACTTTCTGTGATCAAAACATAACATGATTTAGGAAAGCAGTCCAATGATGTTCTGAATGAAATATAATCATTTTTATTTGCTCAAGCCAAAAGTATATTTAGACTTGATACAATAATCTGTGCTTGTACTGATGGGAACAGTGAATAGACATTTTAATCAAAGCACATATTTATGAAGAGATAAAGTAAGTATTTCCGGAAGCTTGTGCCTCTAGCTTAAAATAGGCCTTATTTTAAAGTTATACTGGTTCTGGACAGTGGATAGCTCCTTTGGGGCTTTTTGTGTTTTTTTTTCTTTTGTTTTTTCCCCAGCTAGTGCAAAAGAATGATTTGTAAGCATGAAAAGTAGTATAATRCTTATTTTTATGCTCACAAATGTGGAAAAAAAGAGTGCAGTCAAGTAAAGTCTGCCCTCTAGTTTACCCTTTTATATTACACCAAGCACTGCATTTATACCCAGAGCTAAATGAATTTACTGTTCCATGGAGATACATTGTACTATTATTTGTCCCATTGCTTCCTCTTATATTTGCTTATTTTGCATTAAGGTGATAAATATAATAGCATGCTGGATTCTTAGCCATCTACTTAACATAAAAAAAGATTATCTTTTAATATACTTCAGTAAATATTTAAATCATTGTTTTCAGTACGAAGTAGACATTTTAGACTAAACTCACGGAGTCTTACAAGTATTAAATCATCAAGGGTAAATTTCCTCTACTACAYTGTGGGAAGTGTAGCAACATAGCAGCCAGTCATAAGTGGTACTGATCATCTCTAGGGAGATGTTAAACAGCCTCCACTCTCATTGAAGCCATTGATTTGTTTTGGGTTGGTTTGGATTTTTTACATATGGTCAGATTGTACATCCTAGTTAAAGGAAGTGGAAGTAATACTGGTGCAGCATGTAAAGATTAGTTTTCCACCTGGCAATGTCAAGAATGGAAGGTTTTGTTCKTATGTGCAAAACCTTTTATATTATAAATCATTCCTTTATCTTATTATCCAGTGACAACTGAGACCTGGTTTGCTCATCTCCTCCTCTGAGTGTGATAAGACTGTCTCATGTGAAAATTCAACAAATGTTCTATCACGATGGTATGATGATATAACTGTAAGATGAATTTTTGGTGTCTCAACTCCAGCAACCATGAATGTACTGAACTTTTTATTAAATATCTTCTTTCACAGCTCAGATGATCTCTGTACTGAAAACTGTAATGAAATTCAAGATGTGCATGCAGGGCTGAACAGCCTGGAGTGAAGTTGGTTGTGCAAGAAAGGTTTATGATGAGGGAGGATAAGAATGAATTAACAGTGAAATTGTATTATATCATTCTCAGTAGGAGGAGTATACTTTAATTGACCTATATACGAAAAACAAAGAAATGTTAATAGCCTTATTTACTGAAAGATATCAGATGTATAATATCTTTGTCTGCCTCAAATATAGGCATATACAATATATTCAAGCAGTTATGGTTACAGTCATCTTTATTCCTTCCCTCTTAACATAACAAAATCAACCAGATTTTAAGCCACGCTGGGTGATACTGTGATAAGCATCAGGGTGTACCCACACACTGCAGCAAACATTAAAGGGGTTGAAGGCATGAGTCTCTGCCGACTTTTGCACTCTGTGCAATCGCTACGGATTCCTCCAGGGTGTGAGTGTATTAGGAATATGGGAATTGGGGTTCAGGTGTTTTACAAAGCAAATGCAGAAGGAGGTGTATGTATATRCCTGAATGCTGTAATTACAACATTTTTTTTCCAGCAAATCTAAATCTAGGAAAGCTATTTCATGACGTGCTGTATTTTACTCATACATGTGTCAACATATCCTTTTCTACTACTGTATTTATTTGCAATGTCAACTTTATCCAGTTCAGAGTCCTTTTCAAGACATTTCTATGTTAATCACAACACATACAGCTATTTGAGTGCCAATAATAAACACTCTCCTCTGTCACTTTTCTACTTTTTACTTGTGCAGCTGTATCACTTCACTAGATTATCCCCTGCTTCTTCAGCTGCGACTCAGAGTCTGCCATGCCCCTTTTCTAGCTCTCCCTCCTCTCCTGCCACCTCTGAGCAGGCCTTCGTGTTCAGAGTCTCCAGGGAGACTCTATATCCACCACCAAGAAACTACACAGAGGGATACTAGAGACAGTTTTTACTTTTTTTAGTGTTTTTATTGTAAATTAACTGTTTTTGCCGTGAGAAAAAATCAGAATCATGTTCCATGTATTTACCAAAAATGGAAAAGAGATGTTTTGATCATAGCCAACAAGGAGTTTAATGATGGCGGGAGGRTTCTTTATTCCAGAAAAAGAAGTAATGAGGTATAAGGTCTGCAAGTTGAAGCTAGGCGAATTCAGAAAAWTTAGAATTCTTTTATTTGGTTTTTAACAGTGCTGTTAATTAAGCATGGGAAGAACTAGCCTGAAGTCATGACAGATCTTTTTGTCACATGAGATCTTTCAATGAAAAATCAATATAGTTCAAAAAGAGATACTATACCTCTAAGAGAAACGAATTCACTGCAGCAACTGCTTAGAGAAATGGCATGTGTTATTTCAGGAGGTAGATTGGATGGTCATAGTCATTCTAGCTTCATCTATGAATTTATCACCAGGAAGCACCTAGTCACCATTTAACAACTCTCCATTTTTGTTGTAGCCCTTTTTTCTTGTCCTCCATTTATCTTTAAGCCATTATGAGTGTTACTGGAAACAATATAATTCACATGTAAGAAATATTTTTTAGCATACATAGCTGTTCCAAACAATATAGAAAGAGCAGAAAATGTAATGTTATTAATATCAGTATTTGTGCTGACCTTGTCTATACTGCTACAATCACCAAGCTACAGATAACCATGATAGTCCAGGATGACATTTTCTATTTCAGTTTATTATATTTTGTGGCATACATCAGTGCACCAGAAAATAAATATATTAAATCAATAATTAAATGCAGAAATTACTTTTCACATAAATGTAACATTCTCATTTAAAAATATTTTGGGATATTTAATCAATTAAATGTTTATAAAGCATCTCAAAATATTTCTTCTCTGTTTTTATAAACAGTTTCTAATCAATACTTGCTTTTAGGTAGGTTAAATAAAGAACGTTACATGTAACTAATGTTAAAAACTGAAATAGTGAATTAAAAAGCCATACATATTTTTGCTCTGAGAGAGGAAATCTTCTACCCTGATTTCATGCACAACTGTGAGGACTTAGAATTTTTTTGAATACTCAGTGTTTTCTGCCTATCCCTGTTTCCACACCTTATAATTTTTAGCATCTCTGAAGAATATATAAGACCCCAAAGGTTGTTGAATATTTCCTCCATGATATCAACAATTAATGCTGTTAATTTTCTTTTTCCTCTTGATGAATCATAGGCCCTAAAATTCCATCCACTTACCCCTGTATATAGCCTGTATATAGCCTGCATATACCTGTACATAGTCTTCTGCCTAATTAAACTGTATCTTCCAGAAAGACATCAACTGGAAGATACTAGTATGCATCAAAGACACTCATCRTAAGAAATTAGGTGTGCAGATATCTTCCTCATTAACTGGTTTCAGTGGTTAATCAGTTAAAAATATGTATTTTGTTTGTACATTGAGTTTCTTCTAGCATTTGTTTTATAGTCTAGTCATTATTTCTTAGGAGTTTTACGCTTGTTCTAATATCTACAAACGTATTATTCTCTAGTCTGGTATCTCTGATATATCACGCAACTCTACACCATGACCTGCTTTATGGGCATGCTCAAAAGGTATCTGAAAGCTCCATTTTATATCTTGCTTTATCTGATTACTGAAAATCATAGGAATGTGGGATCCACTGCACTAGCAACTTTTAGAACTAGAACTTTATGGAAAGACAGCATTTAATTCCTCAGGACTTAGATTTTGGCAGTAATTATTGTGAACCTTCTCAAGGATGTGAAATTTTGAGTTTTTCCTTTCTTTGTTCCACTTGCACCAAGTTGGAATGCAATGACAGTTCTTCCTCTTATATAAGCACAAGGTTGTATGGGACTCACATCTCTAATGATCCCAGAGAAAAAAGGAAGGAAACATGCCATGGTTGCTCACAGGCTCTGCAGCAGCTGAGGGAGCAGTGACTCCAGAAATTACTTTACAGTGTCACATTTCTCATCTGCAACTGTCACTGCAAAACGGCTGTATACTGAACTGATAGTGTCTTGGAGGTACAATACAGTTTTTATTCTATTATTAGGACTAAATAAGTATCTAATGCAACTTTTTGCAACCTTTTGCCATAAAACAGATTGCTGCACTTACGAGGAAAATGGTTTCACGTTTGTGATACTCTCTGGCATATTGTCAGTCCAATCAATCTCTTGTTAGTCCAAATATGTATTTTTTTCCAGGTTTTCTGTGGTCATTTGTACAACTGTTTGATATATAACCTATCACCATTCTTATATATTTCTCCTTATTTTCTTCTCCCCTCACCCCATGCTTTATTTCTGCATTGATATTTTCATGAATAAATTCCATGACGGAGTAATTCACTGAACATGCTGGAAAAACATTAGTAATGGAGAGTGAACACTTGTATATTGCATCAATTCCATACATTTACTTCATGCCCTCAGGACACCTTTGTTTGTACTAGATAGTGTCTCCTGAGTAGTTCTAGTTCTTGAAGTATGTTTGTTGTTTGGTTGAGTGACTGTATCCCAGGATAGTCACAGATGAAATCAAGAAAAATACATAAAAACATCTCCTCAGGGCACCATAAACTTTTAGGACCAAATACTGGTGTCAACTACTTATGTGCAACTCCCAATGATGTCAATGGCAGTTTCATGAATACATCTGAAAACAGATGATGTCCTTTATCATAGCAAGGGAAAGAATGTGTCAACAAARTTTCAGTGCAACCAGAAGCTGGAGCTCATCAGTGGAAGAACCTGAGAACTGTTAGTTCCACAACATCAGGCACCTTCACACACAACTACATGCTCAGCAATACTCTGCTCCTTAGCAGACAGAGAGGCTGATTACTTTCTAAAAATCTCTCCTTTCCCATAGTTCCAGTTTATAGYCCAGAGGGAGATAGGATCGAGATCTGAAATATTCTGGGCTTCCTGGATTCCAGCTGGGCCAACTTCACTCTTTGGCACTCTAGGCGTACACAGTGAAGCCCAGAGAGTTTAGAGTCATGGCTCTCATCAACACGTATTTCATAAAGTGAAGCCTCTACTTCTACCTGGAGATTAATGATCCCACATTTCTCTTTTCTTACTGCCATTTCAGTCAACTCCCCATAAACACAGACARCACCATCTGCACAGGCAGGTAGTCTGGATCCACCCGACCAGCTTTTGGCAGCTGACAGAGACTCGGAGGTCAGTGATGACAGGCGGTTGCTTCTAGAGGCAATTCATCTTATGTTTGAACTGAATCTCTCTCTCAAGGAACTTGTTCCTCTTCATCAACAGTAGAGAGAGMCAAGAAACCTAATTCCTAACTCAGGCACCAAAGTTTGGACCYTAAAAGTTAGTAGAGTTAATCTAGAACTCAGTGTTCACATCACTAGTTTTCTACCCCAGAACTAGTTGCACATTGGTGATATTATGCAGACATACCGCAATATATGAATATTTGAGTCGAAWATAAATGTTACCTACATATTAATATACCACTAAGTGGGATACAAATGTATATATGGGGCTACATCTTGCACTGAAGCAGTGATTTGCTCTAGGAATATCTCTTTCACTTCATCTGGTCATACAATTGCTGRCACCAATTGGAGAGTTYATTGGAGCACTAGARAGAGCAACAGTGCTTTTTCAYGGCTTGACTAGCCCTCCCGAACTGYCTGKCTGGYTCCTCTTTGACAGAAGGAAAGCTCTAGTCCTACATGTTAATAGAGCAATTGGAGAAATTACACCAGAATCTGTGAGTGAGGAAACTGCTTTAGTACTGGCAACAATTGCTTACTCAGCAGCGCATGCAGTCAATGCATTTTACTAATTGTCTATTTATTTCCACACTCTTTGGCTGTTGAGGCTTTATCATGAGACAGGCCAGATGGCAAAGRCATCGGCACCTGTAATTAAGAGAGAAATAAAGTCTGCAGCATCATGGCTCCTCCTTCCTCTCCCCCTTTTTTTAATCCTTTTGGCTGTGCTTATGGGTTCTGCAGTTAACTACACTGAGATGTATTCTGCATGCTAAATTTCTTAAGAAGAGCATATAACTTTTGTAACATGGCTCCTAGGAATCAATTTTCATTTCCTAATTTAGCTGATGACAGACTTGGGAAGGCCTCTTCTGAGACTCCCTTCTTATTGCACATAAAGAAGGGAATGTATTTAATGTAAGTAGCCATTCAGCAGTGTTTAAACAGCAAAGTTTAAATGCAGTCAGTGATGAAATTCTGTAGATACAGCCCCAGCTGATACATGTAAGATCAGAGAGTCAATTACCAGATTCAATTTTCTGCAGAATTTCTTTTTCCTTTTTAGGTACACGAAAATATCTCACAAAGTGTTTTTCTTTATTTTGTTCAGTTYTCCTAGAAGTAATGGAGGATGTTGCCTCTGTCATAAAACTTCAAGTGCTCATGTTTCAACTCACAAAACATTCTGTTTTCTCAAGTTGTAGAAGTGGACCCCCCCACCACTACTCCACAATTTCCACTCCCCTCCTGAGAAGAAACAAAGGTTTTTACCAATCAAGTAAAACTTTGTGAAGCTGACTGATAGCACTGAGAAAAGAATTGGTAAGATCAAGGGAGAAAGCATGTACACTTCCTGAGTATATTTATTTTTGATCGAAATGCCTGAACATACATATTCACTTTTGAGTTCTGAAGTCTGTAACTAAGAGCCTACTGTAACACCAGCACATTAAAGCACCTAAGTCGTTTACATTAGTATGCAAACTGTTTATTCAACCAAATGTACTACATATAGGATGTTTACATACCTTGCTCTGTTTATATAGACCATTATTTGGTTTAAGCAGAGAAGAACCAGTTAAAACTTCCATGAGACAGTGTGTTGACAGTCTGGGATTTCTTTTCTCTTTAAATCTTCCTTAAATAGGTGTTCATGTAGCCTCTGTAGATGACTTATGGCAGCAAATGCAGAGCTCAGATCACTTTTGCCCRTCACCCTATGCCTACAGGACCTATGGTTCCTGGAAGTAGGATTTTACCTTCCTGGAGTGTTTCTGGCTTGGTGTGGTATTCTGTAGCAGTCCAACATATGCTTTTATGTGCAGACAATTTTAATTTCTCTATCACTTAGGCTGCTCATCCATGACATGAAAACTTCCGTCATATTGAGCTCCATTATCCAAAAGAGATGGGGCAGGGAGAGAAACCTTAGTTTCTCCTTTTGTGTGTGCAGCTTGTAGGCRGTAATGCGGACACAATGAACTTACTGGAGTTGGGAGTAATGGTGTGAGATTGCTCACACCATTACTTTAGATAGAAATTGAGTCTGCGCTGTCTGCACTGAAGTCTTCTTGAGGCTCTCTCTTCTGCTTTATTTTAATTCTCTTTGCCTCAAGGATAATGAATATGAAACTTTACAGAGAAGACCTTTTCAGTCAGCAGTCCTTCCAAAGCATCAGTTATGTAACATTGGGATTTTTGCCTATGAGAAGGTTGTTTATTTATTTGCATTATATTTCTAGTGCACTAATTAYGAGCTACCCTAACCCTCTGGAGCAATCATTTTACAGCTGAAACTTAGTAGCAGAAGCTTTCATTTAATCAAACTTTCGTTGTTCATGCATTGCAAATTAAGAGCTTGATTCCTCCTATTCACTCATTATATATTGCAACTTCAGGCTTTTCTCTGTCAGCGAGCTTTGGAGTTCATTTCAGCTCTCATCACCGGCCACTGGAACTTTTCACTGGTACCATTTTACTATCATCATTTATTTATGTTGTTATGGTATCACCTGGGAAACCCAGGCCCCGTTACACTGGCTGCTGTACTAACGCAAACCACAAAGAAGATTCCCAGCTCCATCAGTTTAAAATGGTGTAGCAAATTTCTTTAAATGCCAATGATAAAACAATGTGCCTACAAGATAATAGTACATTATTAATTAGTTAAGTGTCTATGAGAACATAGTCATAGATCAGGATATGATTCCTGGAAGAAAGAAGCTCATGGAACCACAATTAAAGTACAATAAATAAAAAGTTGCTWTCAGGCTGTGGTTTAGATTCAGAAAATACACACAGATAGAAGAAGTAAGTATCTGATGAGAGAAAGATAAATATGTGTAAAAATACGTATTTATCCAGTGCCCACAGCTACATATTTTACTTGCAGATGACCAGCCTGCTTAGGAAAACAGGTCTTACTCCTTGACAACATATTACCTAGTTCAGCTTCCTGATACTTAATACATTCTGTGTCCGAAACCAGGAAATTAATTGCATCAGGAGACAAAAATGACCACAACCACATCACTTTTAAAATCAGATCTTTGATTCACTTTGACTTAGTGTTGGTTGAACAGGTCCTTTGTAAGTCACACCACATCCACCTACATAAAGGATGGAAGTAGACCAATAAGCAACCTATAAATTATTCAGTTTCTCTCTCCTACAAAGAGAGAATGAGCTATTATTTATATTCTTATACTCTTGAGTGATATTCAGGTTAGGAAACAGGTGGTTTTGTGTGCATGGTGGAGGAGATGCCAGGGAAATGAAGGCACATTATCATGCAAGATTCACTTTAGATCCTAGAAAGAAAGGTAATTCTCACAATTTTCATTTGCCTTGATAATATTTGAATTTTTTTTAAGAGATTGAATTTGTTATTTGTCATGGTAAGCTGTACATTTATTGAACTGCCCATTATAAAGTTCTATAGAGTTGTATTAAACATGTTTCAAATCTTAATGCAAGAAAGTGAAACCTTGAACTGTTAACACATTTTGTCTTCATATCATCTCATTGAAATCCATCCTGAAGATGTATATGGTTTAACAGATTGGAAATTCAGYTCATTAGAAGGAGATGGTGTGTAAAAGCAATCTTTATCTTACTTTATGAAAGATCATAAGCTTAGATACRCTGAATAGTCAAAGCTTTACATTCCTTTACTTCTTTCCCTGAGTTTAACATGACTCATGAATGTAGAGTTTGATTCACATGAGGGACCCTCCCCTGCAAACTTAAGAATAATGCTCTCTCACTGCTGAATAATAACACTGAAGCTGAGCAGATGTCGTATAAAGCGTGAAATCCATAACTTTCATAAAGTTCAATGACTTAAATCCCTATGTCTCAAAACACTGGATTTCTCTTCTACTGATTGCAGAGAACTGCCCTTCTGGACTTGTACCATCTGCTGATCTGGACTCCCTGTCTGGCCTTTAGAGCACTGGTAGCAGAGGAAGGAGGCAAGAGTATATAGCATATGAATCATAAAGAAAGTGAAAAGGAGGAGCAAACCATTTCAGCTAACAGTATCGTGGAAAGAAATGGCCTGTTCTTGTCTGTATTTGGGGTTTTTTGGGGGGAAGGGGGAAATTTGCATTAAGAGAACAAAAATTCAGTGCAGGAATATAATTTTAGGTCTATGTCCTCACTACAGCGAGCAGCAGGTCCAGACAAACAGCAGAGCAGAGCAGTAATATAAATTTGCAGTGTTTAATCCCAAATCGATGTGACCTAGAAGAGTATTCATTCTGGCTGTGGTCCTTGTTACAGGCAGACCAAAAGGAAGAGAGTGCGGCACCTCAACAGCCAAAATCCCTTCATTGCCAGCAGATGTGAGGACAGCTGCTCACAAAACACTGGTGTTGAAATGAGCACTCAGGCACGGTCTGACATGTGTTTAGGGCAGAACAGGGCAGAGTGAGAGTAGAAATCAAACTGGGGGTTGGGAGAACACCACTTTCTGTTCACAGAAGGCCCGATCATATGTTTAACAGGTTCAATCTGTTCTTGTCCTGATATAGYTGCATAACCACATGGCTTTGTTATACTGGTGCAGCCTAGTAGAATGAAAGAGGTTTTTCAAATTACAACCATATTCCAGTAGTTACCTGCAGACCGTAATCCCGTGTTCCTCYATACTGGGATGTTTCAGGGCTGTATCGTCCTCTTGATACACAGCATAGCTCGAGTTAGTGGCAGGGTAATACTGTGTCACCCCARCTCTCAAAAGACTATCCCTCAAACTTCCCTTTTCTCTCTTGTAAAGAGTTTGGAGCTTTTTATTTAGTCTAGCAACTCTTTCCTTGCAAGGTCTGGCTAATAAATTGCTTGTTCTCATTGTTTTGTTGTAACAAAAGCAAGAACTCTTGGTTTGTGTTTTTTGTTTTTGTTTTTGTTTTTGTTTTTGTTTTGCTTAGGGTTAGATTTTCAAGACTGATTCTCTTTCATGTTTTCAAGGAGTAAATACACATCAGATCCATTTCTAACTCTTTCTTCTTTCCCAGTCCTACTCCTGACATTTGCTTTTCTCAACCCCTAACCACAAAGGCTTGACTCTCTTTCTGTTCTTCTTCCATGTCATCTACCTCTTATTTCCAAAGCTTCTCTTTTTCCTTGCAGTCTGCCCCTTCCCTTCAGTCTGAAAGAGACTGAATATATCTATAGTTTATTCTACTTTTCTCCRGTCTCTGCTACACTGGCTTCTTGGTAAAGTAGGCAGCAAGATGAGAAGAGTCAYGCAGTAGCATTGTCTACAGATGCTTCATCTCCTTCTGCAGCAGACACAAACAGCTCTGGAGCTGGGTAGTGACCCACCAGCAATTAACACTCATATGTGTAGCTTTCTACAATGTTTCAGAAAGGATCTTCTTTTCCTCTAACTTCTCTATTTCCATTTTACTGGAGTAATTCCTAGGAACTGCTTCATTCTGCTACAGCTATAAATGCTTCAGAGGGGGAACACCATTGCAATGCTTGTATGTAGCAATAATAAATTTTTCTTGAATGCTTACGTGTTGCAGCTGTTTTCTGAAGATTTCAAAAAGGTGTTACATACATACATCCTTTCCTTGTTTTACAATGCTCCACATTGTTCTAGGTTAGAATTGTTCTGTATCCTTTACAGATGGCATACAGAAGATTAGGGCAAGATTTTCAAATTTGAAAGCTTGAAATTAGGTACCAAAATTCTCACTAAGACATCAAAATAAGATGAATTTAACTCCCTCATTCATTAGTATCTTCAAGTTTAGGTGCTTGAATCAYAGAATCATAGAATATGGAACTGAATGCATAACTTGAAGCACTTAAGTTTGACTTCGTTAGAGAAACTTTGTTCAAGGTGATAGAACAGTTAAGTAGCAGAACTGGAAACAGACCCAGGATTCCCAGTTCCCACAACATAGAAAAATCACTTTCTGATGCTCCTTCTTCCAAGGTCAATCTATGTTTAATATGAGTATTGTATCATTCAAAGAAAACACAAATGGCCTCCAAACTTTACATACATAAWTCAGTTTACACAAAATTGACACATTTCCGTAACAGAATATAAGATAGTGTCTGAACAAGTGTTCAGCAATACTGTAACCATTGTAAAAATCAAAAGATAAAATGTGTTTGAATTTCAGGGAAGGATAACATTGGTGCACATTTTGTGTTGAGATATACCTGTGCAAAATTTGAAGCTGATTCTTTAACTGAAATAATTATGAGCAGAGCTTCATCTGATAATATGCTAATTTTTATGCAGTTTTGGCCCTATTGTTTTTCTATCCAGACAATCTGAAGTAATCAAATGAATGGTCAAATTTTAAAAAATAATAATATTCCTTGTATAAAAACAGTCCAGCACAATATTTTGGAGAAGAAACTATTTTTGTATTTGTTGCCACTAGAATTCTGCCAAAATTATGTGAAATTGTCTGATATTATTATCACATGTTGAATTCAGTCTGTTGAAATTTATTCTGCTATTTAAAACTATAGGAGAGAGTTATTCATAAAAGAGAAGGGAGGAAATAGCATAACCTAGGAAATAAATTTGAATTAAAATTTTCACCTGAAAGGGTTTTCCTTTGAACCTGGTCTTTTTCTGCAGTTGGTCTTTCTGTGCATCCCTAGTATAAGTGTTAAATGGACAATGACTGCTGTTTGTTCTGAGATTGATTATTTCCTTCTAGCTCTTGAAAAATGATGTCACTGCTGTGCTGGTACAATATACCTTTTGATTGCTTGGGTTATATATTTATTTCAGAAATTCCCTGTTTGGAATTATCTAGCTTTGGTATCTTTTATTAAAACCAACAAACAAGCAAAGATAAGAAAAAATATAAAATCTTGGCATCRTCAGTATCCATAATGACATGAAAAGCACTTTCCACTTCAAATTTCTGCTAAGCTTTTTACCATTTTTTGGCATTCTACAAAAACTCAAWGTTATCACAGCAGCTGAGCCTGAGAGAACAAAACAGGCAAGTAATAAAATGATGCCCAAACATTTACACYTCAAAGGAGCTTTGCAAAGAGCAAACTTCTCATACTTAATGCCACTGATTTATTACTCCTTAAGAAGTCATCTTATGCCCCAATCCTTATTATTCATGGACTTATGAGGAAACCCAATATATTCAAATTGCCTCCAAGTACGTGAAGTAAATTGTAGCATCAAAGCTCTGAACTCAATGAAATTGCTGTATGCACGAAGTCATTATCATGCGCTTGCAGGGCAGTGATCTTTATGAGCATGTAGGACACTGTGATCTTGCCTTTGATTTCTCCACAGGCCTTACTAATTTCAACCAATAAGCCATGGAATTGAGTGGATCAATTACTCATGTTAGAATTTACAAAGTCTGCAGTAAAATGTGCCAGTGAGGGAAAGAGGAGATTAAAGGAATCAGATAGTACTAAATTCAAGAATCARTCAGTGAATTTGGAACTATTTTCTGTTCAAAGAAGTTTCAGAGAAGACCAGGAAATATGAAAAAATGTCTTTAGGCCTCAGTCTGCCCAGAGTTCTACCAATGGGGAATCTTGTTCTTGATTTTAATGGAAACAGGAGCAAGTTCTTTTAACTTTGGAAAGTGCCTGATCTAAATTGTGTTTGACACTAGAATAAAGATATTGAAGATATCTGACCCAATTATTTAATGCCTGTGGTGTTCCATTTACATGTCAAAGCACCTGGATACCACAACTGAGTGTTCTATGGGGAGGACCTTTCCATTCTGAGGATAAACTCATGTATTACTCAAATTACCTTCCCAGAAAGCGATATGCAGGAGTCAATTTAATATGACCTTTAYTTTTTATGCAGAAAATAACAGAAGTTCTTCAGGAGCTGAAAGCTTTAATAAAAGGAGGAATTTAGGGAATTTAATAAAGAAAGGTAATGCTAAACTAGTATACCACTAAATTAGAGAAGAAGAAAATCCATGAAGAACATCCATACATTTCATTTATTTGGTGTTCAACAGAATGAAATGTTTTGGTCTTAAATGGAATGACATGTGAGAAAAAAAAATGGGAGTTTTCATATGCCTTTCCAGTAGCCACTTCTCAAAAGTTAACTACTTTTCAAGTGCATCATTGAAGCTATACTCAAGAAATGATGAGACAATTATTTAAAATACGAAGAGAGGGATTTATTTTAATAATTGTGTCTCATTATTTTTTGACTATGGAGTCAATGATGCCTTCAAGAATGTATTTAACACARTATTTAAGAATATGCTCAACTTAAAACCTTTTGACTTTAAACAGGGCCTTCATGTAGTTTCTGTTGCTGAGTTATGAAGCTTGGCTATATGCTAGGTTTCAAATGTCATAGTTTACCACCAAGCTGGAAGAAGATGAACGTCAGAAGTAAGAGTCCTGATTCTTTGTTGCCTCACATCTTCCACATTTCTTAGTACTTGTTAGTGTCAAGGGCATTAAGCATAGTCTTCTCTTTACACTAGCATGAGTAACTTATATACTGTTTTTTGCATACACTTCACAAAAATGTAACATTCAGAATGCAAAGTACTGGAGAATCAGGATTTGGAATTATGAAATTTACTGGGGCAAAGAGCTTTGCATGCAAATGTAAATGATTCTTTCACAAAGAATTYTCATATAAAAAGCATCTTTACTTTTAGCAAGTCCATCATTCCTTAAYGTGCAAGCTAGATGGGTAAAACACACTTGCGATGCTCTCCACAGAGCAAAAAAGAAGTTACCGTGAGCTAGCCCTAAATTTTCCATCACAAATCAAAAACGTTTAGAAAAATGTATCTTTCAAAATTCTTCAAAATTTGTGCTGCTTTTCTTCAAAGAATGTTGTTTCAGAGACTTCTGATCCTAATTATTAAAGTTTCGGCAGCAAAGTAACTATAAGTCTTTGCCTTAAAAAACAATTTTTACTGATTTAATTCAGTTGAATTTTTAGCTTATAGAGAATTTTTTCTAATACTTATTGGTTATCCTTTGATAGTCAAAGCTTCACCTTTAGTTCAGCATGTTCACCCTTTGGTCAGGTACAGCAAGCTATAAAGCTACCAAGAGACCAGGCTATAAAGATGTAGAGAGGTGGATTCCCAATTGATTTCAGTGCAACTACATCTGCTGAGGATTTTTTCCCACARGTTTTAGCTCTGAGTGTTTTGTAAAACCCTGCATATCATAAAACACTCGCAACACCACTGTACATGAAAACATAATCTTTCTTATCAGTAGCAATAAAGATATCCAAAGAATATAATTATTCTGCTTAAGATAAAGAAAAGATCTGTTTGCAAATGTACGAGTAGCGGGAGGCCACGTCTTGCTACTCCTGCATACCAGTTCAAATCGTCTAGGGGTGAGGCAGATTTAGCCTGCAGTTTTTGCAGCCCTTTCAAAAAAGACTGAGCGTGAGAAAGTGAAAACAATTCTCTTGCTACAGACTGAAGCAATGGTCTGAACGTGTGTTACTCTCACTTCAAGCAAAGATCTGCTGAGTTCCTAGGAAATCCCAGCTGAGTCTTCTATAAAACACCTGCTCTGCACTCGGGGAATTAACCTTACGGCACGTAACGCTAACACAGGGAGGTGTCGCGCCTGCCAGCTGGCAGCCAGGCGCCGCAGTGGACTTGTCCAATTAGTGGAGTCCACCCGCTCGCTGCGTGTTGGATACTCCAGGCTCACACAGCTGAGATTCACACTGTGATCTCTGCTCTCTGTAGCCAACAGCTAATATAAGGTGTGCCGAAGGGGCGCTTCTGCCATGGCCAAGCAGTAGACGCGGGGCTAAGTGGGGCTCAGCTGGACATCGGGGTCGCTGCTTGGAAATGTGCCAAGTGCCTCCTGGAGGGGCCGYGGGCCCCACTCCTGGTTGCAGGCTGCCTCAGCGACAACAGTTCAGTCTACTCCTTAAAATCGCAATGCCTTTCCACCTCAAGATGCCCCCAACAGATATTTAAACCCCAAAATCAAGATGAAAATCATGTATCAGAAAAAGCCTGGAGTTATACCTCGTTTTCTTGAGAGATAACACGTGATTCTGAACATTTTGTTGAAAACTGAAAGATACACTTACACAAATATTCTCAGCTGTTACCAAAATGACAGATTTGCAGGTAATATAACAGTCTGCTTTAGCAATGCCTCTCGCAGTTACGGCATGATTAGAACAAGAGACAGCAGGCCTGCTCTTACCACAAAGATGGCTACATGGTGGATTTTTACAAACTAAGCTAAGCACCTTCTAATGTCTTATTAATATGCTAGTGTAAGAAGAAAACAGAGAATAGACAGAAAAGCTGAGTCTGTTCCCTTTCATGAGAAACATGGGAAACCACCAGACAGAAAACAAAGGACACCTCAAGCTACCTCCCTTTAAAATATTTCCCAATTAAAATGTTAAGCAAATACCATTGGGCTCAGACTGTTTACACAAGGCTGGTCTTGTCAAAGAATAAATGCTGGCAAGGCAGGCAAGAAAATGCCAAACTCTCTCATCTTCTGTTTACCTGTAAAAACCAGCATAATTAATAGAACAGCAACTTTAGACAGGCCCCAAGGGCTAGAACCACGAAATCATCCAGACCCCTTGCTGCTGCGCTTAACTCCCAAGGGTAGAACCTCTAATTTCCTTGTCAGCTGCTTCTTAATCTCACCCTGCCTAAATAGCCTAATCGCCACAGTTTGATCAGTTAAGCTCCCCTGGTGCTTAAAGTAATGTTACCATGCTACACACAACATCCCCTGACTGTCATAGACTGAGCAGCAGCTCAACCTTCTCGTGCCGTAAGTGCAGGCTGGAATTAGGTGTCTGAGCTCCACAGCTCTCAAAGCAACCTTCTCGCAAAACTCAAGCAGGAGACAAAAATGGTACTTTGATGGCCTCTTTGCTGCAGGATGTGGGTGGCTGCATAGCTGTGATGGATGCTAGAGACTTATCTTTCCTGTCCTCACAGAAGGAGAGATGGATTTTGCCCAACAGCAGCATGTCTGCATTGCCTGCTTTCTCTGGGTCACTAATACTCTGGGCCTCCTGGTCTTCTTCAAGAAATGAATTGCAGCCTCAGCTTCCATGGCTGGAAAATTCAGTTTACGAATATAGAAGTGAAAAGAGCTTAAAGAGACCATGATGCTTAGGCAGAAATGTACTCTAACAGGAACACATGAGCATGGCACAACAGTGTTTATTSGCTCGTGAGCCAGTCTTACCGCAATCCCACTGTTACAATCCCATTGCACATTACAACTTGCTCTCCGTGTTTCAGAGAAAACTGGTACATTTCAAAGGAGTTTTGTGATGGGTGGCATGCTAATCATTAATAAACACATCARTCAGGGTATAAATATATGTATAAAATCTACTTTATGTGCAAATTTGTGTGTAGATGGRTATCCACAACATCAAAAATATACTCGATGGTTCAAAAAATAACCTAAAAATAGTTGAGAGGATTTCTTTAGCTTTMGTGTTGTGCCTTGCCAAGCCAGTGAAATAGAAATGCTGACAAACCTTAAAACTCTACATTTGGTAAGCAGCTACAAAAAGATAATCAGAATTTAAACGTCTTAGCTTCTAAATATTCATATAGCTTCGTAAATATTATGCATTTATTATAAACCTATTGCCTCCTTCCCAGAGGCAGAGGACACACAATGCCTGGCTGGTTTAATCAGCTTCCATACAAATAAATGGTTTTTTAAAAATGCAGAGTCAGTATCTCTTCTCAAGGCATCACCGGGTGAGCTGACCTCTTTAGGCGTACTGTTTATTAGAGTAAGTCTGCACTGGCCCAATAGTCTAACACTCTCCTTAGCCAATTAWGTTGTGCTCATAATAGATTTTCCTTGAAGGCTCTGTAAAATGCTGAGAATTGTTAAGTGGAGATTTTWACAGAGCCTTTTAGCTGTATTCTATATATCATTTCTGAATCCACCTTTTTTCTCCTCCCAAGATGTGTTCCCATGTTTTTCCTCACTGCCTCGTGTACAAAAAGAATCTAATGACTGGGTCTCTACAACATCTAATGCTGTTCTCAGCTGTTAAGCTAATTTCATCAGTGCTAACATCAAGAGGTATTTGCCATTGAAATTTYTGAGGGAAAACACTCAGTGTTTTGGGAAATTGTTCAGAATCTAGCATGCTTACTTCAAAAAACATTCCTCTTATGTCCAATTTCTATATATTTTTTCCTTAGGAATAAAACCAAAATGAWTGCCTAAAAGCCTTATCATAAAATACATAAAAAACTGAGCAACAACACGAATTGGAGTATTTAAATTCTTTTAATACGGTGCTCTGCTTCAGTATAAAAGCTGGATATTTACATCAAGAGAGAACTAGCATGTGTCCACAGGGTTACATTTTCATATTTTACAGCTTCAAAGTCTGATAGCTTTCATTTTTTAAGATCTTTTATTTTTGATTCTCTAGGTAAGGCTAATACRTATCCAGTAACATATTTTAGTGGTACATGTTGTTTTACCTCTTTATTTAAAAATATTTGACTACAAATCTAAAGCTTGAGCGATAGGTACAAAGTTTTAGTTTTCATCAGCAAGGAAGATACAGCTCTTCAAGAGAAATGATTAACTTCAAAAGATAAGTTCCTTTCTTAAATCAAAGGGATTACCATCTTTAGCAATTACTACAGAATTTTGATGGTCCAGTTTTTAATGTGACCCTKTAATTCTCATTATAAAATCATTCCTGATTAATTTTATTTTACATCATTACTTTTATATGAACTTGCCTTAAACAAGTTTTCTTCAGAGAGTTATATTGGACTCCATACGACGTAAATAACTTGGTTTCTTTAGAATTAATATCTACCAGATATWAAACTTGACAACAAATATTTACTTGGGTTTTCTTTCAGATTTGTCCTGGCTTGTTAGAAAGCATCTCAGAATGAGTCAGAGGGAAGATCAGAGTAATTTAAAGTAATTTTCTTTTATTATGTCTGGTTCTTTTATGGGAAATCCTTTCTTTGGCGGAATCTGCAGCAGAACCTTGCTATTCTGATTAAAACATTAGCTTTGACTGGTCAATTGAGACCTCAATCCAAGATTTGAGATTAATTCTTTTGCTTTTATTCTGTTCGGTGAAGATAATAACACTCCTTGATGTATTTCTGAACTGCATATATAGAAGAAAACTCATTGCAAAAAGAARTATACTTAAAAGACTGCATAATTGTTATTAGTGATATCAGTGTTGTTACTGTTTATATTTTTATTCTTCCTATATTTGACTTCTATTAAACTTTTTTAATGGATTTTTTTTATTTAGGAATGTCTCAATCATGTAATGTTCTGGCTATTATTATAGAGACAACTATGATGATAGGTGCTACTTATCTATTTTTCTCAAGATGAAGTTATTTTTTCCATGGTATCTTTTTTTAGCAAGAATTGCTTAAGTTGTTCAGCAAAAACGACTGCTTTACAAATAGCATATATACAAAAAGTGAAACTCTTTATTGCATCCATTTACAACAACAGAGAATAAAAAAGGAATCAAAATCATAAATATTCTTATCAAAAAAAGTTATGGAACGAATGCAACTGTTAGCTAAAAATCAGTACCATTTATCATATCTATTMTTTTTCCATAACCAAAATCTGAAAYATATTTTATTTGGAAAAAAGAACRCTTTCATAAGGCATATTTGTCCAAGCCACAACCATCGGCTGACATATTCTACATATACTTTATCTTTCAACAAATTGCAAAAATACTGACATAGTATGTGTAAAAATTTTTTCACAGTTTTGAATATAAAGGTARTATATATCCTGGAACTGCTACTTGAATTAACTCTTCTATTAAAAAAATTTGTTTCTATGAGTAACAAAATGTATAATACTCAGAAAATGGAAATATAACACATTTATCAATATTAATAAACTTCCATAAAATTTGATAAGAATCCGATCAAATATTGTCTATGCATAAAAGAATTGACTTCCACAGAGCCTAGATTTTACCCATAACTTTTATTTTACTTAAAGATTTTTTGGGGGGGGGGATTTAAAAAATTCTACTGTAGAAAATGTATAAAAATTCTACAGAAAATGACTTTTAATATCTGCAGTCTTCACTATATGGATATCCCAGCTATTTAGCCATATAAATAATATGTYTAAAATCAGGATATTGGAAATGTTGTACCCTTTTTCCCTTCCTTACTTGAGAAGACTTTGAAGCCTACCACATTACCATATTYACTTTCTATTTCTTTATTTTTGTTGGTATATCAGCCTTCTAAGTCTCTCTGAAGCATCTTTTATTTTAAATTAATTTTGTTGAATGGATTTCTTGTTTACTTTCTAATTTTTTTCATCTCCTTTTTGCAGATGGCTTACATTTTCACATTATCTTATAAAGGACTAAGGGGGTTGTGTCTTACTTATTTGTCCTCTAACAACATGTGGTTTTCAAACTGTATGTAAAAAGGACACACTTGACCTCCTTAATACATCTGAACAGGCAGATGACTATTAACATAACTTTTTCCAATCACTTCATGATTTTAACTTGCATTTTTTAATTTAAAAGAGTATATTTGCTGAAAGATTAGGACTTCGGACAGCAGGGTTTTGATTATCTACTTCTTTTGCTGTCAGCACTATTGACAACAAATTATTGTTAGATTTTAAATGAACAATTTACATAAAATATCTGCATACAATGCACTATTATTGCTGTTTATTCTGYAGCAGTCTAAAGCATCCTAGAAAAATCAATGATCTGTATTTGTACGGAAAATGTTACAGACTGTCCAGTGGACTTGAATATTAAATATGACTATACTACATTTCAAGGTAGGAAAAGGATATGAAAGGTCACAGTTCCATGTTACATACAGTCATATGGTTACTTGCTTCATATAGTCTAGCAGAATAAGATGTACTATTTTTCATTGTGAAAATATTGCTGTTTGCASGTGATAATGCAGAAATAGAAGTTTGGAGGAATCTCAATAAGACGAAGGGRGAAGACTGACAAAGCTATATTATGAGAGCTCTAAGATTAAGTGTTGAGTGGAAGAAATGATGGAAGCGTTTCTATGAAGAGAAGAAAAAGGAATCTAGAGATAAAAGCTGGATCATCAGGAGAGCAGGGAAAATTGTAATGAGTAAGTGTGAAAAGGAATTAATTCAGCACATAAGCAGAGACTGTGTGGCTTACAACCTTAAAAAACAATCACAAGAAAAATGATCATGAGATGAAACTAGGAAGACATGGAATGAAGTGACTCAGAGACTATAAAAAGGGAGGTGACATAGTCATAGGACTAGGTAGGAAAGATCATTATGATGACAACAGTCTGGACTAATTGAAGAGATAGGAATTAGTATTTAATAAAATTATGTAGGTCTGTCACAATGAGACTATTTATTCAGTTTAATTATATAGTTCCCTGCAGAAGGAAGACCTTCCTATAAACGATATGTAAAAAAACTTAATACTCTTGCTGTTTTCTCTGTAACTTTGTTAGATCCATAAAATACCATGTTTCAGAAGAATATTGTATGGGAAAAACAGGAGACTGTTGCAAGTTAGTATCAAATTGCACAAATTTCTTAAAGATATCATTATGAACCTGGGTTTTTGTTTGTTTTTTTATTGGTGGGTTGGTTGTTTTCTTTTTTAACGGTTCATGCAAACCAGTCTGCTATTTCCTATGTCCAAATGTTGTATTGCTGTAGTTCTCAAAGACTTTTACATAGTGCTTTAAAAAACAAATGGAGATAAATAGGTCTTTATCTGTAAAATTCAGGCAAGGGAATTAACATCAGTGTAACAACACAATCCCAAGGCTTAATTGCCAAAGTTCAAAATACTCTTCCTAATTTCTAGAGACTGCAGAATATTTTGTTCACTGAATGGTCACATCTCCCTCAGCTGCCATCTCCGCTCCCATGCGGTCTCTGCATCTCGGCCTCCTCTCCCACCCTTAGACAGATTCTCAGACTCCTCCTGGCAGCCCCCACCCCAGATTTGGACTTTTGTCTTCCTCCTACTCCTGAGCCCTTGATGTTGGTGCCAAGTCTGTAGCCCAGCCTAACCCAGCAGGCTGGTTGGCACCTACTCTGCCCTGCTGTCTGCTTCTTTGCCTTTCAATAATTGCTGTGTCCAGGTTCCCTCTGACCACAAAGATGTGATTCCAATTTCAGGCTTTAATCTTGTTCTGAAGTACCAGTAACCCTATTCTTTTTGGCTGGTTAAGTCATTTCTTGTTTCTGCCTGGACCCAAATTATCTCTGCCATCAGTAAAATGGTTACCAATTCCCACGGTATTAGTGATGGGTGAAGTGAAGTCATCACTATCATATCCTCATGAAAGGCTGGTTGTAAACCAATACAGAATAATAACACTAGGTACAATGTGTAGTTTACACTTATTGGAACCACTGTTTGCCTTTTGTATTTTTAGCTTACGGGTAAAACCACACCCTGTCCTCCCTCCCCCGCCCCTTGATGGGCAAACCCAACAGAAACTCTGCAAGTTGAAACTCATGGAGCTTCCTAGCCCTTCCATAATTATTTTTATCCACGGTGTAAGGGATGATTCAGCCCTCAGTTCTCTGAAGAGAGACAGAGATAAAGAGAGAGCAAGAGAAAGAGACAAGTCTGCTTAATTGTTGTTGAAAGTAATCCTTTCTACGTGAAGTAGGACTGGGTATTGGAGGACAGATGGCCCATCAAAGCTGGAAGGGGAATGCCACTAGGGCTATGTAGAAAGCACTGATGCAACTAAGGCACCTGGTTATCTTTGATAGAACAAAGATAAATAGTGTCATGTAACCACTTAACCAGTGCTGTGAGGAGGATACACACAAGGAAGATAAAAGAAATTGGTGTTATATTTTTTGATATTTTTGTTTTAGAATAAAGAAAAATTAAGGAAGAATGTAAGAGGAAGGAGAAAAAAGAGATAGCAAAGAGAAATAGATCTAGAGAAGATCTTGGAATTTGTATAAAGAAAGAACAGAGCAGAATGTGGTCTATAACAAAAACCATAAGTACAGTACTCTAAAAGCCTAATCTCTGTGAGAGAGATTGTCTAAAACAACTAAGAAATGATAGTCCTACTGACAGTAAGGTGAATGTTACTACTTGGAAATGCAGTCCTGAGACTAAAAGTGAAGTGTGGTGGAACTTCAATTATTTGATAAGGTTTGAAGTTGACAGTAGCATTCGCATAATGTTCTCAGGTCCCATGGGCTCACCTGCTTCTGCTTATACTCCCGAGGATCTGTGCCACAGCAGGATGTCAAACTGCTGCCTCACATGGATCCTCACATGGGTGCTCACTGAAGCAGTTCCTTACAACAACCAAAGGTAAATTTTGTATAAAAGAGGGAAGAAATATATCTATTTATTTTAACTTTTCCTCCTCTGATCAAGACAATGCCTGATGGAACCAAGCAAGCGCTGAGGACAGTATACACATAAATGAGAAGCCCAGGAGAAAACACCAMATGGAGAGATTAAAAAAAAAAAATAGCTTGGCAGTCCTGACTGTAAGAAGTTACGCTCTTGATCAGTTTATTACATTTTATACAGCTTTCATATGTGGTGTTAAAAGGTTATCCAGTTAGTCAAGGGTGGCATTTATGGAAATAAATTCTAACTTTGGGATCTGACTAATGCGATTGGTCCCAGAAGAAGGGATAGTTTGTATGTTCTTTTAGGTTATTTGTTGTTGTTATTTTAATCTTGCAATGTGGCAGACAATCCCTTGAGTCCCTAGTAAATGTGAAATGGCTTTCTTTTGCTCTCTTCCAACCGTCCCTCTTCTGTGAGGAAAATAAAGTTTACTTATACTATATGTATCAATCAATAATGATTTACTTTGTCTAAGAGTAAATTAGTTTTRTGTTTTGCAATGAGTCTGGTATCCTGTGGAAAAGGCCATATATTAGCAGGTTGAAGTGTTGCCTCCCAAGTTCTGCCTCTGGTGAAGGGAAATGTCTACTCAGTCTGGGATGTGCCTATCTTCAGAAGACAGGGCATTCCCATATCACACATTTGTGAGATATTGCAGAGATCTGGACCAAAGCTTGAAGAGTAATATGCAGTCATATCCTATGAGCAACACTCAAGAAAACACAGGGAAGGAAGGAGGAGGAACCACTTYGTCCACATACCTTTCTTCCTAAAACCAAACAACTTTGTTGAACAACTTTGTGCCAAACAATTGTGTTGAACAATGTATTAAGCTGAGGGGCTACTGAAATGCTCAGTCTTATATTTGGAAAGAAAGCTTAAACAAAAACTTTCCTGATGAAGTTGTGCAGCAGCCACTGAGCCAGGAAAACTCTTAAATCACATTTTAAGTATTACCAATGAAATTTGAGCTGCTTAAAATGCATTTTACAGGTATTTGATAGGAATTGATGGCAACCTGARCCTACTAGTGCCAAGCCTATCAAGCCTATCTACACCAAAGTAAAGGGGAATAAACAATTTTTCTAACAACGTAGATGGGCATTCTTATATCATGAATGTTAAAGTTGCATGATGGAAAGAGTGACAAGAGCAAACATCGTTCCAGAATGTGGGCATTCTGTTCATGTAGTCAATTTTAGTGTGCACATAAAAATCATAATAACTGGTGTGGACCTAAGGTGTGATGAAATAGTACCTCTTGCGATTTGCTAATGGCACTGAACTAAAATGCATGTTCCACCCAGGCCATGGCACAGCTGGTCAAACCATTTCTTCTGAATGGTGTGAGCATGTCTGAGAGGTCAGCTGCACTGAATAGACTAGTCAGCAGATGGTTTGGCATGATYTCCATTGCAGCAGTAGGCTCAGTTGACCTATTAATTCTACATCACACATGTAATTATCAAAATACCAGTGGCAACAAGCATGGAGCTGGGCACCAAAATATGGATATGACCTTGCATGTCTCCACAACAGTAGCAGCAGAACTCAACAGCTCTGAACCTCTGTAGCAAGAATCTGGAATAATCATTTCCTAAGAGATGTTGACTCATCTCTGAAGGGTAGGATCCACGCAGAGTGTGTGTATGTGGATATGGAAACAAGAGCTCTCCTTTCCTAAGCCAGTGCCAGCTTGCCACACAAAGGATGAAGGTCGTTGTGCATATCCAGAAATCTACAGCCCACTACTGGTCATCCCCTGTCTAGAGGACAAAGAGTTCTTGTGATTGCATGAAAGTGATGGAATACTAGTATTAGAAAGACAAAGTAATGGATCAGATGTTGGCAATGGTATTATTAGCAACGTAGCCGTATTCCCAGTATATTGCAGAACGTCTGGCTTTGACACCAAGCATGGGATCTTGRAAGTCCTTGTGATAGCAGAGAGGTGGCCTTGAGGAGTCTACTGAAGTATAGTCTACCATGACTGTAGGCCCTGGCTGTCACCTCTGCYTGTTACACCCTTGGTGTGACCTCTGCTGAGCTTTCTGCACTTCTCTCACGCAGTTTCATGAGTAAAAGCTTACCTCATTGTGCTGATGCAGCAAGACCAGTGTGMATGCTGAAGGGCAGTGAAAGGTAGGTCACTGAGGTGGAGTCATTAGACTTCATTGCACTGCCGAGAGGTCATGCTTTAAATGTGAGCTCAGGGAGTGGCCAGGGGCACCTCAGCTGCTCCTTGGAGAGGTTGCCGAGCTGCATCAGTGATATAGCTCTGAAGAACATTTGGGAGTCACCAATGAAGATGGAGAAGGCACAGCTTAACYGGACAGAGCTAGAACATGATGTTCCACAGCCTAAGAGCCATACCTAACAGCAGTAGACTCTTATGATGCAGGGCTTAAGATTTGCAGAAATGTGCTTTCATAACAGACACTGAATCATGTTTTTTGCTTAGGATCTGTAGTGGTAACACTGGTTAGTATGATCCCATATTGCTCCCAAGTTCTGGGCATCCTAGACATCACTCTTTTTTATGTTTTTTGCTACATTTTGCAAYAAACCACATTTTAACAAATTCTGATTGACCAATGGCAAAACTTTTTTATATTTTCTCCATATATGTGCATGTTCTGTGGGGACTAGCTCTGACAGAGAGAAATGCTTTAGGTAAGAATTTTGTAGAAATATCTAATTTATTCTCCAGTTATTTTGTTTGTCAAGAAATCTCCCTCTGCTCCAGTATAGTCTAATTTTACATAAACTATGTTTCATCTGCATTAGCATATTATGGTTTCTCTTTCATATTTAGAACAAATAAGAGAGATTAACCAGTGAATAGACTGAAGCTAAAACCACACTCAAACTAAAATGAGTATCAGGTTAATGATATGTCTAATGGCTAAGGCAGACTATAGCAGACAGATGAAGGCTCTCAAGGAAATCAGGCTGTTTCCTCATCTATATTTTTAACTATTCTTAATACTTTCAGCATTCCTATACCTGCCTCTGTCTGAAGGAAAGAAACACAAGGAGACTTAGGGGTTGCAAAGCTCAGATTCACTTTTAGATGCTCAGCCACCCACTGAAGTATTTAATCCTTAAGTGCAAAAGTTCCCTCTCTGCGGGGAGACATTTAAAGGGACTTAGGTGTCTCAGTAGGGGATCCACAAAAGCCAGGSGAGAGAGCGCTACGTTAATGAGTCTACTTCAGCAGCTAAGGAAGACTAAGAAATTCCATCTTGGTCAGTGGTGGGTGTCAGAGATTTCGACACTGGACTCTCAACTTACACCTGCTCTCCTAAGCATGAACTTTCTCCTAAAGAGAAAAGTTAAATCATGTCTGCCCTTAATTAAAAAAAARGCAAACAAAAAACCCTGCCAAGAAGAGGATGTTTGTGGAGGCAAGACACTTGCACCTTGATGCCTGAATGTATTTATGAATATCTGAAAATCAAAGGTAYTTAGGCACCTTTATCATTTTACATATCTTCGAGACACTGAACTTAAACCACTTGAGTGTCAGAGCAGTGGCTAATACAAATGTGCTTGTCCTTTTGTATTTATCTTACAATCTAGAGTGTGTCTATTACTATTCTACTATCAATATRCTATTTTTACTGTTTTGAGGAGTCTCCTTTTTGCTTTCCATTCTCCATGCTCCTTTGTGCTAATTTTCTTTTCCCTATTGCATTATTTCATTTTGGTTTAAGAGGTGTCAAAATTTTGCTAATAAATASCACCAGTACCATGAAATTAAAATGTCAATAAATTAGCTATTATTTTTTAATCGGTRTCATAATTGTTTTAGGGTTCTGGTGAAACTGAACAACCATGTATCCTATCAATATTCATTTCAGATTTTGAGTTTTTCTTGTGCAAATCCCAAAATGTAAATTTAAAAAGTGAAAATGCAAACATCAAAGTAAAGAAAACATTCAGTGCAGTTTCAGAGAGCATTTGATAGCTCCTGATGAAACAGATTTACCATCAGCTCCTTTCCACATGTACACTTATGTCTTCTTAAAGCTATAATCTTTCCAGGTGTGGTGTCTATGCTGAATATAATTGTGGTCAATAAACTTTATCTGTATTTATTTTCCAAAGCAAGTTGGAAGAAAACACTTATCCTATTCTAGATGAGGCTAAAAAAAATAGTGGATGTTAGCATCCAGCCATTGGGAGAGATCTAAATGACAGTAGTGCATTGACTTGAAAAATAAAATTAAGAATGATACATTTGAACACTGCATACAGGACCAGTCTACTAAAAATACACTAAACTTGTGTTGTGCCCAGGTACATTTGACTACAGCGAATATTAGTACACAGCATTAAAACACATCCCTTCCCAATGAGTAGCCTGAACTGTAATAAACAAGGCAGAGCTTGTAAACTGCAGCATCTCAGAACCACTATTTTCATACTTTCTTTTCTTTTCATCAGTTTYGTTACATTTCAGGGAAGGCCCTGCCAAGTTTCAAGCTGAGTGAAGCATGAGCCACTACATTGCACATAAGTCACATTTTTAATTTTTTTCATCATTAAAGGTAAATCTCACCGTTGGCATCATTAAGCCATTGACACATTCTGCTCCAGTGTAATTACCTTTACGACTCTGCTCCTCGTGCTCCTTTTACTCAGAATGGGAAATACCTCGACTGGTCTGGTAAATTTTACTACTGCAGGTGGGGAATGTCCAGTTTAATGGCCCCACTGTATTACTCTTTGTTATTAATGCACGCCAAAAAATACACAGGATATAGATGCGGCTGAGTTAACATTCCTGGAATTTCCTGATTTTTTTTAATACTCGATCTTACATCCTTAATATTGTCAATGAATGAGCAGAGGAGGGAGGGCTGGGATAGCTTACCTCCATTTTGGCATAAAACAGGAGGTGAATAAACAACTAGAAAATTAAAAGTAATTTAACCTGACAGGTAATAAGATAGATGTCCATAATACAGTCACACAAACTCACATACGTACACCCACATATTCTGTCTAATTTGTCGTGGTGTGCAAAACATTTTCAGAGAAGTAGCTTAAATGGCAAAAAATGTCATTTGAAAGCCTGATGGAGGACTGTACCTACCAGTAATTTACATGTTATGCAAAGAGAACTCAATAAAGTATATTTTATGAGGCTTGCATTCATCAGACAAGAGAGAGGTTTGACCTGGTACCCACAGAAAAGAGCAATCCTCCAAACAAACAACTGATAACTGCACTTTATCTAACGAGATGTTTATTACTGGGGYTTTTGACTGGTTAGGAAGGCTGAGGAAGGCTCCTAGATGCAATTACATTGGTTTCCTTTTTAATAGGACRCAGCTCTTGGTGCAAATGCTACAGAAACCTCACCCAGATGTTTTTTGACTCCAAGTGCCCAGGGGTGCATGGACAGCCAGGAGAGGCATGCCTGGACAAGCTGGCTGACTCAAAGGAGAGGACTTGCAAAACATCCTGGGAACAGAAAAGGGGAAAAGATCTAGGTGGGAAGCTGTAGTAACAACTTGATCAGAGAGAGAACTGTTTTCAAGAGCTGTTCGTATAAAACATTTCCTTCTTCCCTTCCCTTCCCTTCCCTTCCCTTCCCTTCCCTTCCCTTCCCTTCCCTTCCCTTCCCTTCCCTTCCCTTCCCTTC
>NW_028185037.1:9809338-9825498 GCF_003343005.1 Rhea americana | reverse complement strand
CCCTTCCCTTCCCTTCCCTTCCCTTCCCTTCCCTTCCCTTCCCTTCCCTTCTTCAACATATTCTCTGGCTTGCAAAAAGTGCAAGTCATTTCTTTTGTTATTATTTCCTTTTCCTCAGCCTTTTCATAAATCTTGAACAGGGGGAGGTTACTAGTATGTTGGTAATTTCTCAACACCATCCCGAAAGGATTGTGAGTTGTGAACAGAGAAGAGCTGAGGGTTAACAGTTTCCTTAACCTCCACGTCTCACTTCTTCCTTGTTCACCGGCATACACAGGAGACAGATTACGTCTTGCTGCATCCTGGTGGGAGATGCAGATAGCTGCTGCTTTTTCTCCGTGTTGCAAACTGGCCGACTACAGGCCAGGTCCGCAGTCCTGTGCTGCAGCTAATGAGGTCCTGTGGTACGAGAGCACYGGTAGCACCACTGCTGTGATGTCCTCTCTTTACGTGTTTGAGAAATGTGGTACAGAGACAGATTTCCAGGCATTTTTTGGAACAATGCAAGACCGGACTTTGCTTTATACAGCACACGAGATGCTTATATAAAAAGTAACTCTGAGAAACCYGCCAGGATCAGAGCCTTTGATTGGTGGAAGGCAAGTGATGGCAATAAAAGTTCAGCCTGTATGTGTGTGGGTTGGCTTTTCCCACTGTTGCCCGACAGGTAGTTTAATGAATCAGCACCTTTGCTGGCGAATGTACTATTCTTTCTGAGGAATTTTCAACTTCTTTTCGGTACGTCTGTCAGCTGGATGTGAGTATATGTTCTGTTGACCTTTTGCACCTTTTTGGTGCAGACACATTTCACTGGTATGAGCATTAGCCTGAGTTTGTTGGCATTTTAGGAAGTAAAGTTGATTTAAAATGCCAACAGAAGAGCAAGAAAAGGAAAAACAATGACAGCAAACAAACAAACGAAGGAGCACACCAGGAGAGTGTTCCCGCAACGGAAGCTGTGCGTGGCTCACAATTTACGCGTGCTGACTTGGCCTTCCTGCCCTCAGTCTCCAGGTTGGCTTGTCCTGTAGGAGACCAAATGTGGCCTGGAGAGCTAGCAGCATTTCTCTGCGTGCATGACAGATGCTTTCTGTCTAGAGGAATTCTGGCTAGTGAGGAGCTGGAGAATTTCTCTTCTACCATTTCCCCTAGCATGACCAAGAACTTAATCAGCACAGGGAAAGTCACTATTCAGAGGCTTTTCCAAAGTCTAATGTACATATACAACCCACTAAATGGAATTTCTTGTGCTTTTTCCTAGGAACCAATGAAGTGCAACATTATGGATGTGCTTAAAAGTAGATAACTGCCCACTTCAAAAACTTTGAAAAAAAGTGTCCTATCTACTACTGAAATTTATCTTCCTATGTGGGAAAACTCTGAAATGCTGTTTGAGATCTCTGCTTTGATAATGCAGATTTAGCAGGATTGCCTGAGTCCCATTCTTTGCCGTCAGAATGATAGCACACTGAAATGACTAATACAGCTAGCACAGTATTTCATGAAATTACATGTCAGACAGGTACTATTAAACATACGGGAGATGCTTTAGGGTACTCTTGTATTGCAATCCAGGAAGGACGGTAGATCAAATACATACATAAATGGGATCTTGAGTAAGAACACCTTGAGGAGAACAAAGTTCTTTAAGTCAAAAAAAAAAAAAAAAAGTTCTGCCACACAGAAGGACAATAGGTAATTTTAAAAGTGAGGGGAATTTTTATTTGATAAAAAAAAAAATCTGTATACTGGCTGTGATATTTTGAAATGACAGTCTTTGAAATCACTAAATTCGTTCATCACCTTAATAGAGGTCAGCTAATCAAACTTTAAATGCTTATATGCCCTTACTGTTTATTTCCTATCTTGACGCCTAGCTGATCTTATAGCGATGGGTTTTCCAGTTTTGTACTAACATTTTTATACACAGAAAATAATAGCAAATGCTCAAAGAACTTACAATTCAAAGTTTTCTCACTTCTGATCATCACTACCCTCGAAAGTGTTTCTTTTTTCTCTTTTTCTTTTTTTCCCCCCATCTTGATCATGGTAAAGAAAGCAGCTGTGGTGCTATTCATGGCAGAGTAGAGAAAAACTGCCTGTGAGAAAAGTTTAAAACACAAAAATACAGTATTTGGAACCTGATTGAGCCTCTATTTTTTTCCTATTGACTTCAATTAATTTTAATTTTAAAGTCTTTTTATTATGTTATTAAAATCAGAACACACATAGAATAAAGTTTGCTGTCTGCTCTAGTTCAGAAAAAATGAAAGCACAGCCTGTACTGAATGATAGACTTGTGCTTTAATGTCCAGCCATGTGGTTTCTCCATGGAAAACTAATGAGTTAAAGATGAAATTCCTCTTCTAGTTTGCATATATCTTCTTGCAAGTATTCTGCTGAGCAGAAGTATAATTGGAGACTCTTTACAATTGAGTCTTTTACTTTTTAATTCTAACTTCATAAGCTACAAAACATCTTTCTTCCCACAAAAACGCGATGTTTACAGTCCTAGACACACTCAGTTATGGACATTTTTGAAATGAACATTCACAAAACTATCAGGATCATTACCCTGAATTTTATTTAGTATCATCTGAAAATAAAGCAGGCTAAAAACTTGAGAAGTAAATAGATGTAACACTAATGTCTCAGAGCTCAAAGAACTGTTCTGAGTTTCTGTACTAGAGGCTTATTTTGCTCTTCTTCAATTCAAAAGGGAGATAGAAGCAGAAACAGAAAGGAAATTTCCAGTCATGCTCCTCATACTTTTTTTCACTTATTAAACTTTTTTCTGAGTTCACAGGAGTGGGTTCACAACAGTCTTCCACACAAATGGTATCCAAAATTCATTCAAAGGTACTGAAGACAAGGACATTTTGCTTGTATTCAAGTACACAAATGTAAGTATTTTAAAAAATCCACTGTATGACATAGCTCCTTTGTAATACTCCTGGTGATTAACTGTAGAAACTTTTCAAAATATGACCATCTGCTGCCCTATTTTGTTACAGTTTAACCAAGGAGCCAGAGACAATTCTCATCCTCATAATACTGCTGATACAGAAGTACCTGGAAATTTGGAACCAAATTCAGTACTAGTAGAATTTTTTGTTGCTGTTATTATTTGTATGTATGAGGTACATCCAGAAATTTTTGTTTGGATCAGAAATTTTCAGGAAAAGGAACTACCCTCTTAGCTGCTGGATAGCACATTGCACACTGTGAGTCTTAGTATCTGACATGAACTCCAGAGTGCTCCTGCAAAACAAATAACCAAGATGGTTTCCAGCTGAGGTTGGGACCTTTGGCCATAGACATATACAGATGCAGTGGAAGGAGTAGTTCTTGCTAAAAGCTTGACACTTGCACAATCAAAATAAACTGAGCCTGGAAATCGGAAAGAATGCTGCAATTATCACAACTGTCTGAAATGAAGAATGAAAATATTAAGCTGGTATTTTTTTTCCTTCTCTTCTGAATAATTGAATAAAGACAACCAGCAGTCTGTTTCTTCTGTAGAAAAGCAATCAGTTACGTCTGATTCCGTAAGCAGCAGCTTATAATAGCTTACGTTTCAAAGACATTTTTACAAAGTTATAAAGGAAACCAAAGGAGCCTCTTTGATAAACTAAGACACACAGCTAGATCTCATTAGGCAGATCCTTTCAGCTGTTGCTGACAGATAGAGTTGTTCTTCCACTCTTCTAATTCAAGAAAATCTAAAATTTGCCCTAAAGGTTAGGAAAGCTTGTTTGCTTTGAAATTATCCCCCAGTGTAATTAAAACATTTTTTTTCATACCATATAACTTCCAGTGAAGATATTCTTTTTCCAGAATAAGAATGTTTTTTCCTTACTTATATATCTTTTTTTTTTGAATGCAAAATCCCCAGAAATGTATACAAGCCTGCTATCTTTGGAGAGCATCTTCTGACAACAGTAGAATTGTATCAAGGATTATCTAGATGACAGCAGTAGGTCAATCTAAGAAATAATCAGAATGGGGAATAAAATAAAAAAATACATCTTGTATTTCAAATGGAAAAAGTGTATGCAAGAGATAGACCATAACTTGTCCAACAGGGGGAAGCTGTGTTGTGGGCCAAACTGAAGATAACCAAGATGCAAGGCAATTCAAGGTTAAGATACTAACATGGAACATGAAAAACTGGGTTACTGATGTGTCATAACATTCCTGTGTGACCTTAACAATCACAGACCCAGTTTTGTAAAGAATGCAAGGCAGATAACTCCTAATTTTCATACATAATTAATTATAAAGCTAATATAGTGGGTGGCTATTGCTATAGCATGCTTAATTATCTTCATTCATGACTGCTTTTCAAGTATGAGTTTCTAGTTTTGGCATTAAATACACCTTAATTTTAAGTCCCAATTCTGAAAATATTTTTTAGTGCCTGCTGTCATGAGTAACTCATTATCTAGAAGAAAACATTAGCTTTAGTGGAATTACTCGTGGTACTGAGTGCTATCACAGAAGTTAATTTTTGAATAGTTTTTACTTTAGTTATATGCATATATAGGTCATTATATATTATTTTATGCATATATATATATACACACACACGCTTGGACATACACATACTTATATATATACATATACACATTTTTAGTAACATTTTTTCTCTATTTATTCTTAGCTGCCTTTCTCTAATTTTTTTTTCTTTTGCCACTAATGCATCATCGTAGTTCTCACTTTCTTTAAGCTGCATCTAGCAGATGAAAATGCCATGTGTTCTCTTATCAGAGAAGGAAATTACTTCCCCTGAGTTTGAGCTGATGCAGAATAGTAAGTAACTCTAGTCCCATGTTTTGGGGACAAACGGACTACAGCAGTTGATTTTTTTTATTAAAGTCTGCATTTTAAAATTCAGCGACGCCACTTTCCAAAGCTGCAATGCAACCCGGAGGCCAGTTCAGACACGGTGTGATGCAGGCCAGTCGAATTGGCTGGTGGTTCTACTGTGGATGAGTTAAAGAAGGAATCACCCGAAGCAATGGTAGCTCTCAGAAGGGGGCCTGCCCTTCAACAGTTTAAAGCCTTTGAAGAGAGATTTCCTTTGAGCAACATGAAGTCTTTGTGGTGATGGGAAACATACATTTATAATTACAGAAGAACACAGCGTACAGTAGGAATGGTATAAAAACATGCGATTTACAGTGTCTAAGGAGAAGCTTTGATGTAGAGGGCCCCACTGACCTAGTTTGCTGCTGAAAGCCCCAGAAACATAAGGCTGAGTGACTACAGTTACAGAGATGTAGCCTGTGAACAACATCCTTCTGCCTCTGCACTGTCACCTGGCACTAAATGAATATTCTGTTGCAAAACTGACTGTACAGAAATAATATCTGAATGCAAACTGACTGTGCTTAAAACATTAATAAAATTTGCTGTGTTCCTTTAGGGAAAAATGTGCTAAAAAGAACCATTGTGAACCAGCATGCAGGCTGGGGAAAAGATTTATCTAGGAGGATTATTTATGGAAAAAAATTGCTGAAAAGATCATGCCAGGACTGCTACCCTTGGTGAGAGGGAGGGAGAAAAGACACTAAGCTTTGTCAACAAACAGTAGAATATAAATCCTGAGAAGTGTTACTGATTCAAAATGAGAATAGTACGATGGCCCATAGAATGATTTTGTGTGACAGCACTCATTACAGCACAGGAAGAGAGTATGTAGTGCTATGAACAAATGTCATATGGGCTCCAAGATTGGATATTCTCCTCTTTGAGAGGAGGAGATATGTAGAAAGAAAATTGAGGGAAACACGTGTTGTCATGCCAGTCTAACACCTTCCCTCACAAAACCTGGCATATGAAGAGAGAAGTGGCTTCAGCAGCATCCATCAAGCATCCATGAAGAGAAGACTTGCAATTCATGGCTCACTGGATGCAGATGGCAAAAGAAATATGGAAAACTTTTCAGCTGAGAGCATGAGAAGAGTTTCATGTTGTACAAGGACATTATGAATCATGAGTCCCTATGAAATGTATAGCACTTTATATATGAAAAGTAATGCAACCTCCCTTATCCCATGGATCGAGGACAGATTTTCAGTGAATCCAGCTCAGATTTGGGTGCTCATAGATTTGGACAGTTATATTCAGGCCATTTTATGATGACTTTCCTTGAGCTTCAGAACTGAATTCGGACGTGAGTTGAGCTGAGGTGGGTATTTGGAGGTTTTGGTTAGTGACCTCATCTAAATAATATTGTGCTGAGGTAGTGTTGTCTGCCTTATAATCACTTTGCCCGTGGGAGAAGGCCAATCTGAGGAAGGTCACTGAAATTAAAATGGAAAACTTAATTGTATAGAAATAAAATGGGTGTGTTCAGTGCTTTGATGGACAAAGGTGATGTAGGAAAAGAAAAATAAAAATATTCAGCAAGAGCTATTTATAAATCTTACCTAGTAGGAGTAATAGACAACAAAGGATAAACCAGTGACTGTTAAGCAATGGTTGTGCCAGCACAACCTTTTTCACTTCTAGCTCAGACCTAGTGAACATAAGCTACTCGCTGTGGGATGAGAGAGATCCTAGGGATCTGGATGCTTGTAATTCAGCTGCTTGTTTAATCTGTTTGAGTCACTCTCCAACTAAATAGCCATTGAYCTGATCCTAGAGGAGAATAAGCAGTAGGCTCTTCTGCTTTTTCAAACTGTATCTGAACATTACAGCACCCAACCACCTCAGTAGAGCACCTCTGGTGCCTGCATTCTCTGGAACCATAATCCGGTCTTCAGCAATAAAATAATAGTCAAATGAATTTTTCCAGGATTAGGCAATTGTGGGGAGGAATGAGGAGGTTACTTTGGGAGGAATATATAAAGGTTGTCAGAGTATGCAGGGACATGACGAGGAAATCCAGGGCCCATTTGGAATTAAATCTGGCAAGAGATGTGAAGGACAACAAGGAGAGCTKCTTCAGATACATCAGTAGCACAAGGAAGAAGAGGGAAAATATGGGCCCACTGTTGAATTGGGTGGGTGCCCTGGTGCCAAAGGATATAAAAAAAGCAGAGTTACTGAATACTGTCTTTGCTGCAGTCTTTACTGCTAAGACCGGCCCTCAGGAATCCTAGGCCCTGAAGACAAGAGAGAAATTCTAGAGAAAGAAAGACTTTCCTTTGGTCGAGGAGGATTGGTCAGGGATCATTTAGGAAAACCTGACACTCACAGATCCATGGKCCCTGATAGGATGCACCCATGAGTGCTGAGGGAGCTGGCGGATGTTATTGCTAGACCACTCACCATCATCTTTGAAAGGTCATGGAAAACTGGAGAAAAGTCCTGATGCAACCCTGTCTAACATGCTGTAGGTGACCCTGCTGAGCGGGGAGGTTGGACTAGATGATCTCCAGAGGTCCCTTCCAACCTTACTGATTCTATGATTCTTTCCAGAGGTCTACTTTATTGACAGAGACTAGCTCTATCTGTTTTCTATCTGTTTTTTTAGATACTAGCTCTATCTGCCTTATTAGTATAGGATTGTCTTTTACCTCTTTGTTTTCACTTCCCTTCATCATTTTTCACCAAGAATGGCACTACACAGTACAGCTCTGTGCAACAGATCTACAAGATCTACCTATTCAAACATCTTCACAGAATAGTGCAGTGTAAAGACAGTAGCCTGCATCCCTGGGCAATTTAGGCATGCATAGCCCTGACTCTAATTTAGCCTCACCACAGTGCCATAGTTACTGGAATATATTGTTGCTGGGCCTAGAGCTAATGCACTGAGAGYTAACTGGAATGTCTGCTCAGCTCTGCGTAGTGCAAATGTACCCTCTGTAGCTGTACTCATATGGTGCTGTTTGACACTGTTAATTGCTTCTCTTTGGAGCCTGTTCGTATGATCTGAAACTGTACCCCTCACAAGCTCTGCTAAAATAGTGAGTCCAAGGGACTCTCCCCATACATAGTARTAACACGTTTATTCTCAAGAACTTGTTATTTGTAAAGTGAAAAGAAAGGAGACCCGCTCCACCCTAGTTTTCTCTTTCTGTTTCTCTTCCCTTGGGGCTTTACATAAGATTTTATGGAAGGGTTTTAATTTTATTGGGATGTTTCTCTGAGTTATCCTTAAGTAGCCCTTTTGAGCTCATTCATGCTCATTCAGGTAGAGTGTTCTGTTGCAATTACAGGCATACAGCAAACCAGTGAAGAGCTGAAAATAGAATGCATACATCTTTTTTTTTTACTACAATTCAAAAGGGAGGCGATAGTTTCTATAGCTGCTTTATGCAGTCAGAAGAATCACTGCGGTTCCCCTAGTAAGCCAGGACAAGGGTTTAGAATGCTATTGTGATAATGTTGAGAGGCCCCGAATAAAATCAAGGCCTCTTTTTGAACACCTTCTATTGTGAAGAGTTTATAATCCAAGACTTTAATCTTACAGAAAGACTACTTATGTGCAGAAAAATATGGCCCAAATAAACATTAAAAAAGAGATTATTCTCTTCTGTTTTCTCCCATTATATTTTCCTATTATTTCTATTGGGAGATAGAAAACTGAGATGCAGAGGGACTGGATCATTTGTCCAAGATCTTATAGGCCTTTTACTGAAACCAAATCTTCGATTTTGTACTCCAGTACCTATGTACAAGACTGTCCTCCTCTCAGCTGTAGACCTTTTGTGAATATTCAAAGCTGTTCTTGTATAAGCAGGTTGCTTACTAGTTGTACAAATCACTAGAGCTATCCTATGCTCTCAGTTTAGAACTTCCTCAGGACATGCAGAAGCCTTTTATAAACTTCCACAATCTCATCAAATTGAAGTATCATCCAGCTGCCAGTACAAAAATTCTTGTTTTCTTCTTAATATCTTTTTTAGACACTTAAACAAAGGTGCAAAATTCAAATATCCACTGATAACATTCATCAGGACACRTGGACTAATACACATGATAATTCCTTACCTTCTGTCCATTTCCCTTTTCTGCCCATGTTTTACTACAAAGTTGTCCCACTCCGTTACTTTTCTCATTGTTTCTAAATAAATCTTCCAAAACCAGACTCTCAACATTATTCTTCCACCTGCACATTCCTCTGCCTCCAAAATTGCCGTCTGCTGCCCTTTGATAACACACCTCATCCTGGCAGCTTTGTATTTCACAATCCTCCTGCCTTGCTGAGGAGGAGGTCATGGCATCACTAGGGATGCAGAGAGATCACAACACTTCCATGCACAACAGTGCCTTGACCCCATTAGGGTCTGAACTGAGCTCATTATGCAGACGATCCCTGAAAATAAGGACAGAATAAAAGCAGAGGAATTATTTGACTCTTTCCTTCCTTGATCATCTCTCCTCACAGAGGCCTATAACCAAAAGCAGGAAGTCACTTCCAGATTGTTCCTGCACTCCATGGTAGGCACAGGGCTGTCAGCCCTAGAAGTACGCACCTCACAGACTCCTGCCAGGTACAGAAAAGTACCTGAAGAGCCCCAGTCATCCCTCTTTGTCCACACAGCAGAACAGGATTGTCAAATAATAAAGAGGTCTGGAGATCAGCTGGTGCTACCTTCCACCAAAAACACGTACAGCTGCAAGGTTACTGAAGGGCTTTTTCTAGCCAATTTATAATATCTCCAAGGATGGAGATTCCACAGCCTCTCTGATGCCCTGTTCTAGCGTTCATCCTCTCTCACCAAGAGATTTTCAATTTCCCTTACTGCGGCTTGTGTCTATTGCCCCTTAAGCTTTCGTTGCACATTTCCAAGAAGAATCTACAAGACTAAACTCTCTCATTTCCATGAGAGAGTTTAGACACAACAGGAGTCTGTGCTAATGTGATGATATAGAAAGAAAATAGGCTTGAAAACCCCAGAGTAAACAGGGAGTTGCTGTTGCCTCTCAGTCACTGAGGCAATCAGCAGTAATTTTCCTATGGCTTCTTTGCTTCTCCAGGACTCTCAGCAGTGTTTGAGGCATGTGTCCTAGCAGTGCCAAAAGCCTCATATGGTCTTTTACCTGAACAGTAAAAAAAAAAAAAAAAACCTGCAGGTCTCAAGTGTTCAAGCTCCGTGTGGATGCACCCAAGTTTTTATGAGCTTTGTTGCTTCCATTCTCAAAAGGCCATGCATTTATTAGAAAATTTCTTGGTGCTATGACTGGATAAAACCAAATTCAGTGTGACTGCTTTAGCTTTGGATATTCTTGTTCTTGAAATGGTGATGAGTAGCTTATATACCCACAGTATATTCATTGTGATTGAGAAAAATCATTTTAAAATGTGTAAGATAGACTAAAATATCTTTTAGAGGCTTTCTTATAAAGCTCCTAGAATCCACAGAAATGACAGGGAACTACATACGTTGATGAGTTCTYAAAATTTTGTTACACTTACTTCTTTCTAATCATTGCTACAGTTAATGATTTTCTAGCRATTCTGATACTGTATTTTGACACTCTTGTTCACAAGAACAAGATTGAAGGTTTCACATTTATTTTGCCCTCTCTTGAACATCTCTATGCTTCCTATCTAAGGCCTTGTCCTTACTGCTGAAGAAAGCTACATTTTCTCCCTCTAAAAAAACTAACACAGTGAACCTGCTCAGATCAGTCCTGATTTTTGTGAGTTTACTTTATAATAAAAACAAAGTTCCCTGTCTTCCTGTATTTATATAAAGTGGGAAAAAAAGAAATATTTTTATATCCCAGGCAAAACTTAGTGTATGCTGTTAAGAATTGCTCAGCTTAGCAGAATTAATCAAAGAATGTCATTGTTTCTAACAGTTTATTTTTAAATTCTGCTTCAGTTATAAATGCTTAGTTTAAATATTTTAGAAGTTGGGTTCCTCATGCTACTGTTCATTATCAGGATGCCCACTAACCTCTGTATTTAATATCAGATAAGTTATGACTTTATTACATTATCTTCAATAAAAATCTCATCTTGACCATAAATATCCTTTATTCCTATCATTGGTCTGTGGTGCAGCATTTGTACTTTTATAGTCTGAACCATRCAAATTGTCTTCATGTGATCTTTCTAGATGGCTAACATCTCTGATGTGATTCTGAAAACCTGTTATATAGGAATAATTATACTCACTGAATACATATCATATGTTCAGATCCATAGACAAGCCCCAGTCAGCTCTCACTGGCATACTTCTAGTGTAATAATGGTATTTGTAGTCACTAAATTCCACTATTTCTTTGTAAAACTCATTGCAGTACTGGATCCTCGGTTGATAAATCCTGTAAGAAAACCAAATTGTCCTCTGTAATATGTACATTCAGAATTGTACTATATATATGTACACACATATACRTATATGTATATATATATTATGTTTAGTAGTGGTTTAAAACAAATTCAGATGTTTCTGGAAAGGTTACTGCAGAAAGAGTTAATTTCCTTCTGATAAAGAGCTTTTTACCAATCTGTGTTCTTGTAGAAMAGGATCCAAATCCAACAATTCAACTTGACATGATAGACGGATTTGTAAGTGGAACAGGTGAAAACATAACTGGTAACAATTAAAAGCTAATTATTTTCAGCTATCAACTGGTCACCAGCTGTTCTGAACCATATAAAGAGGCATACACCGTAAGGGGAAAGCATTTGCTATGGGGATAAGTGKTGGAAAAAGCTACAAAACTGGAAAGAGATATTCTCCTAATCCAAGCCTGCTCCTTGACATTCTCCTGTGGGCAGCTATATTCTGCAATTCTGATGTGAAGAAATGGAGCCAATTTTTCTCCTAGTTGCACCAGATTTTAGTTACTGTGCTGTTTAGAAGCACTTGATCCTGSTTTACATCACTCTCAATTTTGGTGGAATTACTCACATGGATGGACTACAGTCTTAGATTCCTTCTTTGGACCTGTGTTTGTGCTTAGCTGAAGATCAGACCCTGCAAATCCGCGGGACTGCAAGCCAGTTCCGAAGGAGATTCCTTCGTTTTATGCCGGCAATAGAACRAAAGCAAAGTGAGTTTCCAAGTGCCTTCTGAACTCCCTTCTTTTATCAGGTTGCCTTTTATCCAACATTAATTAATGTAATTGCTACAATTTCATAGTCCAGTGGAGACTAACTAATGATACTGGAGCTGAGTGTTCTGTTTCTGCAATAAATCAAGAAAGCAGTTCATATAATACATGGTTCCACTTCTTCCCACTGCATCAAACTAACGAAGATAAATATTTCTTTTCRTAGCTTAGGGTCTGGCGGTTAAATAACTCCCCCACAAAGTTAGAGGGTCGGATACAGTACTTACTSCTGTCCAAATTGGTTTCAAATCCAGAACCCCCAGCGCTCTGAGGGAGCCCCGTACCCTTGCACTGGTCTTGAAGTGGTTCTGTGAAGTGACTACGCGTCCAAGAGGAGCTAAAGGGAAGAGTCCATTTGTATGTAACACTGTGATGCAGGATGCTAGACTAGGTCAAACTGATTTCACCCAAATTTATTGCTGTCACATGACTTCCCTTCCTCTRCTCAAACTAGTCTGCTTTGTAAATTCTGAATAGATGCAGACACATTTCCATCTGCTTTAGGCATTTTTGATGTTAGTCACATATGCTCTGAGAAATACTCCTTATATTTTAGCACTAGACCTGATCAGATAATTTACAATGAATAATTTATTTGAACAAATTTAGCCTTTTCTGTTGTTAGTTGTCCATGAGCTGCTTGTGATTTTCTTGAATTTATTCATTATTCAAAACTATTTACTTAATAATTCCTATGAATAATTTGAGTAAAGCTTTGTTTGCAGGCTGTTTCTGAGCAGTTTGTTGTGAGTACTAAGAATTTGGTGCTGTTGCTCAGTTTTTGTTAGATATTGAGGCTATATAACATTTTCCTACTTCTTGACTGGATGAGCAAATCGAAGCTATCTTATGTGAATACTTACATTCACAAGTTCAAAATTTTCTTTTCATAAAAAGCTATCTAGTAGTCAGTTATAATGTACTGTAATGTACACATCCAAAAGTAAATCTCTTCATTTCCACACAAATTGGCTGCAAATACAAAATCGGTTGAATATCTCTATAAGATATTTATACAGGTGGATATAGATGAATTTTTTGTTTGTTTGTTTTGGGGGAACTTTTTAGGTAATTAACCTGTATTTGCTATTGATGTCTGCTATTTGGAGTCCACAGCTGGGAAAAAAAAAAAAAAAAAAAAAAAAAAGAAAGAAAAGAAGAAACAATAACTCATCAGTTAGGTTATTGCTGGTTCTCTGATAAACTAGTGCTTTGAATGATATACATATATATACATATACATATATATATATATATATATAAAATGTCCTCTTTTCTTTTAATATCCATTTCAACCTTCTGTTTTAAAATACAACCTTAAGGTTGTGCCTGTAAGAAGTTAAGTGTTTAACAAGAAATCTTGACCACAGATTTCCTCTTGTCCTTAAAAGATTGGAACAGGTTTATATGGAATAAGCAATATTCCTTTTTTCTCTCTCTTCTTTTTTTTTTTTTTTTTTTTTTTTTTTTTTTTATGGAGGACTGTATAAAAAAATCTAGGCAGCGAACAATAAAAATTGCTATAGTAATCATTTCAGAGAGTCTGACAGAACAAATAGGAAAAATTTAATGCCGATATAGTTTATTTATATTTTAAAGTTGATTAAGTTAATTCTTGTTTCTTTTAGTAAATGTTACAGAGGCTTTCTCTGCAATTATCTTAATTAGATGCATTAAATCTTTCTGAGATTCAACAGAGAAAACTAAACACAAAAAACAGTTGTTTTATGATTTTTTAATRCTGTTTAAAGCAGAGTAACAATGATCTTACTTTGAATTTTTGTTCACTGCACCACTTGTATAAGATTGAAGAAAATACGTTATATTTAGGATATATTTACCTCCCTTTATATTCCTTTAGAAATGTCGTTTATATAGCTACAAAATGTTATGTTTCAGTAAAGCTGCTGCATATTTGACATGTAACTGACAGACGATGTCTAAGCATTATGCAGGGCTATTAAAGATGACTTAGAGTGCACAACTGCATCAATGCATAAGGGAGAAAACTGGTAAAATTTTGAAAAAAATCCCATTTTATTGGGTGAAAGTCAGATGGAGTTATATGAATGAAATAAAGGAGAGAAGATGCATCAGCAGCAAGGTGGAAAGGAAAGCTCTCTAAGGCAATGTAACTGGTCTGCAGTGGTAAAATAAAATGAAATATAAAACCCTAATAGGGATAGCACAATGTAAAACAGCCTCTTTCATATGATGGCATGGTTCTAATCCTAATCTCGGATTGCCATATTTTCCTCTGGTTGAATGTTCAAGAGAAGAATGTAGGCCACTTATATATACTCATGTGCTATCGCCCACTAACTTTACCACTTCTTGAATTGTGATCCCTCTGAAATTTCCAGTGGAAGTGTAGATCCCTACATAAGAAATTTGAGCTTTCTGATGTTGTGTTAGGGTTTTTACATGTAAGACTTCTTAAAAGTAGTCCACACACCCTTCTCAAGTCGCATGGTTTCAGAGAGCGTGAAGTGGTAACTAACTACTGTCTCCTTATTCTCCTTTATACAAAGAATAATCCCAGCCTTTACTGTAGAATGTGTCCAAATGAGTAGGAAGAAACAGTGATTAAAAGGGTTTGCAAAATGCAAAAAGAGGCCCAGTGACTGAACATGAGAAGGTCTCATCAGAAAATGAAGAACAGTTTAACTAGCTGCTAGCTCATATATGTTTGTGCTTTCCTCACTCACTAGGATTTTAGGCAAAAGCCTGGAAAAGATATAAAAGTGTGTCCAGGTGTTCACATGATTTATATCTGATCTGCATTCTTGGGTCTCGTATCCTAGCTGTCTACATTGCATAAATGTTTGTCCACTCTTGTGCTCTCTTTTGGAAACAAGTTCTCCCTTCTCCACCTAAACATCCTTCTGGGAATGGCTGATAGCTGATATGGACATGATTGCACCAGCTTGGGGCCTTCTGATCTAGATCACCTCAGTAAGCTTTTCATCCCCAGTCATCCCCATGAATCTGCATATCCCACATACACCTTGTCATATGCTATAAAGAACTGTGTAGATCCATAACCCTCTCTTCATTCCTAATATTCTGATTTAAAATCAATCATGCAAAGTTAATCAAGTTTTATAGTTAAGGGGATGTCCTATAGGTCCCAGAGACGTCTTAGAGATAAACTCTATGTAGTATACCATGAAGAGTCTTCTCCAGAGTGGAGTGGATGTGACCTTTCTCTGCCACATGGCCAAGGGCTAGAGACCACTCCCAGGAGTTAAATTGTTTATCACTGCAGATGTCATGCAAGCTATCATGTGCTGCCTGTTGATCTCCTGCTCTCACTAGGAATTTTATAGAGCACCTATGTGTCTGGATTGGGGCTGGCAGTTTGAAGTACTGCATTAATAGCCCCTGAAACACTTTGCATGATAACATCTAAATCCATTCCAGAGTCTTGTTTTAATTGGCCTACTCAAGCACAAAGAGTAACGTGAAAAGGAAGTCACAGTTTAAACCAGAATAGTCTTACTTGCAAAATAGCACTTCAGCTATGGAACAGTCTCTTAGATTTTGAAAAAGTATGTGACACTTTTTGCAGTGAACTGACTGGTGTTATGTGTGGACTCCGCTCAGTTGAACTGCTCAGCTGTAGTTCATATTGCCTGGCCCTTGTCCGTGACCTTGTCCTTGTAACTTGAGGTTTTACTTCTTCAGTAGTAGGCAGGGAGGGAGAAATTAAACGAAATGATGGTCTTTAGTACAGCTACTGCTGAGAACTTGGAGCTGCTGTTGGAAATTGGAATAGTAAGCAATTTTTCACATGTTAATTTACTAGTACTTCAGTGCAATAGTCTCTGGGAATTACTTATTGAAATCAGTTTGACCTATGTAGTGATGTGGTTTTTAAAATTCTAATAAATATTTGTTTTTTTAATCTATGCAAATTCTTCTTAAAATCCCTAYGTGTTGGTGACTCATAATAAATGAAATAAATGGCACTTCCATACTGCACAGGTGCTGTAAGGATAAATGAATGTTCATGAAAGTTTCAAAGCTTAGGTAATCAGGAGGATAGATTCTTAGTCAGGGGAATAGATATATAAAATCTGATTCCTTCTAAGCTAGGTCAAATTTATGTTTATTAATAATACCATGGCACA
>NW_028185037.1:9806809-9809244 GCF_003343005.1 Rhea americana | reverse complement strand
TGGTATCATACATGGGGTTCCCTAGGGAACACAGTGGTATCATACATGGGGTTCCCTAGGGAACACAGAGATTGGCCACTGATGTCCCRTGCAGCGAAGGCCAGGTTTTGTATTTGCTCTCATGGGTTTGCTGCCTGTTGTGTCCATGATCTAGTGGCTGCTGTAACTCTGGTGGCACAGACCTATCTTACCGGTTGCAGCACGCTACCTGCTTTGACTTGGAATTACACTTCTCAATTCCTGCATGTGCCTGCATGGCACTGTGTATTACACTGAATAACTGTGTATTAATCAATGTACCTTTTCTATTGTTCTTCCTAGTTTAAGTCTGATCTTTTCGATCACTTTTCAAAGAACTCCTGGCAGAGACCACATGGCTCAAAAGTAAGAGATGTGACTGAGAGTATGTCGGAGTAGAGTACTGGAATATCCATTACCTTCAGTCACATGCATCTTTACACAAATGCAAAAAAGGTTAATCTCTCAAGTAGAACTTGTTGCTTTTTCTTTTTCTGGGTTTTGGTTTGAATRTTAGTATAACTTCCAGTAAGACTTGATTTTATTTTTCTTTTGTGATCTCCTCTACTTGCTTTTGGATTGATCCACTTCGTTGTGCTTCAGCTTTACATTTTCCCCCACAGACCTGTTCCATATTTGTTTTTCTAGTGACATCATAACGGCAGCACTGCAGAACGGCCCCAAAATCTTCTTGCTTCAATTCAATTTGGCTTTCACGTATAGCTCTGTTTCTTCCTGAAATTGTATTGCCATTTCCAGAAATGACATGGCAATATTTCACTTGAGTTCACTTGCCATTTTAAGTGGACYTTCATGGATTTGCATTAATGATATGAAACCATGCCTAATGTAACTACAGTGCGGAGAAAGATGAAATGAAATTAGCTTAGCTCATTGTCTGCCGTGCACTGAATCGACAGAGAAAATAAAATTGTAGATTATTGTAACATCTATAAAATCCTGAAGGATCAGTCCTACAATATCCTCAAAAACTATGGATGCTGATATGCAAATTACATAATAAGATTGCTCTACTTGTCTCTGAGGAAAAATTRAAGCTCATGGAAAAGATAAAAATATTTGCAAAAAAAAAAAAACTATTTTGTTGTTCTTGAAACATAGTATGTTCTGTTGTTCCTCAGCAAACAACAAAAGAACTTTTAAAKATCTTTGATTAAACCCTCTGATTTTGCCATTCTTTAACATTTTCAAATATTGATATATTGGAGTAAAACAAGAAACAGAACAAAAAAATCAACTGTCTGTAATTCACATTCCTGAGAAGATAGCAACATTGCACAACAGCTTGAGATGGGAAAGAAGAGGGATCCTACATCCAGACAAAACTTCGTGGGGATTTCAGGCAGAACATAATTATTTCAGATAATTATGTTATATACAAGCAGAATATAATTATGCAAAGTTGGAATTTTGTCAGGACACTGTGGTGAGCACCTATGCTTTGTGAAAAGCTTATGGGGATTTTTAATTACAATAAGTGGTCAGAATCTCAGTTTGATGTCTCAGCCAAAAGATGAATTGATATTGAACTACTAGACTCTCAGTACAAGCCTGGGTAGCATGAAAATAACAGAACCATTAGGCAGCTTGACTCACCTTGTAGTGATGGCAGAATGGGCTGTATCTGAAATCTGGAACAATGATTAAAAAATACTCTTGCTACTCTCCAGAAGAGCCGTGATTATGAGGGATGTAACTCTGTATTCAAGATTCTTTCACTCTGAGGGAAAGATATGCATCTGCTAAACATGCAGATATGTTATCTACTCATTTTAGAAACACTTAAACAACTGAGCATCTATCCTTAAAAATTACCACAGAATGGAATAACTTTTAAGAAGTTATCATGCTATGGAATGAGTCTTATGATATGAACTCATTATGAGTTGTAGAGCCTTCAATCAGCAAAATGGATATTACACTGGATAGCTGAATACCCAAAAGTTTCTTAACTGGTTCAGTCCTATCTGTCTAATCTATCTATCTTCTCATGTCACACCCAGTTCTAGTGTATCTGAATGCCTTCCAAGTCTCTCTGGGGCAACAATTTTTTTTTCATTATTTTTGGGAATGTAATATAAACTGGAGGCTATAGTATTGTTATTTTGTTGCTCCTCCTGAGATATTTTTGTCTGGTGTTAATTCATAATGTTGCAAAGTTCGTTCAAAAGAAAAGAAAATAGAGTTGATACTTTGAGAAAATATTTTTTGCAGTGCTCATTAGTAGCTTTTTAGCTTTTCTATATGGATTTTACTAGTCATTCCAAAAGTACTTTAAAAGGCTAAAAAGATCTCTCGCTAACATTTTTTTTTAAGTTAAGAATGCTCATATTTTGTTTAGGATATTGGACTGAGAATATGTAATCTGATTCAACTTTTTGAGTGGCATACTTTTT
>NW_028185037.1:9707523-9806803 GCF_003343005.1 Rhea americana | reverse complement strand
GAGGGCCCATATGATAATATTCCTCTGAGTTAGCATAGGTTTGTAAATGTAATGATAATAGTCTGCCTCACGGATAGATTAAAGAACAAACAGTCCTGTCTGTGAGTGCCTGAAAAGTGTTATGAATTGGAGAACCTTACGTATTTTTTGAAATACTGGGAGGAGAAAGAACAAGGTAAGTAAAACTGAGTTACTATTCTGATTTTTCTGTAGCTAACACACACAGATGCATGTAACAGGTAATAAAATGCATTTGTCCATAGATGCTCAATGTGAGGCAACATGATTGCCAGAAACCTAAATTCATGCAAAATATGATACATACACAAAAAGCCAACTTAACTTTCGCAGAGCTGCTACTGGCTTCGCTGTAATTAAGTGCTAATCGTAGGGGTGTGCTGTTTTGCAAGGCAGTAAACCAGTTTCCTGAGCGGATAAACTCCGAGGTCAGAGGCCAGGGAGTTTACGCCGTCAGGGGACCAGAATCATTGCTGAGAAAAGCAGCACACCTGTCCTGTTATTGTGATTATGAGACAAATGTGAATAAAGCCAGTAAAACAAAGTAACTTGAAAGTCTGGAAAATTTATGGACGTAATTGAAAATAGTGACATGTTGTGCAGGCAGCCAACGTTGAGCGAGGTTCTGCTGGGTCCCACGGGAGAGCACTGAGCTCTTGTGAGCAAAGTGGGAGTYAGTCATAGCGCCGCTGTCTCTCGGGGTGATCTTGGGAAAGTCGCTCCAGTTTTCTAAGGTTATGTTTCCCGAGCTGTAAAATGAGGATATTGGTAAACTTCACTGAGGTGTTTCCAAGTTCAGATAAAAATTATGTAAAGCTCTTCAGTATAATAGCAAGGAAAGTTTAATCCATAGTAAATAAAAATATTATCTGTTCCATATGTTTCACCAAATAGAACTGTGCATAAGGATTTAAATAGATACAGTTAAAATCAAGGAAAGAGCTATGTAATTTCACCAACAAAGAGAAGAAACTTGAAGAGCAAGTTAAGATGACTATGCCTTATTTTTTCGCTTCCAGAGAAAGGAAAAGTGAGAGGCACTGTGATTTTTATCACCAGAACAGTACATTTATCAGTGAGTAACTGGACTGTTAGTAAGCACGGTAGGGACATCCATCCCAGCACGAAACACAGGGATTCAACACAGTGAAAGTACAATGTGTATTGTTTCTGCATCATGGAATCCAAATTTCTGAGGCTTCTCTCTATGGCAGATAGACTCATACATTTTGAAAACCAGGTCATTTCTTGATTCAGTAGAAATTTTGTATGAAGTTGAAGATGTATAGAAAAAGTAGCTTTTTCCTCAAACACCAAGAACAAACAAACAAACAAAAAATCCCAATAGCTGACATTTCAGCATAATTACATTAACAGTCAAAATGCTCCTGAGATGGAGAAGTAAACTTGCAGAATTTCTGGAGATCAGTATGTGTGAAATTAAGAATTCAGAATTTTTTTCAAAGGCTGAGACACTTCTAATCATAAGCAAAATATGCACATGCATAATTTTGTATGTAGACTTTTTATAGCATGTTGTTAAAGCCTTTAGAGGTATATTTTGAAGAATAAAAAAGATTCAGGGTCTATAGAACTTAGCCCTCCCCCATTAGTCCTCACAGCTAATCTCCTCACAAGATCAGACACGGTTCACAAAACTAGGTAGACTTCTCAGATCACTCAGGCACAAAGCACCTGCAACCAAACACTGAGTAAATCAGAGAGCAAAAAGAAGACACCTTCTTGCCAACACAGTTTATTCCATATATGACATTTTCGCTGCCTCCTATTCTAGAGAATCTCATACCAATGGGATTAGTGAAATTATATTGCAGAAGTTAGATTTAAGGTCTGATCCCACCTAACAGTCCCTGTGCTATACATAAACGATGGCTGTTAGGCTCTAGTGTTCGCTCTGTGGGTTTTTATGGTGATGAGATGCTCATTTTCTCATGTATGAGCTCATGCGGACCTTATCAATTTATATAAATAACTAATGGGGAGAGCAGACAAGGCAGAGCCAGGCTCTCCTCATTGGTGGCCAGTGACAGGACAAGAGGCAATGGGCACAAACTGAAATGCAAGAAATTCCATTTCAACATAGGAAAATTTTTTTTTACTGAAAATGTGATCAAATCATGGAACAGGTTACCGAAAGAAGTTGTGGTGTCTCCATTCTTGGACCGATTCAAAACCCAGCTGGAAATGGTCCTGGGCAACCTGCTATAGCTGACCCTGCTTTGAGCACAAGAGTTGAACTAGATGATCCACGGAGGTACCTGTCAATCACAAATATTCTGTGATTCTATGAAAATAATAATAAGACTCAAAGCTAGTGTGATGATTGTTCTGTTTGAATAATCCACCTGCAGCTTTATTGCTCAAGAAAATAAAATGTACGGTTTTCACATCTTCCAGCTGGAGTACACACTACTAACAGAAAACAGCAGAACTGAGTTTTAATTAGATTTTTTAAAACCTAGATGTTACTGTTTTTCAGTGGCACAGAACTAATTTACGTACAATGAGTCCCCGCTCACACACATCACTGCAGCAGTGCTGCGTGGTTACTATAGGAAGCTTTTATTTATAATCTCCAGGGGCACTGCAGATACACTGTGCAGTTTCACCTGATTTCATAGAATACAAGCAAATCGCAATGGAAAAATCTTAATCCCAAAGCAAATTAGCCTAACCTGTTAGACAAAGCTCTTAGTGTTCTCTGAAATAGAGATTCCAAGACTTATCAAGGCAATCTGCTACCTTACTTGTAGCAAACTTTTCATAATATAAAAAAATAATTCCCTTTCCTGTAATTCGTATTCATCTACTTTAGTCATGAAAAATAGGCTCTTTTCAGCAGCATTTTATGTACTTAAAGGTTGATGTCTCTTCTCCTGACTGAACAAGGCCATGTTTTCAAGATCTATGATCACTCTTGCTGACCATATCTGGACTCACTCCAATTAGTCTATATCTTTCTTTAATGTATACAAATGACATAAGTGAAATGTCTGGCTTTATAGATGGAGTTCCTACATATACAGGGTTTTTTGATGAAGGTTGGGGGCAACACATTAAAAACAATGCTGGCTTTTGGAACAAAACCAGATTTTTATATTATTGCATAAAAGCCTTGGGGGGGAGGGGGGGAATCCTAGACCATCCAGAATCCTTTTTCTCAGAGCAAGTACTTGCAATGGCTTAAGATGCTACTATTCTTCTGCCAGATGTTTTTGCCAGAGTAGCAGTGTTGAGTTATTCACAGATATAAAGGCCAGATCATGATGTTCCTCTAATTTAATTGGTTGTATAAAAACCCTGTACCAAGTCCAAGAGTTGCTGGTTGAGCTAGGCATATCTTTTAGAAAGATAACCAATCTAGATTTAGAGACTGCCAATGATAAGGAATATACTCATAACCCTAGATAAATTATTCCAGTGGTTAATTACGCAATCTCATTGCTAGTCTGAGTTTGTCCAGCTTAAGCTTCTAGTTGTTGGATACTGGTATGTTTTTGTTTACTAAACAAAAAAAATCCCTCTACTATCACAAATATTTTTCTAGCTGCTCACTAAGGCAGCTGTCTCAGATCTTGGCTCACACCTATAGCCCTTTTCTRTAGCCTTTCTAATATGCTGATATTTTATTTAGTGTGAGGATACCAGAATGGATACCAGCATCAATAATCATGTGATTCAATAATCATCTCGTGGTGCGTACACAGGTAACTACATCAGCCAACGCTTTTGGAGATATGGTGCAGTGATTCAGATCACAGTCACAAACTGGGGTTCCATTGTGTACAGATTTCTTCAGTTCCATGGAGAAGGTCCATTGTACCAGTATTTTCTTTTAATTCAGTAACACAACAGGTAGAGAGGGCTGAGCAAGCAGCTTGAGAGCTTAGGTTCACTTCTATAAAGTGACTGAAGTAACTTTGTATGTTGACTCACAGCAGTCTTAGTTTTTTGAATGATTTAATCACTTTTTGCAGTGGCAGTTTGGACTTTTAAGGGACTTGAAAATTGTCCCCTTAATCTCAACCAGAAGTAAGGTAAACAGAATTGCAGCCATCTGGCCCCACCTTGCCGTGGGGAAGTCCTGTTTAAAAGCTGGAACTGCAGCTTGTCCTCTGGTAGCATTACTAAGTCCTTTCTGCATGAGATTATTTTGTGTCTGGTTTCCCTGGAAACTTTGAGGAAAAACAGAAGATGTAGGCTCTTTGTCTATAGAGAATTTCTTGATATTTGGCAGATTGGACAAGTAGCTACTGCACATGTGCAGATTGACTCAAACATGCATGTGCAGTGAGCTGGATTTGTCCTGGAGATGTTGGCTTTAAGAGTACAGGCACTGAAAGTCTGATATATCCCAGACACATCCAGTCCCTGCATCTGTGCTGTAGAATCAGATTGTTTATATATAGTTAATTTGCCCCATCCAAAATGTATTTAACATAGTGCACTTCTATATAGGGCATTGATGTCACTTGGGTTCTGCATGTTATGTATATCCCGAGAACACTGGGATTTGGCGCTGTGCAAATGTGTCCAACTCCCTTTTTGCCTAGTGGCCACATGGATAACCACTGCAATGGGACCTTATGGACTGACGGAATCCAATGATTTTCTTTTGTGGAAACTCCTAAAGGCGGGAGTAAGTATATCTTTCCCTCTGATTTTAATTTATAATTAATAGTCTGGAATATATCTTATCTTGTAGATACTACTGTCATTCTTTTGATTAATATTTCAGAGTTTTAAGGTTGCATCTTAGTGAAAACATGTAGCATTAATGTTGGAATATTCTCCACCTCTGCAATTTCCTTTTTTTTAACTTACCTATGCCTTTCTAACATAGAATCAGAGGAAATATTGATCGATAATGACTAATTGACAGGACATTCCACAAGCCCTGAATTGTTTTATTCTTTCTCTACCTTAGAGGTTTGGTACCCTTGCTCCCAAAATAGAATTACTCAGACTTTTTCAAATTGCTCTCCTACTGTTTGTAGCTGTTAAAATTCAAAGTGAGAAAAGTAGTAGATAAGATCACGTTGTCCCTTTTGTTATCATTATCATTCTTTAAAGCTGTGACAGATAGCACTTCTTTCTAGCAACAGAAGAGAATGGGACCATCATTATAAATCCTATCACATAAAATAAGGAAAGGAAATAAATCCAAATAACATTGAGAGTAGGCCATATGATGATAAGCAACTTCGCTGTGTGTGCCATGCATAGGTTGCCTCTAAAATTGCTTGGATCTAATACACAGTCTTTGATATAAAGAAATTAAACATCTTCCCTTCTTTTGGTAAGATACAACTGAGACCCTATMGCTAGCACTAGTGGCAGGATGCGTTGTTAGGTTGGTTCACTTCCTGCTTTGCTCCCAGAAGATCCATACATTTGTATTACTTTGCTCTTGGTCTGTTCAAGGGCAGTCAACTATCTCCCTTCCAGAGGAGCAGCTGGTTCACTCCAGGGTCTGCTCCAGGTACAGCATACAAACCTCGCTTAGTTTGGGTCCCCTGACTYAGTGTTGCACTCTCAAAAATCTTTCTGTTCTGGCGTCTTGCAACATGTAGCCTTGGTATCATGCTATAAAATCACCGTGGTGGCTGGCCACAGCAGAGCTGTCATTAGTTCAGGCACTTGTAACTGAAAAAGCTCATAAAATTAACAATAGTGTTTGAAGACTGGAGGGGGATTATGCACTACCTTACAGTTCCAGCACTTACTAGCGCGGGTATGAGCCAGAGCATACCAGTCCAACAGGGACCCAGGACTCAGCCTACAGACATAAGTCTCTGTCAGAACCAGCAGCGGCCAACACCAATTACAGTGAAACGAACAAACAAAAAATTAAATCCATCTGAATATATAGGACTTGTGGGGCAAGTTTTCCCTCTAAAATTCTTTTGTCACCAACTATGATGTTTGGAGCCAGACTATACCATCACAAGGCTAATGGTTTAGCTAAAAGAGTCAAAGCTCTCACCTTTCAGACGTTCCAGTCTCTCCCTGCCCCGATCCATAATGACCATTCAGTCTTCTACAGTCTCTTCTTCTGGCTAATGTCAAGTGCAAAACAAGGAATAAATTTGACTTCAYGGTTTGATAGTGAGTTGATCCCCAAATGTCTATCTCTAATTATTTGGCAATCAACCCAAACACGTTCAATATATTCTGTCATTATCATAGCATCTGTAGGAGCCAGTATGTTACCCAGCTGGTTGTCATTTCTCGGCTCAGGCTGAATGGGAGATCTTAATGTGCTGCTGAAAGTTTTAATCCAGACCTCAGCCAGAGAGAAAGACCTGCTTGAGAGAAATATCTGATTATTCTTGGGGAATAAGTGAAAGGATATTAGCAAATGTGACATATTGTCACATTTTCTGATTCCAGACTGCTTTGCGTGCACTGCATTATGTAAATATTTCATAAAATAATAATCAGACATTTATAATCTGATGTCCTGAAGATATTCAAAGTTCCACRTATGTAATACAAAGGCACTTAAGATCTATAATATAGACAGGTTTGATTTCTATCACCCTTCTGAGAAGAAATGTTGATACAAGAAAATCAATASTGAAATCTCACTTTTTAAGAAAAAACAATGAATTTTATTACATTTTTATGTGAAGCAGAAATGAAAATCGAACAGGCATGAACAGATTCTTAAATGGAACAGGCAATGAAATGAAGAAAAAGTAGTCATTTTTCTAAACTCTATTGCTTAGCTTAACACTGTATCGGCATAGATATTTGCTCACTTTTAGTTAACTTAATTATATATTATATTTTATCAACTCATAAAGTTTTCAGTTTTCTGCTTGGGGAACTAAAACCATGCTCACCTAAAATTCCYGTCAAAGCTACAGTAGTTTTGTCAAAGCAAAGACTATAGAATTTGGCAGGAGCATAAAAAACAAATGTCATGAGTTTCTTCCTTTTTTTAAGGGATCTTTTTTACAGATTAAATGATTAGTAGACAAAATCTATACATATTTTGGTTATGGCCTTCACTAATAAATAGCTACTTTCAATATAGATAGTGCAATGTCAGTGTTGAAGTACAGGAAGGATCCTGATAARACATCATCAGGAATACTTTGCTGTTCTGTTTATCTCCTTGGACAAAGGCCAAAAYTGGACATGGTGCAGAAGGAGCTTCTCCAGTGCTCTGATCCTCCCTGTAACTTACAGGATGATGATACTAAAATGCTTTTGCTTTGTTTTACCTAGTAAAGCAGAATTTGAAAAAAGAGCTATAAACAGCRTCGAAGGTATAATACTAGACTGGGAAAAGGATTACTTAAGCTAAAAATGACTATAAGTACAAATGGAAACCAACCAACCATGAATAAACTAAGGATGAAAGTTAGAATATGGCCTCTGATCAGAAGAGCAGAAGAGTTTATCTGACCAAAAAGAGCGGCAGGACATGGTCTGAGGCCCCTGCTGTCCKCTGACAAAGCCCATGAGCAATGTCACTGGGGTCATGTGCTCCTCCCAAACTATTTGACCTACGCATCTGTCTCTTAAAACAGTACAGCCGAGATTAGACTTTGGCTCCTTATCTTTGAATTTGGGAAGTCTCAAAYCCTTTATTTTGCTATTCGTAGAGTACTTTTGTTTAAATCACTACATCATCAATAAAAATACTAGCATCCAAAATTTTGTTTACCTGAGGACTATGCCCAAGAACCTGAAGACCACCTTCTAACTTGAATTAAATAAACTGTGCTTGTGTTCATGTAGAAGTGGAACTCGGTCTACACATCTGGTTATGATAGCTGGTGATTTGTGTTGATCTCAAAGTGAAAAAAAAAATACAAGATGATTAAATTATTCCTATACTCCCAAAAGTCATTGGGGTATATGACCAATGATATATCATTAAAATTTCCACCAAATCTCATTTAAAACCATATAACTATATCCCAAGCAATAGTAATTGGAAGATACAATGGCAATTTTTTTCAAACCTTGTTTTACCAAACATTTTTTGCTTTTCAAATATGTAAAGACTTCACTGCAGCCTGCTTGGTTTGATTTGATTGCTTTCAGTTCCTGACCCAGCTGAGACATATTTAACATCCTTCAGGTCTGAAAAATTATAAAACAGTCAGTCTTTTCATAACCATAACATAATTTATATTTTTATGTTGAACATAAGAAAATTATGCGTTGAAAGGTAAAGTAACATATAATTAATAGCAAACCTGGCTAATGATAGCTAAAATACGTCAAAGCATCCTGCAGCCCATTGGCTAATATACATGTTTTTGGCAAACTACTAACTTCCAAGCAAATTAACTTCCTTTATACCAAAGGGATCTTTCTAAGCATRATAGTGTGAGATGTTGATTGAAGCTTTGATTCATTAATAAARTGACAGATAAAGGTCATTAAATTATGTAGATGATCCGTTATCTTCCTASAATATTTTACTTTAGGACTGCTGAAGATGTGGTATTCATATATGTGTTCAAAAACAACCACCATTATGCTAGTCATGTTCAGTGTCATGTGYTTGGGACTTAGCTAGGCGGCTAATGTATCAAATCATGATGCTTTTTAGGGGTTACTTTGGCTGTTGATTTAAATAGATACAGTTGCCATCAGTTTGTTTTACTCATCCATTGAATGCAAAATGATGCCTCATATATATTTCTTTTATATATTTCTTATTGATCTATGGATTTTTATGACCAAAAGAGATTGCAAGGTCTATTTGAACTTTCTGTATAATACATCACAAGGAATTCATTCAGTGAAGAGAGCTGCTGGGTTCTGTTACATGAGTAAGTCCTATCAAGTGAAGTCATATGCAGCTGAATTACAGCTTATCCAACCTAGAATTAGATCTACAAATGAATCACAGAGTTAGACAGGACAAAAACTCTACTCATCTTCCTACTTTTAGAACCTTTACTGTTGAACTGACTTTGCAGAAGAACTGAATCTGCATGAGAACATTATATTGAGAAAATAATTACTGRCAAAGTCATATATGGGCTTGGAGACCTTGCACAGCTCTTCATTTGTTTGTAAAGTTCTCCCTGATTCCTGTCTGTCTTGCGGTTAATTGCTAAGCGAATCATTATGATGAACCTGCCATTTTTTGTGCCATTATCAATGTTTTAAAGATCGCTTTGCTGTCTCCTCGGCCTCTCCGGGTCTTCCTCCCGTATTGATTGTTTATCTCGGGAGTGCTCAATGACATCATGCTTCCTTGCCCTCAGGGGCTGGGCCTGAACAGAGCACAGCAGAATTACAGGGTTTCAAGAAGCCCTCTGTTCAAAGTGTCCTCACAGCTGTGAGTCAACTTTCCTTCACTGATGCTGTATTTTCGTAGCATTGTTCAGCTCTAATGATGAGAAGCCAGTTGCACAATTAAGATAGATGCAGTCTTGTTTCCCTGCTTACTAATCTGAAGGAGCTGTTGTGCTTTATGCTTCATCTAACAAGAAGTATAAGGTGGAGCTTTAAGAAGATGAGAACATGTTCAGACCTATTTTCTGATGGAGTTTTTTCAGACGGGTCTGAAATCATATATGGCCATCATCCATCATTAATAGCTAGTTCGCAACTTCATCAGCTGAGTAGCATTTTGATTATATGCTTGCGCTGAAGTATGGAGGGAAAGAGAGAGAAAGAAATGGAGAAAAGCTGAGAGAGAGCAATAARTTTAGGTTAAAAAACTAGTTTTAAAATATAGATAATCCATAATCTCATACTCCATATTTTTGAAAATGCACAATATTCACATCTTTGGCTCATAAAATGTTCTCATCTTCCTGATTATAGAATTATTTCTCTATATGCCCTTTATTCATTGTGAGCATAATGTATTACTACATATTTTAAACCTACCCAATCAGAATCACTTTTGCATTTCTGATCTTCAACATTTGCTGCCCCATGGAACCGTAAGTGGAACTGTAGAAGATTTCTATGAGGTTATGGCATCATGTCAGAAGAACTCCTTTTTTTTCCCCTCTAATTCACAATTACTGCCATTAAATAAAAACAAGAATTACTTGCAATATTACTTCAATCTAAACATATTTCCATGCTTTGGAATGTATTACAGTAAATGTTTTTTTTACAGATATTCCATAGATGTTTCTAAGACCTCTGAAGAAAGGCAAATCTTAGTGCCTTTGAAAAGTAAAACAATCAGTTTGGTCATTTGCACAGGTGTAAATGTGAAGTCATAGACAGACACTGATTTTGGTTTACCATTACTCTCCAAATTGGAAGGAATAGTGTTTCAGGAACTGATACATAAACTAATCAAACAGTTTGGCCTTGCAAGCAGCRATACCCGTCAGAGAAGCAGGGAGCCTCTTGTCTGAAATTAATCAATGCCCTGTACCTAAAATGCTGTGGTTTAAATGTTTGATTTCTAAAAGATGATGAAACTAAGAATTGAACWTGAATTCCATTTTTCATTGTGGCTAAAAGGGTCAATACAGCATACCAGGGTTATGTATAGAAGCACTAGATCTCCTGTATGGGATTTAGAAAATAAAGAGGGGCTAAGGCAAACTTGTTAAAGGTAGTTATGAACCTCAGCATGGAGGGAGTCAGAGGCATGGCAGAGAGAAGATGGGACGCAGAGAAGACACGCACTGGTGCCTAGATGGATTTAAGGTTGTGCTGATGCCTGTGACAAAGTCTGAGAAGGTAGCTGTAATTTACCTGTCAGGAGAGGAACTATTGGGAAAGGGGAAGAGTAAGAATAGGCATGGCTTTCTATTTAAATTATGTGGGAAACTGATCCAACCCAAGGACAACCCATAATGGCTTCCACAAAAGGCTTCATCTTTCATCTAGATGAAAGGGACAGACAGTGCACACTGTCTACCATGGGTGAGTTTTCTCATTGCTTTTTTTTTAGAACATTACTCTTTTAAAAATTAGCTGAAAAATGGTTGTTCCTGTTCATGTAAGATTTCAGAGCACCAACATCTGTTTTATTTCTAAATGAGCACAAATACAAAATTATGTTGACATTTTCCACATAAAGGAATTTCTGAAGAAGAAACTTCTCTTCTAGAAAACTGAAAGGCATTAAAAATTTAAAATTCCAARGGAGCAAAATAGGCAGACAACTAGGTGACCAGGCCAAGAAACTTGCTGCCCAAAGGGTGTGCCAGGACACAGCAAGAGTATGCTTTCTGTCAAAAGATTTGACAAAACCACCAAGTCTCACTAAATTTTTCAATGCCTCCAGTCATGCTTGTGTCGAGGGACGGCGTTATTCGCACAGAAAGTACCAGGCTGCGATTACAAATGTGTACCTACTACCCACTATGCCACAAGCTGGACAACAGAGAGAGTATGATTAATATGGATTAAAGACAGATTTTTATGGAGAAGGGTGAGTCACAGAAGCAGTTTAATCTCTTCTTTCCCTTTAAACAAAAGACAAAAGATGGTGTCAATTAAAATCAAAACATCACTCTGATGTTCACTGAACAATAACTTCCATAGGTGTTAACCTAGTAGAAACCATCTTTCTATTAAGTCAATATGATAATATTTTACATGACAATGTGATAATATWTCAGTGGAAAAGGGAACAGGGACAACAAGCATGACATTTTCTTTTATAATAAAATTCATCTTTTAAAGAATGCTAAAAGAGTTGGGAAATAAATGCGTATCTTCTTTATGTAGTTTACTTTCATAAATTCAGGATGTCTCCCACTTACTAATACTCTCACCATATTTTTTCCTTCATGTAGAAAAAGTCATTTTCCTGTATGGAGATATTTATTAGAAGTGAAATATATCTCCTGTATCTGGTTACCTTTGTGTGCATCAAACCTTGATGGTTTTCTCAAAGTTTGCTGATTTATATCATGTCAGAGAAAATGCAAGTCCAGGTGAGGATTTGAAATTACAGATACTGACAGGCATTGGTACTACAAAAGTAGGATGAAAATTTACCAGTCTGAAATTATAAGACTTACTTACAGATGACCTACTAAACAAGGATTTTGAAACTGCATTAGAAAAACGCTGATTGGATGGATGTGATACTAACCAAAGCTGATCACTTAACCTAAATTTTGCACACTATTTCAATTTAGACTTTGTTATGATTAACTAACTCTTTGAGAGAACTCCGACCCAATTACATTCCTTGCAATTCCACTTGCTAAAGAAATATTTTTTTCGTTCTGCCTTCAAACATCTACCTGCCCTCAAAGTCTTCCAAATAGATATACGCAACAACCTGTTTTTTAAGCTTATGATGGGCCATGATTCAGTCCCATATCAGTAACTGGTTTTCCACAACAATATATAGGTTGGCACTATCTTATTTATCAGTCTATAGCTGTAGAGCACAGTGATTTTCATGTCACTGTTTCAGTTTCTGAATAGCTGATCTGCAGATGCTTAAATAAGGAGGGGTTTAAAAATAGCCTCTTTCTGTATATGTTTACATATGCTCTCCTAGAGCATTTGAAATGCCATTTTCTAGGGGGTTTGCATAAGCAGATTATAGAATGGCAATAGAAAAACAGGGTAAGTTCAAATGGTCTAGGGGGTCCTAGCAAAGGGATTTGACTGCCTACCCCGCTCGCGAAGCGCGTGACTCAGTGAGGGACTGCCTTCCCAAATTCCTTTCCCATTAAGAATGGGGTGTGGCGAGGGAAATAACCTGTGATTGCTTTGGTAAAAACCTGTTAGCCACATGAGTTCGAGATGGCTGTATTTTTTGGGTGGCAAAGCAAATGAGTAAGTTATGCTGGTCATCCTGAATATGTATCAGCATAGCCTTTGCGCCACATCACACAGTCACTTACGTATTATTTCAAACCCAGCAACAAATCTAGGCCCATTTTTTTCCGGAACAATCAGTTTTAAAATTCTTTTCTAACACAGGTCTTCCTCATAAAAATATGTTTTGTGAAGAGGAATAAGTTCCTTTGAACTTAATATGTGCTTTTTTGACAAAACACTGCATTCACTATAAGACACAGTATTAATATTTTAAGTTTAGCCACATGCACCACATCCTTTATATAGTTGTCTTACTAGTTTGTCAAGTAAGTAATAATGGAAATGGCATTTTTTCGTTAATGATAATAACATAAGAAAAAAAAAGAAAACATAATTTGTTTCCAGCATCTGGGTTTAGTGTATTTAGGTTAGTATTTATTTATAGGGCGGAAATATTTCATATTTTTTTTAACAGAGTATGCTGTACAGAAGGTCCTGATGGGGCGGGAAAAAAAGCTGGATACTTCATAACACCCTTGTCCATCGTTTTGCAAAGTAGATGTTACTGTTGAGCAATAGCACTCTGAGATAGATAAAACTCTCTTCATGGTAAGGGCAAAGCGCAACACATACCCATGAAGAGCCACCTGCTTTCTTTCAAAAGTTTAATGTAGTTCTCTCACCTTGCCTTTGGTGGCAAATACTTAGCACGAGAAATGGAAAATTTCTTTGGGAAAAGAAGGACAAATTTGTGTGGAGAACATGTGACTTAGCAGTCAATGTACTCCTGGAGGCAATTCAGGTGTTAAGGGATGTAAGCAACAGAAGCTGTCTTGTGCTTTGAAAAGCAGTAGGTTTTAAACTTTTCAATCACCTGTGCTGATCAGTTAACTTTTCTCAGTGGTGATCTACTTAAAAGAAGTGGTTTTGTTTTATTCATGATTGCAGTCTGTGTCACTAGCTCCACTTTTATTTTTTTTTCTCCATCTTCTCCTCAGAGATCACAACAGAAATTGAGTATGTGGAGTAGCTGTAAAGTAGGAGTCAAGCATAAAAGAAAGAATTAACCATACTTGCTTAATATTTTTCTATTTTTAAAAAACAGTTTTTAAAAGTACAGAATGTGCCTTTTTCTAATTTATTTGCAATTTTTGGTCTTATAATAGCGTATAACTTAGGAACAGGAGGAGGGCACAATCCCTCCTACCCTGGTGCACCAGGACTAAAGGTACACAGTTTGCCCAAAAACTGTGGATTTGGGAGGACTAGTGACCCTGACAAAGCACTGAACTATAAAAGGCTTCATCCATAGAGGGAGGGCATAAGACAAAGGAAGGTATTAGGCTACATCAGAGGAAAGGAATGTTCCTCTGTTTTAGAGAAATAAAGAACTTTTTGATACTTTTTTCTTGAGGTCATGAGAGCCTATGAAGAAGTCTGAAAGTTAATTGCCTAGTGAAGGACATAAGGTCCATCCATTGTGAAACAGCCTTCAAGAGACTGAGATGAAGCCTGAGATGGATAATTCCTGAGTGATCAGACAGCAAGAGAAGCCAGTTTCTTGGAAAGAAGGATAATCGTCAACCATTGCTGCCCTCAGCTCCACCCGAGTCCCTAACATACCATAGGCTTGGGTCTTGGCATATGTAATATATCCACCGTTGGCTTTTAAGTCTTCCAAACTTTTTAGCAAAAAAAAAAAAACTTTTTTGCCAGCTCACTGGAATAAAATAAAGACCCTCTTTCCAATGAAGTCTGCAAGCTCTGTAACAGTGAGTCACTAATAGCAGTTTTTGTATCTGCTCCTAAAACCATAGCCAGATTCTAAAAAGTGACTGTATTAAAATGGGAATTCTCCTTGACAAATTGGCTATATGCCAAATGATTTCTTTTTCTCTTCTCTTCTCTTCTCTTCTCTTCTCTTCTCTTCTCTTCTCTTCTCTTCTCTTCTCTTCTCTTCTCTTCTCTTCTCTTCTCTTCTCTTCTCTTCTCTTCTCTTCTCTTCTCTTCTCTTCTCTTCTCTTTTTTTTCTTTTTTAGTACCAAAGAGTAATTTTTACTATCTTCTTTCTAGTTTTGCAAGGCTGATAGCAGAGAGACAAACTGGATTCTGTTCCATCTCAAGCATCTTCAGCAGAACTCCTGCTAACATCCAGTCAGCTACATTTCAATAAATTTGCTGAAGATACCAAATTTGCACAAGTGTCTTGTGCAAATGGACAATGGACTTTCTTCATAGGAAATGCACACATTTTATCAAGAATTTAGCTAGGAAAAGGGCTCAGCTCCAGGGACTTCTGTTCAAAATGAAAAGAAATTCATCCGATATTAGTCAATAGCCCAATGTTCAGGATACTGCCAAGGCCTAAAAGACGCAGATTCAAATATTTGGTCTGTTGAATTCAACACTGGAGAATAATATGCATGAATAATAGCCATTCACAGGGGTTTTCACATGTGACTGGTGAGTGCCTGGGCTGTCAGACTCTTTTATAGTAGGTGTTTGGCAGTTATACAAAGTAAAACAATTTAAAAAATTCTTCAGTGCAGAAGAGCACATGTGACTTGGTGACTAGCTGCTCACTAGGCACAGGGAAAGCTGAGGTTCCAGTTCTCACTCTCACTATTTACAGACATTTGAAACATTTCAAACAGGAAAAAGACTAGGGAAAAACTTCCTTTAAATAACACCAGCATAGAGTTAAGATGTAGGTAACACCAAAGGAGGAACTGAGCAGCAGTTCCTCACTTGTCCTCTGGCATCAGGTCAGCCTGCAGAGTAAGGACAGCAGCTCCATGGTACTTGGAGCATGCAAGGATGCAGCTCACAGACATCATGGCTGTACAGCACGTCCAGCAGCCTCTGGGAACCAGACAGATCTGGGAGCAGCTTGTGAATGGGAGCTGACAGCATTCGTTCTGCTCCATTGCAGCCCAGGGCCAGGTTGTGGACACAGCTTTACTACCAGATGAGGACAGGTTAGCCATTGTGATCCCTGCTAGCTTGCTTCTTCTTACAGCTAAGAGTTTTCACAGCAACGCTTACTCCAGCTAAGCTCTGGTGCTAGCCATATGATAAAACCTGGTAGATGTTACATCTGCTCTACTAGAGTTGGAAAGCTGTTTCTCTACCAGTCTCTGCTCAGGACTTACCTTAAACCACTTCAGTGTGGCCTACACAYTGCTACAAAGCATGAGGACATGACGTGCTTATCATCAGTCAGATCCTCTTTTACAGATGTAGATTACATCTGTATTTCTGTAGATTCATACAGTAACAGAACAGCTTAATTAACCTTTCTAAAACTCCTCTCTGATCATTTTACCTCTACAGGTAGCTAAACTGCAAATCTGCTATTTTGTGATTATATTTGCAGATGTCCCTAATGGGCAACACTCACTTTACATCCAGGAGCACGGAGAGGGAGTGCAAACAGTGTATCCTTCTTTAGTGGTTAGTCCATGATTCATCTTCTGCTCCCCCTTGTCATTTGAGTGTCTGGTTTGCTGGCACTGCTGTACTTGGAAAATCTTAGTGTCCATTTAGCCAACGGAAAGCTGATGAGCATTTCCTCAGGATATTAGGATCATTTGCCATCTAAATGTCAGATGAGAGGAAGAATGTAGTCCTTTAATGTTTCTTAATGAAATCTTAAATTCTGAATGAAAACAGAGTTTGACCCCTCCTGCTTCAGAGAGATGCCTATGCTCATTATTTGGTCCTCACACTAATTCTGAACTATTTATATTTTTCTTCATTTTAGTCAAATTCCTTTCCATCATCTTTCCAAAACAATCATAAAAATGCATCTTCTATTTTTTTTGCCCAATAGTGCCCTGATACCTTCTTGCACCCTTAGTTCTTGGAAGATGACTTCCATAATTACAAACTACTTGATTCTTCAGTGTTGTTAGAGGTATTCTTAACTCTTTAAATATGAACATATTTTGTAATAAAATATTTGCAAAACAGAAAGCAAAAGTTTTTCACTGACAAATGTTTACTCTTTTGAAATATTTTCCCATAGYATGTTTCATCCTGGGAGTTCTGTCGAAACAGATCTATTCCCTCAAACAGTTCAGTTTGGACCAACCAGTGTTTGCCACTGAAAAAATTGAGTTATCTGAAATTTCTCCTTTAGCTCTAATTCTCCTTAACATCTTATTGTATTGATTGAAATGTAACCAGGCCATTATCCCTGTTATGGTCTGGTCTCTGGATACTTTGTCTAATGCTTCTTTGTAATTCCGGTGCCATTCTTTGGCAGTTTTCAGCTCACACTATAACTTTCCAGTAGTCATGCAAAAATGTAATGTATTAACAGAGAGAATAGCTTCATTACATACCAGATTTGGCTCTAGATGAGTGATAATGCCAAAATCTGCACCCCTCTGCCAAACTACACTCTCCTGCTTTCTCTACACCCATTCCTGGCAGGCATAATTGCCTTTTCACGCCATTGGAAAAATCTTCATTTCTTTTCAGTTTTTATAAGAAGTGAAAGTATGTTACATCAGTTTTAGCAAACAGACTTTTTTTTTCAAAAGCAATAAAGAAAAGTAACTTATTTGGCAATCAATTAAGACAGCTAGAAGAAACCTATCAATTTTATCTCTTTCATCTGACTCTTGAGAAAAAGGATATGTCCAGCTGACAAGTATGCTTAAGCTATCCCTTCTTCTTGATTTAGAAACATAAGGTTTGTAGTATAGCCTGGAAAAAAAAAAGAAAAAGAAAGAAAAGAAAAGAAAATCTAGTTGTGATCCCAGGCTAATGTGTGCAGTGAATCAGGTCTATTCTTCCAGAAGCTTTAATTTGTACGTCTGCTTTCTGGAAACGTTCCTAAGTCAGCTAAGAAAATGTTCCAGATTCAGTGTGTGTGAATGTGCATACAGTGAATGCCTCTTGGATCACAAAGTGACTCCTGTAAGCCAAATACACTCCAGTTAGAAGCCTCACCCCCGATTCTGATCTCACATCACTGTTACACCAACTCAGCTGAGGGCTCAGAAACAAGACCAAGAAATTAGAAATTCCTTGTCCTTTGATAGTAAGTAGGGTTTTTTTTAATGAATTCCATAAGTCTCAATAGAATTTACCCTGATGGACAAGTTATTTATTGGCAGAACTGCGTTATTTTATGGCCCTGATCCAGCAGAGAACTTAAGCGTGTGCTTACTTTTTAGCATGAGATTAGTCCCATTGATTTCAGTACAGCTTCACATATTTAAAGCTAAGCTGTGTTTAAGTGCTTTCCTGGATTGTGGCCTGTTCCTTCTGTCAATAACAGGAACTCAGTGGAGATTATAGCTGCTATGAAGAGATGATATAAGTTTAAACAACTGAAAAAGATCAGACTACACAGGACTGTCAAGATCTATGAACATTGTTTATACTTTAGAGCACAGTACACTGACTCTTCCTCATAGAAATTACAAATATTTTTTTCCCCCTTGAAATGTACTCATTTCTTTGTGATAAGTTTCCTGGTTGGTTATGTTATTAATATGCACATGAGAACTGAATATTTGCAACCATTGCCATTGTGGAATAGTTGTTCTGTAGCTGATATCAATGAGAATTGAAAGATTTATAAGGAGAACCACGGTTCTTATTTTGGTATCTGTTTATATTCTAAAGTGAAGTTTTTCTACCTCCTCATTCACCTGCACCACACAGCAGTACACCAGGTCTCCAATATGCCTTTCAAATAAAAGAATACTTCTTGAGGAGATTTTTCTATGTGACTTTAATGATGAACTTCTCAGCTGTCTTTCCCTTTGTGACTGAGTGGCTAAAACACTCAAGTTGAGATTTGCCACCTGAGATTTGCAACTAGTCGTTGYGCTGTTGGGTGACTTTGCTCCTGTGGTCACACTGTTGGCTCCTTTGAAAAGAGGGCCTGGAGATGGGCTGGTGAGTACTGCAGTTACCATTATTACGTTCTTTATAATAATGTGCTTTAAGGTTATTAGAAAAAGTGACATCAATTCACTTACCCTTTCTACTTCATCTTCCCTACATTACCTCCCAGGGACATTACAAATTGAATCTGTGCAGTTATATAAATGTCTGTAAAGTTGTATAAATTGCCAGCTAATATTATCTGCCATAACTAAGTTGCTGAAAAGACACATTCCTTTAATGATCATATTCATGAAACCTGAGACAGATCATTGTATCCTTACACCAAGAAGCACTTGATAGGAGGACTAAGAAAATTCAAGTGTCGTTTGTAGTGTCTTATAGTAAATTTCTAAAGTAATATTGCACCCTATATACCAGATGCAGGATATATGAGCCCAGGCAAAGTACCACTGCTGTTCTCTCTGCTCTAGTCTACTGCTATCTACTCACAGGAATAGATTTTATCAGAAAGGCATTCCCTGCAGCCACCTCAGCACTGTCATACATCAAGATATAGCCCTTAGAAATTATCTGCAAGGTAAAAGGTAGCTACAGGTGTCTCACACATCTAATGAAAATGMCTTCTGTGTTAGGCTTTTGAGACAGACAAGACTGGCTATATTTAAAAAAATCAGACCACCAAACATGCTGTGTGAACTACTGGTTACTGAGCATCTTGGGCCAATATTTTTGTCACCGTATTATCAACTCAAGTGATCAGTTTTCTAGTCATAGCACCCAAATAATTCCAGCGCAAAGCCACGCCTGGGTGGCTGTGTGCTTACAAGTGTTGAATTCATCTGTATGTTGCTATGTTTYGTGTGGGCATATCACACAGACTAGTTTTGCAGAGTAACACTGCTGACTCCTTGTTTGAGAACCCATCTGCCTTTCTGGCCATGCAGGGTTAGAACTATGAAAAGGCGCTGGAGAATGATTGTGTTTCCAGGCATTTGCACTGAATCCTGAAACGTTGGTAGATTTGATCAAAAAAAAAAAAATACCCCTCATTTGGACTTTTAATATGTCTCCATTTATAAGCCAAGTTGAAAACATTAAAAAAGTAGTGTTTGGAGAAGAGAAAGTTCAGCAGAAGCCCCTGAAGTGTCGAAGTTTACTCAGAAGCATTTTCGAAGTGGAAGGCGAGCTCTTTTGAGTAACTCTACCTCACCAGGCATCCAGGCCATCTGGCAAACACTGGCGCCGAGTTCTTTAAAATTAGGGCTATAACCATGCAAGATCTCTCTGTTGTCAACAAGGACAAAAGAGAGGTTCAGCTTTACTTTTTACACACTTTTCAAGTTGGCTCCTGTTCCATGCATCAAGTGGATGGCTTGACGAAAAATGCATTTTTGGTGTATATAAATCTTATGTCAGAAAGCAGTTGGTACTGGGACAGTTTAGGGATGGAACAGAAAAACTGGTTACTGAAATGTCCTTTTGACCTTCAGTGTTCAAATATATCCTTTTCATCATTTCCAAGTGTTGTGAAACAATTCTTCTTTTAATGTGATATATAATAAATGGAATTAATTTAAGAAAAGATACCTTATAGATTATTTGTTAGAAGGCAACAGTGATAGAGATGTATGCTATTTAGCTACCTGTAGGGATAAACAGCAAAGCACTGTTTAATATTCCCGTAACTCTAATCAGGTAACCTGATGGCTCCAGAAAAGACAGAGTAAAACTTCACATTATCACAACGTATTAATAAAGACAATGATAAAGCAGTGTGACTAGCTTTATCTACACTGAAAAAAAAAAAAAAAACAGAACCAAAATGTAAAATACAGACCAAGCGTTACTCCAGCTAAGCAAGAATTTTCTGCCTATATTCCACTCATGACAGTATCCAGTGAGAAAAGTGCATTGCGCTAAAAGCAAGAATAGGAACAGCAAGAGACAATGCGAAATGGAATTCAATTTCCTAGGTAGATTTGTGGTATGTAAAAAAAAGAAAAACTATACACAAAGTGAATAAGATCTGAAAGTACATACGCACAAGCTGCTGGTTAAAATAAAACAAGAAAAGAAAAAAAAAAAAGCTCAGCTCTTAGGGAAATAAACTTTTAACAAAGCAATACTGAATTTTGAAGAGAAACAAACATAGATCTTAATGACTTTTCATTCTGTCCTGAGTCTAGGATAGGATGCATGATTTTCAAATGTATACAAATGCAGCAAAATAATTCTTAACCATCTGTCCAAAATTGTGTAGATTTTGAATAAAGTCCAAGAGTTGAGAGGATTCATTCAAGACATTGCTGAATTCTCCTGTTGGGAGTATAAACTATATATATATTTGATAAGTCAATATAACGTATAAAGTACTTAAGGATAGAGTCATACTAATATTAATGATCAATAAATCCTACTATTTAGTATTAGATTAATATGTTATTGTAAAATACTGCAGATAAGAAAGAACCAGTAACTCCATAGTTCACATGCATCCTCCTACCTGAAGTTAAATTTAATCAGCCTGCCTGCCTGCCTTCCTCCTTTTTCTTTCACTTTCGTTCTTTCGTTCTTTCATTCTCCCTTTCTCTTTCTTCCTCTTCTTCCTTTTCTTTCTTTTCTATTAGTTGTTGACAATGCACAGCTCTGGCTCGCTCGTCGTTCTGTGCAACGACTGCTGGGTAAATTGTTACATCTTTCACAGAAAATCTACATAAATTTTATGCTGGTCTCAGAAGTTTTTGTGAGAATATTGGCTTTTTGGATTCTTGGCACAGCTGAGCTTTGCGGTTTTCTGATGAAGTTACAAGAAAGAATAAATCATTTTGTTTCCTTAGATTCCTAGATTCTTTGTCTACAGTCTTGATGCTTTCACGACCTGACTCAAAGGCAGTGGTAAAATTAGCAAGATGATTTTAATAACTGTAGGTTCTGTGGTGGTTCTTGTTGGTCAGTCTGCTTGATGCAGAAATGTTTTCCAAATTCCTCTGTATGTGCTATTAAGGACAGCATGAGTTAGGGGTTACTTGCTTTTCATTCGTTCCTATCTTAGTGATAATCAGGAGAAAATGTAATCTTTAAAGGTGACTGGTTTGTGATATAAATTCTCTCCCCTTTATTTTAGAATGAAACTACATAGTTATTTAATGTGATAAGTGATTTAGGGATTTTTTTTTAATTGGATGGTCAAATGATTGGTTGAAAATTTCCAAATTTGGGATTTTTTTAATTTTGTGGTTTTGTATTCTTTAAATGATCAAATAGAACTTCAAATAATATAGTTTTCATTCTTCATATTTTTTTTCATAATACAGTCTTTTCTACATCTTGCAGGCAGAATATGTTGCTATTGTGTCTGAGTGTCCCTTGAGCTATATATAAAAAGAATATTGCTTGGAATAACTAGCAGTCCTATGTCCTTAGAAGAACTCATAGACTTCTATGGTAGGATTCATCTCACTGAACTTTATATGCCTGTAGTGTGGAGATTTGCATTTGTGCTGGCTTTTTAGACTATCCATATAGTCAATGGAAAGAACGAGGCACTGAGTTCAGTAGTTACCTCACCGTGAAGGAAATATCCAAAATAGGCCTATAAATAGACTACATATGACTCTATATAATCATATATAGACTCTGTAAATGCAGACTAGGTATTTAGATCAGATATATACCTCTATTTTTCATCCTCTCTTTGAAGTCCTGATTAAGGTAACTTATATTCATAGATAAAGATATTCAAATTTTGTTTTTCTTGGATCTTCCCTGGTAAAACTTTTGTTTCCTGAATCTTCTAATTTGTCTCTGTTGCTGGGAGATATCTTATGTATTGTTTTGGGATATCTTAAAACTTTTTTCATCCTAAACTTTACATATCTTACTGCTGGGCAGATGCCTCATTSTCAGGCAATATTATCTTCTTCTCTATTCCCTTTACTGTGGATGCACATGAAGGAGAAAGGAGAGGAACTAAGCCTGCAAAGCATGCCCTCTGAATGGATAGCCAGGAGTCAGATATGTATTTTCTGCAGACTGCTGTTTGTTTTATGATAAGCTTATGAGAGGAAAACTGTTCCTCATGTACCTACAATTCTAGTATAGTAATTCTCTGTTTGAACAATTCCTCTGAACCTAGCAGATTTGGGGATAGTTGACAATTAAACAGCTTGTGTGAACAAGGAATTGTGAATGACTGAGTATAATTCAAGCACACTTAAAGGTTCAAGGAGTATTTCATCTCACTATGTTCACACACAGGGTAAAAAACAAATGAAGAAAACTTACCAAATGTATAGAAACTTTTCCAGATGGCCTATCTTCTTCTCTCATTTAGGAACTTTCCTTATACGTGTACCTGGAAATGAAGGGAGAGGAGAGAAAGGAAGAGATTCTGGCAAAAATATTAGTCTCATAAAAAGGAAAGACAAAATAAAAAAGTGCTTCTTAGGAAAAAAGCGCTGTAATGAATGTCATGTGGCCTTTCTGTTTTAGATACCAAAGCAGCAGCACCTGCAGCGTGCTGTGACTGCCTGAGGGTGCTGAGAGACGGCAGTCTGTGCTACGAGTTGAAGAATTGGCTAGACAGCCGGCTTAAGCACACCTAAAGGACTTATACTGTCTATTCACAAGGTTGTCTGTACCCTAGGTGTAGCTTGGGCTCAAAGTAACCATGCTGTTCTTACAAGCTGCCAAACCTAGWAGTGGCATTCTGGGCTAGAGTAGGTTCATCTCTTGAGTAGAAATTCAGACACGAGCTTGTAACATCCAATTTCCTTAAATTTGCTTTCCYAAGAGTGCTCTAGCTTTGCAAAGAAGTTTGGGCCTGTGTATATTCTCACTCTCTCCAAAGCCATAATTCTAATTGCGTAAAATAATATTGGTGAGAAATCTGAATTTGAAGGATGAGGCATTCATGAAGGATAAAGGACTGTCTAATTGTAATATTTCTTAGGAGCCTGTTGGAATCTCTAGGTTCCTGAATATCCTGGCAAAGTTGGCCCCAAGCAGTAATAATAAAAATAAGAGGTGATAATGTTATATTCTCCTTTTGCCAGAGGTGCAAATGGATTCTCTTTCTTGACTTTGCATGTAAGTGGTTATATTAGCAGAATTCATAAACATACCTAGAACAATTTCCTGTCTTCTAAAACYATATGACCTCAGTGAGGTTCAAAAAGTCAGTAAGAAAAAAGGACTATCTTTGGGTTTATGAGTTTGGTTTAAGATAGCTGAAGCTGACATTAATCATTCCACTTTTTGAGTTATATCTACAGGAACACAGGACACACAAGAATACTGCCATCTCTCTTCTTCGCACCAAAACCCCATTCATTGTTTCTTTACAGTATGGATCTAAATGGTGCTGTTCTGTATGCATAGAAACAACTCCACGAGGAGTTTCCAAATCTATCCTGCCATTTTTGTTGGCTCTGTGCACAAATATATTCAGGCTGCTAAAACACCTTCTACTCCTCTCTCTGGAGAGAGTGAATTGCTGCTTCCATTATTAGTACTGAGAAAAATGTGAAGACTACAACTAGTGCTGAATGCAGCATCATGTTCACTCACAGGATTGGGCAGCCATGCTCATATTACACCCCCTTGAGCCCTTCATGTTGGCTGCCTATAAACTAGAGGATTTATTTTAAGCAGTCCCTGCTGGTTTTCAAAGCTCTTAATGCTAAGGGACCTGGTTTTTGCAAGACTTCCTTCTTGAGCCTCCTCCCAGTGCATGTCCACAAGCTGACACCACATACTTCTGAGCTGCACCACTTAGACTTGCTCACAGCGTTAGCATGAGCTCTGCCTCCTGCTGTGATAGCTCAGAGAGCATGCATTTCATTTCTCCCGACTCTCCGTCTTATCCCATGTGATCAATAGTAGTCTTCATTTGCAATTGTCCACTTAAGGCATCTCACTATGAAATTAGATCCCCTGTAATAAATCTCTAGGTACCTCCAAACCTGACGCGCTTTAAATAAGTACTTAATTTTTAAGGTTTATCAGATGATCATATTTTACAGTTTGTAACATCACTGTTCTTTCCATGCTATATGATAACAAAAGGGTAAGCCTATATATATATATATGTATGTATATATAAAAGCACTAGCAATMCCACATGGAGCTCTCTCAAGAGAGGAAAAAAAATGGTAATGTCTAATTTGCTGTCACTAGTAATCAGAAAAAACTGTGAAACACTCTTCAAAAGCTGCTGAACAGAGAATGATAGCTGTTGGATGATAATCCTTTAACAATGTTTACTGCTACAGTTTGCAATATGTGATTTAATCAGAAGAGACATACCTGAAGGAGAGCTCTTGGAAAACTCTGCAGACATTACAGGCTAGTGCACAGTTTGCTTCTGATATGTCTACAACATCGCAATACTGTTGATTATAAAACTTGGTAAAACCTTGCAACCAAGCTACAGGACTTGTTGAATGGCTCAACAAGAGCTTGTAGTTGTACTGCAACTAAAATAATGTGTGGTACTTTCCAAATCAGAATTCATTGGCATAATTGCAGAAGAGTGAAAGTCCTTCCTGTTTTCTCTTTCCCTGTTTGTGCCGATGCKCTCAGGCCACAGCTCTGAGCAGTGAAAGCCCTAAGCAAATATCACCACGGTATTACTTTATTTGCATGCTGATATCCCCCAGCTTCAGGCTCTGGTCTTTTCCGTACCATAGGCTCCATTTCCATCGTCCGCTGTGCCCGACCCAGTCAGACTTGATGGCAGCTCTGCAAGGGCAGCACCCACCTGGCTGTCGAACGCAGGCTCTGGCATGTTCACAGAGCTGTCACACCACTGCTAGTTTCTGCTGTCCCTGATCCCTAAGTATAACGCTCACTCCATGCCTGTTTCAAAGTCCAAATGGATTTTGCCTTTGAATTTAGTGGGAAGAAAATCAAGCTGAGAAGCCTTTTAACCCAAAGCCCGTCTGGGCTGCGCTGAAATCGCCTGCATTCAAACAGCCTGGCAGGGCTCCATCCAAGGATCCCTGAAGCTTAAGGTCACTTCATTTTTCCTGCCTTTGTGGATCAGAAGTAATTGTTTTTGAATGTGTTTCTAGTAGGAAACTTTTCATAATATGGTTTAAATTTTTATACATCTATATATTTTTCTGCTATGTTTCCTTGTACTGTAATACTCCTGAAGTGTTGCAGGCCAAATTTCCTTTGGCTCTTCCTCTTTGTCATTTTTTCCTTTTTTCCTATTTCTTTAGCTTCTCCCTCCCCACCCCCGCCTCAGTGCAAGTTGTTTGAAAAGGATATTTTGTTTTGGCTTTTTTTTAGTAAGAAAAACACCCCTGCTAACTTTTTCAGTACTTGACTGAGCTCAGCAACAAAAAGTCTGCTCAGCACACACAGAAAAAGGAACACTGAGATAAGTTTTGGAGAACTCACTTTAGAAGGCCTCAAAGCGAAGAATGAGTAAAGATGTGCCAGGCTTGGATTACCCACTGCTGCATCTACCCGCAGACTACGCGGACAAAAAGGCCTTCTTGTGCTTGTGGGTCACCGTATTAACCCACAGGGCTCAGTCAGTAAACATGTGTCCTTTTCAAAAGCTGCCCTTTTCTCAAAGCTGTGGTTTCTCTATCTGTGGTTTTGAGCAAACTAAGCGGCGTTTTCTGCCAGCATTTCAGGCTACTCATCACACTAAGACATCTTGTCAGAATTTAGCCATCTTGGTGTGGCTGGCGGGTACTACACTGAATTTCACAGACGGAGGTATCTTTTTTTTTTCTCTTTTTAACCAAACCATACATCACATCCCTACTAGTGAGTGGGAACAAAATTTTCCTAGTTACCATGTTTTTTTCCTTTTTTCTTTCTTTCTTTTTCTTTTTTTTTTTTTTTTTTTTTTTTTTTTAAACAATTTTAGACGGAGCCCCCGCCAGATCTCCTGCTTATAGCTCTGCCTATGAGCCAGGAGTAGTACAATATCTACTGCTAATCCAGAAGCAATATGCTGCAGTCATTAAGGTAGTTACTTACTGCTGCACTGATGAATGCACAAAAAAGAACAGAAAGGAAATTTGGCAGAGCAGATGGTGGATAATGATAGTGACAGTGAACTAAAATACTGTCAAGTTTTGTGTCTGTTGGGGAGCCCGTTCCCCAATGTAAATATAATGTAAACATGACATAGGTATTAGGTAATTTTACAATCTACTGGTTTTGGCAGCTAGTTTGGCACTGGTCATTGTGTCTATTTTGGGGATCAGCTGTATGGTCCCAGATTGCCATTTTTCCTCTGCATTTCTTTCTCTTAAATTTCCTACAGTATATTATCACTTCATTTTAGTTTCACTTATTTCCTCTGACAGCAAAGCAGGCCAGGCACTGACTGTAGAGTCACTTCCTCCCTAAAACTCAATCTGTCTAAATATTGCAGAAACTTTTCAAATGAAATGCTTTATTACAACACATCCATATTCAGCAATTTACTCTCTCAAAACTTTTTTTGGAGRGTGCTGAATTCAGTAAGGCTGTCTGCTCTGTTCCAAGGTGAAAAATCCTTTCTCTCTTAACAGATACTCTGCTTGGCATACAAGACAAAGCTGTGACACTTGAAAATGCAGTTTGCCATTCAAAAGAGCTGAATGCAGGCCCTTTTTGTGTATTTCTAAGAACTACTTTGTTTTTTACTGCCTGATTCCAGCCTGTTTCACTAATCAGGCTTTTCTGACAGATATCAGTGGAGTTTTGGAATTAGATTAGGTCACATGGGTACATGAAAATTAACTTGGCATCAAAGGTTATCTGTCTTTCTTGTTTTTAATACATCTCACTCTTCTTCCCTGCCTTTTAGTGCAAACTTTTCTAAAGCCTTTTAAAGATAAAAGGACAAATCTCAGTAACAAGCTTTACTGAATCACCCRCCGATCAGGGTGATCAGCTTGCAAAGACTTTATTCATGCCATTTTACATATCCCTAATTACAGACTATTAGGGATCAAATTAACTAGGTCAATTAATGGATCCCAGAACTGAGTTATAGCACATTCATATATGGGGGTAGTAGCTGGGATTAATGAAATGATTCCATACTAAAAGCATCAGCAATTATTATTTTATTTAGGGCTGAGGGGAGATAACATACGAGCCAAGTAGTTCTGCTGCTGGCCTGATGATTTACAGCAGAGGTGTCTGCACATAAAAGTTAATGATTCTCTCACAGAAAGTAACAGGATGTGTCAGCTTTTCTCTGAATTTGCATGAATATGGATATTTATACGCATTTGTGTGTGCGTAGTCATTCCACTTGATTCAGTGGAAAATCCAGACCTTTAAAATATCTTAGCTGATTGTTGCCGTTTTTTAATATTGCAGTAAGTTAAAGGAAATTTAAAGAGACAATAGGGTAGTGTCCTCTTTGCTTCTCAGTCTGCAAGCAAGCTCCACTCATCAATGCCCGAATTATTTTCAATGATTTAGTTTACTCCTGGATGTAGATTGTAAAACAGACGGGTAGCAGTGGAGGCCTTATGCAGCAGAAATGATCCGTGGCCTCGTGGGGCACATTAGGCCATCTAAGTTCACRGGTCTGGCTTTGACACCTCCCGGAGCTATTCAGCAGCAGCCGAGGCTGGGCAGAAGGACCGTTTCCTCTGCATTTCCTCTGAAATATGGGGTGATTCTGAGGGCTGATCTGAGGGCAAAAAGAGATTAGGGAATACTTTCTTGTGAATCTTCTATGATCATCAAACCCACCAAGGTCTAGGCAGAAAAATGCCAGCCTTCTTTGGCCTCTTACAATATTTTGGGTGGCAAGGATTTCAACCTAGATAGTTTGGTAAACCAGAATAGCTCTTCTTGGAAATGGAGTGGAAATGGGTATTTCATGGCTACACAGCAAAGCTTCTCTAATGCGTGCCAAATTTTGCTAGTATGATTTAAGTGTTTAAATGTTTAATTTTGAGTGATACTTCATAGAATCAATATTTTCCATTATATTTATTAATTGAAAATTATTTATTGAGAAATAAGAACTTTAAAAATTGATTATAACAGCAATTTTGTATAGTCAGCACTCCTTAACACTAGAATTGTACTTATTATGGTGAAATAAAATATGTTGTCTTAGATTTGGAGTTGATCCATATACCAAGAATACATTATTTTTATTTAGGTTGTTTAAACCTTTACTTCAGTGTTTCATGACTGAATGCTTAACCAGACATTTTTCATAATCTTCTCATTTTTTTCCTGAAATTCCCCAACTATTTAGACAGAAGGTGGAATAAATGAGTAACTATCACAATACATATTGTCTATAAAACACCATTGGATTACTGATTCACATGTACCATAAGTATTTCGAAACAGCACATAAAATGTCATTCTTTAGAGTATTCCTTCATCACTTTGCAGCAGGATGAAAGATTAATTTTCACCAGTTGTGACCTTAGAAAGTTCCTAAGAATACATCTAATCTTAGACCATGAAGAGACACTTTCACTTTATCTATTTGTGCAGTCCAAAATGTTTTACAAAAGGGTGTAAATACTACTGTTTAAGTCATGGGAAAGTCATTGTTGTTACTCAGTTAACTCAGATTTGAGTTAATTCAATTTGAGAAGACTGGCAACCKAAAAAGAGAGAGAGAAGAAGAATTGGTAAATATTAGGTACATAAAACAGAAAGAAAATGGACAGCAGAGGCAATGAGAAGGAAAACAAATCTTCCCTGGATTCTGCCTGTTCTCGAGGGAGATAGCCCTCACCTTTGAAGGTCTGCAAAAATACTTTGCCTGTTGAGGGAYGGGTGACATTACAGACTCTAAGAGATTTTTTCCCTCAGCCTTGTAGACTTCCTCTACATTATCTTTCATACAGGGACTTCTTCACCTCATCATACCTGGCCACATCTCACATGATGTCTTTGGCCAAAGCATAGTRATCTTCTCAAACTCCTGAGAGATGACCAGGTCAGTTTTCTTTGCTTCTCTGTCACGGTTTCAAGTCACTGCTAGATCTCACTTCCACATCACTTTTTGCTTTTTGTTCTTTCACTGAATTTAATCTTGTGAAGGAAATGTTCTCTTTCCTAGTGGCCAGTGCAATTTTTTACCATTCTGCTACTTATCTGGCCTTTCCAGACACTGATTTCCCACTGAGTCTGGGCCCTTTCTCTGTTAAAAGCAAGCTCCTGCAGGAGCAGAATAGCTGAAAATACCTGTTGCGAATCCACTTCTATTTCCAGGGCWCTTGTATATGTAATTTAAATAAAGTATCGGGAGCACATTAAGCCTCCCTGCCTTTCCTCTAAGGACAGAAATTTTTTTGGATGAGGTTCATGCTGGTACCATGAGACTGACATCTGACCTTGAGAAATCATTTAGTTTCCCTGGAAAATATGGACCAAAATCCTATAAAAGTGAAGGTGAAATCCCAAAATAGATGGCAACGGACATGTATGTGTAATATCACTAACTACTGATTTTATTCCTAATTAGAGAATATTATATCTTCCAAATGTTTGCAAGTATCTTATCAAAGGAAATAAAGCAATTGGAATTATTCTACACAGAGTGGCTTAAAATTAAACATTTTTACTTTGTGAAAATTGATTCATTTAATATATTTTTAATATATTAGGTGTTTCTTACAAAATTGTCATTGCTAGTTACAGCATTTGAGGAAATGGAATGAGGGKTTTTTTTCTAATTATTACATTTGTTCATGTCTACAATTTGATTTTATTTGTAATGTTGCAGAAAGTGCTAGAAGATATGATTCTAAGTTATATTATAAAAAGGAAACTGAGTAGGTGAATGAGAACGGACAATACTGAAATTTTGGAATAATGCATTTAAACAATGTAATGTGGGACATATAATTCTGGAGATGGCTGAATTCATTGATATGAATTTCAAGGAAGATAAAGTTTGAATTTTTCCATTTCATAAGGGTTTCCAGGCTATTTCCTTTTAAAATTGCAGGTTATAACTCCAAGAAAAAGTCATATATGGAAGCTTGAGTATAATGCAGTGTTATGTCAGCAAATCTTACTAATATGTCATGAAATTTGACCTAAACATCATTTAAAAGTTTATTTTCTATGAGATTAAATAAATCTCACGAGTCTTTGGCCCTAGTATAAAATTCTAGGATGGCCTTTAAAATATTCAGAGGTCCAGCCATTCAAGATCTAGAGGAGAAAAAGGACAATCCAGTCTGGGAACAAAAATAAGAAGCATTCCTAAGGCCAGTTCCCAGACACCTACCTGAATTAAACATCGATTTGGCACTTTGAACTAATACCACAGATGTGTTACTCCTGGCTCATAAACACTCCTGTCGTTCATGATGTTCCTTGATATGGCAGGTGCGAGAGACTTTCAACATCTTTGGCAGTCTCYTCTGTACTAATTGCTTTCCACAAGTAATTCTGAATGTAAGGAAGGCAAACAGGAATGAAAACATTTTTTTCACTGCAAAAATAGTGGTATGTATTTGATATTAACACTGCTAACTTGTGTTAGCTACTTATCCCCCAGGGAGTTTTTACTTTGAGCTAAATGACGTTGCCTATATCAGCCGCCCCTCAGAGTGGCTTATCTAAATTATTTGCACAAATTGGATGGGAGTGGAGTAAACTAYGAGCCCTTGCACCCTCCCTATTATTTAACTGACCAGAGTAAAGCTTGTTTCSAGGCCCATTACGGGAGAGCACCTCCTACCCCTATGATGGCTGCTTCAAAACCCATTAAAATCCTCTGTCCCTTGTTTCCAGTATTATAACAGCCTTAACTTAAATGTGCTTTTTCTGTGAGAGGATAATCAAAAAGAAACCAGAAGGTGCTTAGATGTTATTGTGGTGGTTATCTGGGGGGGTTTAGCACCCCGTGGTGAAGACCGGCTRGCGTTGCAGAAGCCTGCAGTTCCCTGGACTGTTCACTTGCACTTGGTGAGAGTGTACGTGTACACTTTCTTCCTGACACTTAACATTTAGAGTTTCAACCTCTGAAACTTCCTTACACATCTAATGATTTTTAGACAAGCATGTGAACTTTAGATTTGAAGATTTAGAAGCCATTCATTTAAGTAAAAATCATATAAAAAGTTCCTGCGTGAGACACAAGGCACAAAACCAGGAGGAATTAGTAGGGAGATGTTTATAAGAAAGAAAGCCAGAGTCTGCACAGCACCAGAAATAATTCTAGTCATAAGGATTTTTGCTGTAAAAGCCTACAGATCAATAGGCAAAGAAAAAACAAGAAATGTGTCATCTTTGAGTTTAGATTATACGATACTAGTCTTTCAGACCTATGAATTATAATATTTAACATTTTCATACTCATTTAGGAACAAAATGAGTATGAATTATGGAGTCCAGTCATTCCTATTACTGGTACGCTGTCACAGAACACCTTTTGTAAGAACATGATGTTCATGTTCAAAGCAAAAAGTTAGTATTTTTTGGTTTTGATATCACTAGAAATCTGTTAAATTTACTCTTAGTCAGCTCATTCCCATTGTGTCAACTCTGATCTAAACCATTAGGCTGAAAACTCTAGTATCTCCTGATGTTTAACTCTGATGTATTTGCAGATAGAAAGTGTATCAACTTTCAGTCTAATTTCTGTTAAGTAAGTTGAGCAATGCTTTTTCAGTGTCAGTAATATAAGTATCCGAACTACCTTGATCTTCTAGCACCACCTCTCACAATTGTTTCAGTTTGAATTCGTAGTCCTTCAACAGAGATAACCACAAATTTCTGAAATATTGTGAGATCTTCTGTAGTGCCCAGACTCTTTTAGAAATAAATCTAGTTCATCCATACACTGCAGTAGGCTTTCCCAAGTCTTCGTTTTATTGGCAACTGATATAATCCTGCAATTAGCTACTCTACTCAGGTCTTTCTGCGTCTTTTTCAGGTGATAAGCTTTCACCTTATAGCAGAACTTTCTGCTATGAGTTGCTATTCTGTTACTTCTCAAGAACATCCAGCCCTTTTATATGACATCCTGGTTGTCCTCTGCTGATAGAAGAACAAATCTGAGGGGTATAAGCAACTTAGTAGTTTATTCTCTTTCTTTCTGAGTAAAAAACAGACATCACACTATTAATCATCTCAAGATAGCCTTGAAGAACTCCACTARTGTCTTATCTCCAGCTTCTCTTCCAGCACTGCCTGACAGTTTCTTACCGATTTTACATATTCTTGATTCACTCCTTTCATTTTAAATGACACATTTCTTAGTTGGCACCATTTCCTGAAGTCTAGATACATGAAATCCATTGCATTTCCTTTGTCTAGAAATCTGTCTAGGACGATCTATATTTGATTAAATCCTTGTTGTTTTACATCCTATTAAGTTGTCTTTAAATATCTTTCCTTCAAAAATCTGTCCTAAAGCAATGTACTACACAGAGTTACAGGCTTGCAAGAGCGTGACAACTTTCTCCTCTTTTAACTGCAGGCACAATATTTGGTCTTCTATAGTCATACCAAAGTTGACTTTAAAGGTGTGTTTAAAAATGCTTTTTACAAATCCTGAAAGGGAGACCACCTAATCCCTCTGACTTGGGTGCATTAAGCCCTCTGACTTCTGTTTCCATTGCAGTTGTGATAACAAGGGTGTGGAAATGAAAGCTCCCATTAACCATCCTGCTTTTCCTCTCAGTTCAACATAATTTTTCTTTTTGAAACCCGAGGCAAAGTTTGTTTCATTTTTTGGCCACACCTAGATTATCTTTAATCTCTACTTTATCCTCACTGCAAAGCCTCCCTGCTTCTTTCCTTTTACCTTTTTGTTTCAATTTACATGTCAGAAAAAGCAAATACCCTATGGTTATCTTCTGTATGGTATCTTCTTCAAGACAAGACTAAGATTCCATTCTGACAATTTTAACTTAAAATTTTAACTTCTTGATTCCTATTCTTTTTTCCTGCTAAATCATCTCCTTATGTCTCTTATTTTTATCCTTGATATCCTTCTTGGGGTGGTTATTCTTCCATTTGACAGTTCTTTCAAAATTTTCTGCAATTTGAGATACATTGTTCYGTAATAGTTAATTTTTTGACATTGAAATTCCAGGACTTTTCCACATTCAAATCCCTCAGAATTCTCAATTTAACAGGTTTTATTAAACAGTTCCTTTAGTTTATCAAACTTGTCTAATTATAAATGCTTAGTCGAAGATCTGCTTTTTTATCATTCTATCTTAAATTGATCAATTAACGATCACATGATTCAAGTTTCTTTTCTATGACCAGCTTTTCTGTAGTATCCTTACTCCCACAATGACTCTAATAGAAAGTATTTTCAATTGCTCTGATTGTATGTTATGTTCTGGTTTACCATCCTTCCACAAAATGATCTTGACCAAAAAATGTCATTTTATTAGTGTTCTCCCTTATTTCTTTAACTTAGCACACACTGAATTCAGAGCTCCATCTTTCCATTTTTGTTTTTCTTGAAGACTGCGTATGCTTGAATATCTATGGGCCATTTGGAACTGCTGTTCTGCACTTTTATATCTATAATGCTGGTTTCATCTCCAATGGGTGTAGCTCAAAATCCTCCCTTTCTCTGAGGAACAAAAAATAATTTATAAGCCTTCATTAGCTTCATAACATACCAATGAAATAACTAATTGCAATGGTGGAAAGTGCAAGTGGATTGCATGTTGAGAAGGTTGAATGTAGAAGCACCAAAATTCCATGGACATGTCCACCCTTGTTCTATACAGATTCCTTTACTACTCTTATCACAATATCTGAACATCTTCAACGGTGTGGTAAGCAATATGACTAACATCTGAAATTTGCACTTCATTTTCTCCTTCTTTTCTCTTTCCCCTCAATGATAAAGCATTTTGGTGTTCATTTTGAGTATTTTTGTGTCACTCTTCATACTATTTATTGGAGCAAATGGTCCACAAAGAATATCATCTGCCATGTATGCAAAGTGACAGTGGTTCCAGATTGTAGTTGCAGACTCCACTGGGCCTTATTTAAGTATCTTCTTAGATAACTGTCCTTCAAAAAGTTTCTTACTTTGACTCTGTCCCTTACAGAGGTATTACACCAAGGAAACCCACCTGCCTTTTGAGTATGCTACCTTCATTTTGATTTGCAGATAAGAATTGGAAATTAATTCCCTGATGTGCTGCTTCTATTGTATCCATCTTGTCAGCTCACACAACAGAAAAAAATCTTATGACCTGCAGCTATGTCTTTCATAATGTGCCTTGACATCATGCCAAAGTTCCTAATATGATTTCATAGTCACACATCRCCAAAATTGTCCCTATCTTTATGCTTTACCACAGAAATAAATCATTTCTGGGGAGAGGAAGGAAAGGAGGGAGATAAATAATGACAYCAGTATACTTTGGTGTCATCTGCTGTCTTGCACCCAGTTCCAGTATCATCTTTAGGAAAGCAACTTACTGAGTCAATCAGTAGTCCAGGTGGCTCTGCTGGGATCTGTCACCTGGTGGCTGATTAGGCACAGACCAAACCCATTTAATTTTGTCCCTGAAAGGCAACCAGAAGGATGAAAGKGTTGTGCAGACCAGAAATTAAGCTGGACAGTCTGACAGATATTCAGGAGTTATCCTCTACAGTTTGTTTCTTTCATTTGGCTTTTGAGGGTTTACAGCTTGCAAAGCCCAACTGAAGCAGAGGCACAGACAGCTTTTTGACAGGCTACAGACACCTTGGAAAATGGCAATAAAGCCAAACCTGCAAAGTGCAGATCAGTATTCAGCCTGAAGTGTCCTCTGATTCTTCCCTTTCAAATTCTTGCTGCAGCTTTGCAATGCTACCTTTATCATCTTGACAAGCTCTAGCTTTAACTGTAAATAGAAATTACCTTACCCCGAGGCCACGAGTAGCCGCTGTGAATTAACATGGGGATCTCTGAGATTTCTGGTGATGTTTCTAGTAAAGGGTGTACAAGAGTGAAAACTGACAGATTTTCAGAGGCCTGCTGAAAGTTTTTATGCATTTTGTCTATTAAATAGAGATATTTATACTGACTCTGTAAGGATCAGAGATCTGTTAGAGACAGAATGAACTGCAGTTGCATGTATATGAATAAGCAGATGGATTTATAACTGGAGAATCTGTCTTTGTCACTGCATGGGTCCATAAAACCATCATTGGTTCTAGTCTTTGTGAGTAACGTGATTCATCACTATCATGAATGCATTGCAAGAGCTGTGAGCAGTGTTGCCATTATTTCCTCTGTGCTCTGCCAGGTATTTTATGTTCTCTCTGATTTCTAATTTGCAGGGAAGAATTTGGAGAATTTTTATTTTCTTGAATCCCTCTTGTTCTTGGGTTTCTTAAGGTAGGAAAATAAATAAGCTGCCACCCTAATTTTTCTCCTTAATTTCTAAGAAGTAGAATGATGTATCCAGATAGCTCTTGTTTGCTTGCTCTTGCTTTATATATCACAGAAGCACCATGAAGAACACTCTGYGATTAGACAGAAGAGCTGAAGAGCTCCAAGGGGGGCAAAGCAAGAGAGAAAAACTTCTCTGTGMAGGAAGAAACATCTCAAAATAACCTTCCTGTAGCTAAAAAGTCAAAGTCTGAGATGTGTTAATTTAAATAGTCAAATGGAATTTTTGCATACACCCATAAAGCAACAACTCAAAGTGTGATTTCAGGGTGAAATTTCAAAAGCCATCTGCCAGAATTAGGGACATGTACCTAACTGGAATTTGAATATTTTAAAAATCTTATGCCAAAATTACTTTGGAATGAAAATATGTTCTAGATTTAAGGAATAATATTTAAAATATGGTCTTTTTTAGGCCCATAGTCCACATCTGCAAGTAATTATGGGTGAAAATGTGAATATGTCAACATCTACATACATTAATGTACCTGTTAATCTGATAGTTAAATGTGTATGTATTGTCAAATAACATACTGTATGAAGCTGTGGCCACAGTTATTTGTGAACGTAAGAAGGGAAGCCATGTCAAGATTTAACCCTTAGAATTCCARTGTTAGTCTTTTCATCATATATGAATGGAAATTACACTAATATTACTGATAAATATACCTCTTTCTATACACAAGTGCCAGCAGTTAGTTTTTAAATCCTTCCCAATTTAAAAGTATAGGCAAATAATCTTCCTGATTTTTGAAAATTCTTGTCATCTGAAGTCCTTTATACATTGAGATGAAATTTAAATTCAAAAATATAATTGTGAACTCCTCTACACAAAACCCTATCCACTAAAAATATCAGAGATCAATATCTGTTGCCCACAGCAATGGGAAACTTTTAATTATTTTTTTTCTTTTTCTCGCAGAGAAATATCCATATATTTGTGTATGTATGCATATTGGGTAGAGTTACCGTCCTGAGCTGAGAAATTTGCACAACTAAATTGTCATCAAAATGACACTTTACACTAAAAAAATATTGTTTCCATGAACTGGCTTTCTAATAAGGTTATTTTGCTGTGTTGAATGACAGCTGTTCTAATTATGAGTTACATGCTTTCAGCTAGCTTTGTAGCTTTTAGGGTGGAGACTCATTTCGGATGTCTGGCATGCACATGTAGTTTTTCCTGGAAAACTTCAGCCATCTTTGGGAATGTGATTAAGACACTATATTATTTTGTTGATTATAAAAATGTAAACTAACAACTACTCCATTAAGCTCTGGCACCTTCCAGGTTTGGCTCAAGAAATGTGATAGCTGAAAAACGCTTAATCTCACTGCTAAGGAGGCGCTTAATGACATCCTTGTGAAAATCTTATCAAACTGGTTGTAAGCCTTTGAGAAATCACCTTTTGCTTGCGCCAAGAAGTCTGTTGCAGCCCAGAAGCAAACTCCTTTCAGCAATCCTCCTCCATTGCTGCGGAGCTCCTCAGCGGTCCTGTAGTCTCCAGCTCCAGGGATGTGTGAGATGGGCTTTCTCCCCACTGAAGTCCCCCCGACGGCTCCCCTTGCAGCCGTGGCAGCCTCCCCGCTGGCCTCGTGGTACCTCTTGGACCTCAGAGCCGTCCACACTTTGGAATTTCTCCTCAAGGCATTACATTTGAAGATAACACATTAAAACACATAGGCCCAARTTCTTGCCTTCCCCAGCCCTTTGTGGAAGTGCTGTGACACAGTCTGTAATTACCTGTGTACACTCAATTTTTTTTGTTTGTTTGTTTTATTTTCCCCAGAGTGTCCTTACCTCACTCACAGCACGAGATGGTCTGTGTTGGAGAGTCAGTCAGGATAGTGTAATGAGTGGAGTTGTGTAGTAAACAAAGCWGCATAGGCCTCTTCCCTCATTCGTGTCAGAAGTTGAAGGTGTGTGATCAAAACAAAAACACTGTGGGATTTCAAAAAAATAAAAATAAAAAAAAGGATGGTTGCCCAAGGAGAGGGTTTCTACTATACTCTTTGCCACTGCTGGTATGTTTATGGTATGTTTACATTGAAGTGTATAATGTGGAGATAACTGAGTGGCTTAAGTATCAAGAAAAGTTTTGCAGCAGCACAAGCTAATTTATTCTTTTGGGTTAATCTGAGCGCTATTCAAAGCTCCTGCARGCAGTTCACTTCATGCATCTGCGTTGTTGTGAATAGACCAGAAATTACAATGTAGAATATACCCAGAACTTTTCTGTGCTGCTCAGTCAGTTGCACATATCAAAATTTGCTAAGATGATCATTCAGTAATTTTGCATTCCTCATTCTCTTATTCATAGTTTGCAATATTCATCTTGCACGTATGCTCACCGCATATAACTAACAGCAAGTGGAACTGATGGGAGCCATATATCGAACATACACTTTTTAAAAAGGCCAAGTAACCAACAAGCAAACTGAATGTACTATTTGTTTAGAAATGCACTGAACTAAGAATCTTTGCGGATGTTTTCTTATGCAAAAACAAGATGTCTATTTGTCTTTCAATGTCGTCCTTAGTCTTTGAAGCAAAAGAGCAACAATCATAACAGAAGATGTTCACAAAGTCTGCACAATTGAGAAGTACCATTAAAAATTTGCATAAATTAATAAATAAATGTATATAGTAGGAGATTTAAATACATGATAAATAAGAAATGGGACCATAACACAGTAAAGATAAGTGAAAATTCAGTGGTCACCTCTTTCAAGTGAGAAAGGTTGAGATAGAGATTCTGTGTTAGTTGTATACACTGAGGCTACAATAAGGTTACATAGCTAGTTGTCATTCAAGTCTGCATGCTGCTAGACTTCATGGGTTTTTTTTTAATATGGAAGATTTAAAAATGCAATCAACACTGTTTCCTTGATGGAAATGAGGAATAGCTGCATGCCACTCCTATTCCAGAAGAAACATTAGTTTTCTAGCAGCTATGATTTTCATTCAAATCCTTTCTTCTTCCTTCTAAGTTTTCCCAGACTGTAGTCTATTTGGGGATTTTTGCTGAACTGCTTAGAATCCTTGATGCCTTGCATACTGAAATCATGAAATACTATATATCTCTCTAAAAAGGAAAAGTAAATACTAGAGTGTTCTGAGATCATACTTTCTCTGTGTTTAGACATCATTGGTAATCTCTGCCTTTTATACTGCTGCTGTGCTTTCCATGTACTCAGCTGTGAGGAAAGCCCTTTGGACTTAGTTGTATAAAATATGCTGAATTTCCAGACAACTTTTTCAGTACAACATCTCAGATTGTTTAGGTTGGTGTGTGTAATCTTTTATGAAATCAGATATTTTCCTCTGGAGGAGCTTTGCATAGTAAACTGATGGCAAATTTGGGATAAAAATATGACTGATGTGGTTCCATAATGCCCAGCTTGTTAAGCAAATGTTGTCGAATCCAGTCCCCAGTAAACAAGCTAGACTTCTTGTTCCACTAGAAATACATTTTACTAACAATCTTTGCAGATCATTTTTTATGCAAAAAATAATGTCTCAAGTGATGGTTTTGAGCAGAATAAAGCAAACATTTAATAAAAGAAAACATATAATGAATCAATCTTTGCCCTTATATTTCCACTTTTTAAATATTAATACTCTTTTCTAACTCTTTGTACATAAATAATCTTTTAAGAGAGTAACAATGAAATACAGACAACCCACATCAAATGAATGTGAACTTTTGATGTAATTATCAAAGGTCTATTGGATTCTGTTTAATTTTAATTAGTATAAGATTCTACCCAACAAATTCAGATCTCACATGGATTTTTAAAATCCAAACATTATATCCATTACATTCAGGATTTTTGTTTAATTTGACCCATTATAAAGATATTGGTTATTCAAAATATTGTGCTCCAGTTTAGATTTTACACCCTAATATTCTTTAACATGGAGCATTGCCATGAACGAATTGAAATGCTTGCAAAGATTTTTAAGTCTGGTATTTTTTTTCAGTATTAACTGTTGGGCAATTTCTGAAGATTTAAAAAATATATATTCTAGCTTGAAATTCTTCCTGTTTTATAAAAATCTTGACCTAAGTAGATATACAATACTATCATTACTTTCACTATCTGGTGGAGCTTAAGGGAGCTATTGAGAGTTGCAAATAACTTTAAACAGAATTGTAACATACTCATTTGCAACATGTTCTTAACGTGGTCTCATTGATTCCCATCCACTTTCCCTGGGGACCAGGAATTCCCATTTGACCAGGAAAATGAACACTTGAAATTAATCAGACAAAAGATCATCCGGCATACAGGCACATATGAGTTTTGCTAGGAGAATATAAATTAGGGTGTTTTTTCTAGATCTTTAACTGAGGAGGAAATGCTTCAAACCAGCTAGTGATGGGTAATTACCCGTAGGTTCTGACGCCAGGAAGGACTATGGTTGTCATATAGTTTCTCTCCGCAGGACACACAGTTTTGTTTCCCCCAGAGATCTTGGTGGCAGAGGTGACAGCAGTGGCAGAGGTGGCTTCAGGACAGCTGTGAGGCAACTTCGGCCAACTCTCCTGTTTTGCGAACACCCAGAGACACATTGGTGCTTCTGCCCATGGCCGTGCGCTGGCAGTTCATCTCCGCAATACTCTTTCATTCCCTCTTCCCAGCATTTGCCTACATTTAAACTCCTGTGTCACACTGAAGCCATTTATCGAGGTGGTTCAAYGCAATCCTTAATAAACTTCTGATTATTTGTCACAGTATCAGTTCTGTACCTCCTGCAAACTGCATTCATTGTTCTGATCGTTTTCAAAAAATGACTTAAAATGGTTTAGGATCAAGAGTCCTGCAGTGTCATGTTAGTAATGGCCCATCTAACCAGTGCCTTTCCATTAATGAGTACATTTTGAGAGCTATCAGTCAACTAGCTTTTAAATCACCTAATGTGTGCTCTGTTAATTACATATAATGCGGGATTTTAAAACATAATGCCATGTGGTAAAACTTAAATGCCTTGGAGAGATGTAACTGTACTATAACAACACAGCTACCTTTATCAACTAGACTTGTCAAACTAATCTTGTCAAAAAAAATCAAGAAAATAACTTGTCAAAACATGCTTTCCGTGAAACTGTGTTGAATGATAAAGGGTTTTTTTTAGCATGTAATTCCTTGTTGATAGAGCCATGAATTTGTTTGGCTTTCTTTTTTCTTTTTTTCTTTCTTTCTTTCTTTTTTTTTNTCCAGAAATTAGTGTCAGGATAACTGATCTATCATTTCCTGGGCCATTTTCTTTAAATGCTTGAATTACATTGGCAAGTCAGCAATTTTTTGAAATATCCACTCTTTTCTAAGACGTGTTAAAGAAAATTGATTGTAGTAGTCCACAGAAATCCTTGTCTAATTCTTTTAAGTTTCTCAGGTGAGAATTATGTGGGATTTATGTTTCAAATATTTAGTTTTAGAAGAAGAGGTAAAACTAACTCTTTCAACAGAGCAATTGTTTTTAATTCTTTCTGATCCTTTATTCCAGCTACTAGTTATTTTTTCTTTCTTTTTCTTTTCTTTTTTTTTTTTTTTTTTTATGACTGGTCAATATTACCATTCATTCATTTCTTAAAGAAAGAAATTAGGATATCAGGATCCTGGTCAAACTCAAGGGAAATCCAAACCACGGGTGATATGCAGGAGATCTTGATCTGATCAGAGGGTGGGATTATGGAGAATCCTCAACAAGAGGCAACAATAGCAAGTGGATATATAAATAAACTAACTTGCGTATGAAAGCTCATCTCACGCTGGGCCGATTTGGTAGCTGGATGGCTTAGTTTTGGTAAGCACATTAGAAGAGTCTTGAGGGGATGCTTTAATGAAACAGAGGATGAACTTATTTTAAATAATATCAGTAAAAAGCTGGTTGCCCTTCCATACAGTAGGTCTCCTTCGTGTCTGCTGTAACTCTGTGCGTGCTCGTTTCTTGCCTGCCTCTTTCCCTGGAAGTGTTTTGCTGCCCGTCGTTTCCTGACTATTCTCACCCGTCAGGACGTTTACCAAATCACATCACACCATATCTCTTGTCTCTTTTATCAGTGTTGTAACTTTACAGAATACGGAAAGTGYTGAGGCCTAGCAAGAACTGTGGGTCTTTCCAAAGCAAGGACTTTCTGTATGGTGATGTGCCTGGAAGAGGTATATATTGTGAGTGTTGCCTGTGGTGAGCATCAAAGTACTTCTGAAAAATTGCCTGCCTTAATAACACCACTGTTTTACTCTCTGGCATTTTACTGAACACAAAAACAGGTATAGGTGACTTCTTGCTTTGTTGTTTGTTTGTTTGTTTTTGTGCAAGTGTTTCACATAATCAAAACATGTTTTTGTCTTTCTGATCTTAGAAAAATCTTGAAAATGTACACCCTAAAAGGTGTACACCCTGAAAGGCAGATACAGGCAAACACAGAAGTTTAGATTTCATTATCTGTAAAATCTAATTATTATCCAAACCCCATGACTTCCTGCAACTTTCTATTTTCAAACTTTAGGCTGGCACAACTGACAAGTTCTGAACAATAATTTCAGGAGTATTTCAGACCTACTGTCTCCAGAAAACTAGGAGTATATGCCTAGAGAAGAGTCACACTATTTGTCCTGTTTCTCATTTTCTTTCTAGTTCTAGTCAATGTCAGAGATAAGTTACTGTGCTGCGCATACCTTTGGTCTAAATTAGTATAGTCATGCTCAGTTTGATGGGCTAGACAAGGTTAGAAGAAACACAGTACACGGTAAATTAAAGGAAATTTCTAACAACAAGATGAGAAATGTAACAATCTTATTTGGAAGAAGATATAAAAAGCAGAACTGAACTGATTAATTACGAATGATGATAATGAAAATCAGAACCAAAGATTTTTGCTTTATTATCAGTGAAAAGATGAACTTCTAACAATGAGATTCATTCAGTCTTTGACAGAGATTAATTTTAAACTGACATTCATTATTTCTATTTTTTTGTTTGTTTTTGTTTTAGGACATCAAGTTGCTAAGAGGGATGCTCACTCTATGTTTGGTTATAGTGACTGCTTTGATAAAAGCTAGACATTGATATTCGGATCTCAGCTGCTCTTCAGCACATACTACCACTATAAAAGTACAACATATAATAACAAACAAATTAAAATCACATAATGGCCATATTAAAATGCAAGTTAGTTAACTTTAACAATGTGCACCCTTTGAAAAAAAATGTAGCCCCAATTCTCTCTGTCAATATGCTCTACAGTGCAGGTGGCAGTCATTTTCTTTGTTTAATCGTGTCTTTGACCGCAGCTCAGAAGTCAATATTCTGCTGTCAGATGCAAGCTTGCATGTGAGGAATAGGTAGGGAACTTAGCTAGGAAGCTTTGTGAACAGGGAATTGAATTTGCATCTAATTCACTAGGCACACATGTTTACATGACCTTTAAAAAAAGGAATTAAAGCAGTTTGATCACGAGCTTTAGGCAATCTGAGTTACTAGGATGATTGAATCAAGAAGCCCAAATACTTCTTACAAAAAGCTGAATTGAAAGAGAAAAATTTTAATTTAAATATAATTTCATATCAAATTCATAGCCATGTTAGCACTGTGAAACAAATCTAGAAATATTGCAAATGGCTGTCCAGGAGCTTCCAGGATAATAGCAAATCGTCTCAAGCTGGCAGTTCACTTTTCTTGCTACTAAAAGGAGCAGGAATTGCAGAGATTTGGTGTAAGTAGAAGGATATGGCTCATTATTTTGCCACCAAAAAATACTATTAGGAAAGGCAGACTCTACTATGAGTAGAAATATAAAATGCTTATTAATAGCATCTTTGCCCAACAAATTTGGATAATTATCTAACGTTTACTGAGCTAAAATGTATTATAACAAGAATTTTTTAAAGGAACTCAAAGGCTTATGTAAATTATTTAGGAACATGTAAATTTTGTATTCATTTAATACTAAGCTTTTATTAGATAACAATCGTATAACGTAGGATTTTGACTGTATAACCTGTTCCATGTTTAAGAGCCAGACAGCTCTGGCTCTGTGCAAGTACTATGCACCTCTAGAGCATCAGGATTTTGAATACTCAGTAAAAATAAATTAAAACAAAGTTATCAAAAGGGAGAAACATACTAGAGCTTCTCATCTACCTTCTCCTGTATGCAAGAACACACCTTACACCTACTCTGCCTCTCCTCAACTCAGGTGGCTATAGAAGGTGTCTATCTCAGTATGCTTATATTTCCAAGCGGGATAATACATCACTTACAAAGGGAAAGGGAGGATGGTAAACACGGAGTGTCTGCAGGGTCTCTGGCAGACAGCAACGAGCTTACGTAGCCTGTGTTTCAAGCTGACCAGGAAGCCTGTGTGTGTGCGCGTGTGATGCTGGTCAGTGTGGTGCTAAATCTAGCTAATAAACACTGCCCATTCACTTATTAGGTGAGCCTTGGATTAACCTATCTATGCACTGACACAACTATATGGTTGCTGGTCAACTTGGAGTATCATCAAAACCAGCTCAYAGCTACGTGCAAAAGCAGTTGCCAAGCCATGCAGTTTGGAGGCTCAGTGAGACAGACCACCGCTGGCATTAGGACTGCCTATGTCACACCTGTGTTAAATGTAAGGTTAACCAGCAAATATTCCCACTCCAAATCCACTGCTATTCACCGAGATAAGAAGTGTGGAGGAGTAGAACAGGAATAGAGGATTTCCTCTCATTTTCATGGCTCATTAATACTGGATATAAATTCTTAAAGGCTGATGATTGTATTTTCATCTTGTAAAAGGTCTCCAAACACGTGCATCAGTGCATCCTCTTGTTCCATAAGTTTCCTGATTTATTGACCTTTTCTTAATGCAGAAGCAGCCTCAGCAAGGTGAYATCTCTCAGCCCCTCTCCCAGCCTGCAGGGAACTTGACTAGTTGTCCTCCAGCTAGACAACTTGCTGTCATTGCAATGTACCAAGTCCAGATTCAATAATAGGCTTTTTTGTTGTCCAATGGGACAGGTAAAGGATTTTGGAGATAGTGAATAGTGATATGAAATATTCAATGTTTGTTTTCCACCACAGTGTGGTCAGTAATCTGATCTGAATGGTGGACAACTTTTATGGAATATTTTCTAACTTTTTCTCGAACAAAATGAAAACAAACTTTTTTATTCTTAATTACTTGTAACCACCTCACCTGTAAAATTTATTTTTTGTAAGTTATAGTATTTTACTTATTATTCATAATCTTGCTACTTATAGCTACATGTGATTTTCTCAGTTCTTGAATACCTACTTCAGGTAGGTTATGGCAACACTGAAGAGGAAACAGTGGTTTTGAAAGAGTCTAACACACTCACACATACAYRCACATATATATAGTGCACATTTTTGATGAAATTAGGTACAGACTGGGGACTGACTATGCCAATACAATGCCTACCAAATTGGGAAAATCTGATGTTTTTTAGTCTCTGGTTTCTAACACAGTCTAAAAAATAATGTGGTTGTTACAGCCCCGTAGTAGAAGAGTGCAGTAGAAAAGATACTCTGAACATCTGTTTCTTCATTATGTACCCATACTGCATCTCAGCAGAAAGCACTAATAGGCATCTCACGTCCTAATAACGTAATTGGAATTAATGATTTTACYGACTATGATTAAAGTAACCATTAGTATTTCTGTATAGTTTTCAATTGACTTTTCATTTTTTGTTGAAAAACTACATTTTCATGRTTGCATCAGAGGAGACAGGATCTGGCTCCAGAGTCAAGTTGSAAGAGGAGAGTGGAAACATGAAAAACTTTCTTTGCAGAACTACATACTTACAGTTTTAATCACAAAATTGAAATTTCCACTGACTATTTCAGTAACCCTTCTTTTTCTTTACTTATATTGTAAATTTGTATATATATTGTATATTTTTGTGAAAATTGTGTTTTCCAAGCTGCTCTGTTAATAACACTATYCTGAATATCTCCACATTAGTTCTTCACTGGGTCTTTCATCATTTATATCTTCGAATTATGAACTTCTGCAATTATAGCACCTGCTATCTGTTTCATTATAGTTACATTTCAGTGTAACTGTCCTTAGCTGAGACTCGTGGAAAATTTTTAACACCTCCAAAAACATTTCTCATTAGCTAAGAGGTGTGTGGAAGGGATAGGTTTCAGGTTTGTCCTCCACCAGTCTTGGTGTCTGACAGTGTGTGTACAAGTGTTCTAACATAGAGGCAAAACTTATAATGCATGCATGAGAATGTACAGACATCACACTTTGTGCATTACTAGGGCAATGAGTATTCTGAATAATTCTTAAAAAAAGATTTGCTAATTTTTTAACTGTTTTTGTTCTCTATTTTCTATTAAATAGGAAATAGTATTTATACTCCTTAACCTTTTCGGCATGATTTCATCATGCAAAATAGTTTGAAATTGATGTCTTTGCTTGACCATGTGTTCCTTCTCTATCATTGGTTATTGGCTTTGCACGAATTAGTAAGCCACAATATCAGGATCACAACCCATCTTAAAAATAAATATATAGGGAGTTGTTGCAATGATGGTGTTACCAAAAAGTCCATGATTTTTGTAATTAATCTTTATTTACACCTCTGCAGTGTTCAGGAATACTGCCAATTTGTTGTTCTTTCAGGTTTACTGAACATACTATATTTCTACTGAAAATGATCTAGTCTACATGCTCTGCTATCTATGTCATCCTGCTTAGGAAGGGAAAAGAAAATCACCTATTCATACTTCTCTCCTCCTTTTGCAACAGAGTAAGTGTACTGCTCAACATTTGTCCGTGGTCATCTTCTATAAGACCTTTATCAGATAGCCAAAATACTCCACAGAGCCAGAAGTACAAAAGATTCCTAACTCTGAAACTTGACAATTCATTTCCCATCCACTTATTTCCCCACAGTCACAGGGACTTTTATCCCTAACTTTTAGGACTTGTAGATGTTTTAGTCTCCACCAGAAGAGAAGTTTATTAACCTCTGTGCCCCCTGTGAGGATGAAACATCTACTCTATCACATCTAGGGAGAACCATGTTTTCTAAACGGTAGCTAGCTTCTGGTGGGTAATTGCGGACTCCAGGGAGATGAGTTGTCCCTGTCTGTTTCCCACACAACAAACATACAAAGAAGAGTCTTAAACAGATTTCTGTCTCCTACTTTGAGGGATTTTATTTGTTGTGTAACAAAACCTTGGTAGAAATCCCAGACAAGCTTCCAGTCACTTGAACCGAACTTTTTCTTGGACTGATTTGCTTTAAGGCCTCATGCAGGATGTTCAGTCTTTTCCCTCAAGCTACTTCATTTTGAAGAACCACTCGCTGTTTCTCTTTCTGATTTAGTGCTGATAAAACCCAACCAATCTATCAAGATGAGTCAGCAGAGTAGGTCTGCTCACACCCCTCTCCCCACACACATGCACAGCATTAAAATGCCAACAAGCTGCATGTTGAACATACGTGCAGAACAGCTATGATAAGTTAGAACAATCGTTAACTTATTCACAGTGCAATTCAAGTACATCTTGTACACGAGTTTCCAAAATTATTTTAATAACAATCATCTTTGACAACATAGTTGAAGACAGTTGGATCACTTCCTGCAGGCACGTTCCCACAGTAATATCCATGGCACATCCATTACAGACAGTTCTGTTAGTTCTCATTAGCTAGGACAAACAAGACAGTGAGTCACCATCTCCCTGCRTGAAGGTTCCCATTGTTTCAAACTGATAAACCAGAGATTCTGCTCTGTGCTGGCGCAAACCTGACATTGATTAGTTTTTTGGGATGTTATAAAGGTAGCCTTTGAACAGATGTGGACCTGAGGTGTCAGGGAGAGAAATCTGTTAAAACGATACAGGCGGTTGATATCTTTTCCAAAAAAAAGGTGACTTGGCTTCTCTCATTGCTGGGAGAACATGTTATATTTACTGCAAGTACTTTTCCAAAACTTAGTCCGAAATTTAAATAGATTATCGTACTGAATGCTCCAAAGTGTACCCAGTAAAATAACCAGTGTACACTTCTTACTAAGCTGCTCATTTCTGTTAGGTAGCAATCTTTTCTAAAGTATGCTGAAATGCATCTAATTTACTCTAGTATGAGAAAATATTCTTCCTCTTATGCATTGGATCTTGTTTTGTTGTTAGGTTTTGTAAAATCTTAGCGCTAATGGTGAAAGCCAAACACAGAAATATTTTTACCTGCACTTTGCCAGTAACATCAAAAGAAGTGCTATTATCTCAACAGCAATTTGGACTAGTTATCAAATGATAATCTTGGAATAAGTGAGTATGATTTGTGATGGTRCTTTTTTTTGTGGGTGTGGTTGGCATTTATTAAAATGTTTTTTTTCCTGCTAGATAACATGCCAAAGACTTCAGGCAATAAGTAATTATTCCATGTAAAATATTTATTCTCTGCCAGTCATATGTCTGTCTTAAAGATCTGACTTTGCAGCAACCATTTAGGATGTAAAGCTTAAATAGGGGGCCAAAATGAAACCTGATCTAAGCAACTACAACAGAAATGAATTTGTTGTGTGTGCCTAGTAGCTCTTGAGAGTGGAGACTGYTTGTAATTATTTCCTGTATTTATTTGTCACCCTTGGATTAAATTATCCACCATTAGGGACTCAGTTTGTGCTCTATTCACAAAACATGAGCGTGCTAGAAACTCACTGAGGTTTCTGATGAACATCTTTGTGCTTTAAAACTGCAAAACATTCTTTTTTGTCTGTTCCTTTTCTTTCTATTGTATGTTTCTATTATATTATATGTTGTGGAATGTTCCCTACCTGAAAACGTTTTGTATTTGTGTGTGTGTGTGTGTGTGTGTGTCTGTGTGCGAAGGAAAAGCTCTAGAATATATATGCATAATATAACATCAGATTAGCCATGGTAGTCACTGGAAGATGCTATGGTTCTGAACCATAATTATGGCCCTGTCACTGAGCTATGCTACAATCACAACAGCTCTTTCTGCTCAAGAATRTATAGTTAGCATTGTCGTGTATGAGAAAGGCTAAACTGAGTACATCAGTATAAATTGTATTAGCCTAGATTTGCACTGATTTATTTAAAGCTTTATTTTCTCAAACTAATGATGAGGACTGAATCCATAATCTGAGCCTTATTTCACCGTTCCAAAGTGGTACAAAATACACCATCAAAAGGGTAATAAATGTGYGCATATGGTCTGTGATATCCATCTTCTAGAAAAATAAAAATTTCTCCTTCAGTATTTATGTGTCTACGTCCTTTATGTCCTCCTTTCCTGACTCCAGTTCCAACATGTAGATACAAAGCTTCTTTTATTCTTTCTCTAAAATTCCTTGAGAGAGTACACACTCAGCTGTTGCTGCATCAGTGCTTGCCTGCAGGACTGGCAGGTGGTTGCACTTCTGAGAGGTTTCAGGGCAGGTATCTTGAGAAATATTGGAGGCATAAACCTTTCCTCAAGTAGAATAATGAATCAAAGCAAGGACTTTCAGAAGAGGAAACAAACTTCAGAAAGAGACAAAACTGTGAGCTAAACTACAGTTGCAGTGGCAACAGGCATTACTGCTCACTCTCTCTTCCATGTCAGTAAACTTTCAACAAATACATCTAAAATCTCTTTTCATTTATTTACATTTTGCATTAGAGAACAACTTTCTGCTAATATTAGTGTAATTACACTTACTTACTTTTAGCATTAGTTCTGCATACCATGTTGTGATAGGTAATTCCAAACCTTAACATAACTTGAATGTTCCCACCTCCTCTGTGCTGATTATGAAGGGACATTCACCAATGTTGAAATCTCAAGATAATAAAAAAGTCAAACCCTGCCCTTATTGCACAGCTAATCTCTTGCTAAACCTTTAACATGCTAGGGCATCTCAGCAAAGTCTTCTTACGATCCTGAAAATCAAACACTTTGCATAACTAATTCTCATTCATAACACCATATTGATAGCAATTATTTAAATATCCTTCTGCTCTGTAAACACAACTAAAAGATTAGAACTTTTAACTTTAACTTTTAACTCTCTTAATGGGCTGGTTAATGCTTTTGAATAACACTGAGTAAAAATAATGCCTCGGTTACGCAGACTCCTTGCCCATCTGTGGATCTCTCATAAGACTCATGTTCAAATATTTTGCTACTGAGAGTGGCCAGCGCCAGGTGCTTCCCAAGGAGGTAAGAGCAAAGAAACAGGTGAATATATGAATGACACTTGTCCTCCATATCAGTCCTGCAAATACAGGGTTCTGGGACAAAATAATTACAGGACCTATTACACTTCAAAAGGTGTTGCTGTCAGGGCCTATGATATTCCTGGCATCAGTATAAACACCAAAAAAACCCTCATCTCTTATAACAAGGAATGGTCATTGCTGATGTAAAGATGTTAAATTAACTGAATGTGACTTGAAGCTTTGCAGTTACTGGAGCCCCAAAGTTGTGTTCCCCTATAGAAAGTAACAAAAGTTTTCCTCAGTGAGATGGGAACTTCACCAAGACGCAATACTTCACAGATACATTTAAATCTGAAAATTTTGTTTTATTTTCATATTGGTACCTCCAATATCAAACAGAAAAGTTAATCTTTATAAGATTTAAGTCAATTAGCAAAATACTCAAAGTTAGATCAGCCAAAGTTTCAAGATACTTATACATGCTGAAGACAAAGCAGGGTCATTGGGATAAGTGTAGAAGTGTTATTATGATGTAAAAACMTACTTATACTGGCATATCTTAATTCATAATCTGATAGACATGCACTATACTGATCATCTTTTTGTRTTGGTATCTATCTTAGCACTTTCACTGATACATTAATAGCAATTTCTGAAGCTAATTTGGTAATGTCATGTATATATTGGCACAAAACTGTCAGACTGACAGGGCCTAAATTTGGAATTATGCACAGTAGTGGTAAGGAGCAAGAAGACTCAGAGGACAACRTAAGTATTTTGATAGATAGATAAAGAGCAGGTAAGAGGAGATCAGAATCTATCCTAGATTTTCTTGGAAGGATTTTATATTAACCTATGCATTGCACCTCACTGTATGGGGATGCTGCTGAACATCACTTAGATGAGTTAAAATATGTACTTATTGAACTTACTGCTTGGATATTACAGTGACAAACTCCTTTAACTACTGCTAAACTGCAGACTTTCAACTGCTAACAACTGAAGCTAACCCACATAGTGCTGCTTCAGGTCCATTTTTGTGTCTGTAAATGTATCAGATGTGTTCACTCAAGTGCCTGAAAACCTCTCTGAATCTGTTTTTGGACTGCCCTTTTGTATGCAACCAAAAGCTTTGCCKAAGAGGACGTCCTGAATTTTTGTGGGTGTATGTGACTTAACCATAACGCAATTGTCACTGCTGTGTGATTCTGCAAGAAAATGACACTTCTATAGATCAGACTATAACTCAGTTGTACTGGAACCCTGACGTTATCTCTCACTTCTGATCACTTGAATATGGAAACATTTCTGGGCTCCATACGTTTTGAAAGGGATTGCATATAAGCACAAAAAGCAATATTCAAATGGAAAGTTTCAGCCTGACTTTTAAAACTGTTTGGCAAGGGACATTCAGTTAGTTCAAAGTGTTGGGAGTTCCAGACGGGAGGAACAGGGTATGCAAATATTCAATTAGCAGCAGTGCTAGGGTGAGACTTTGGAAGAAACAGAGCAATCTAGAGATGAATCTCTGAGAGAACTGGCAGGGAGGCAGGTGACAAGGAAGTCTTATAAATCATGTCATGAGAAAAACATGGAATGTTTGATAGCAAGGAACAAAATGTCATATAAAAACAGTGCAATGCATTACCCAATTAGAAGCAAATGCAATGAGAACATTTCAGGGTAATGCAGGGATCGGCTTACTTCTAGGCAAGAGTCCAGCTCACACATTTCAGAATGGCTACCGTGGAAGCAAAGTGTGTATAGGAAAATGGGCGTGAAGATGATTAAAATAACCAGGCCTGCTCATGATTGCATGGGATGAAGACAGGATAATTAACTTGGCTAAAGGAGTGTCTTATCCTTGCGATATATGTAAACTGATAAGAGGCTAAACAAGTGGAGGCAGACAAAAATTGAGTGAGATGGAACTCAGAATTACGAACAGCTCCAAGAAACTTGACTCATTTTGTTGCTGTAAAATATGTCCATTTGATCTGCAGTAGGGAAAGATCACTCAGTTCACTCTCTGTCCCGAAGCAATTCACATTATAGTGGCATTTGGGTACATGCAGGACTTTCACAACGTAGTTTGGTCTCAGAGCCAATTGAAAACAGCAGACTACCATGGAGTATTTGGCAAAATTTTCTTGCAAAAAAAATGATTAAATGATTTTCCAGCAGAGAGCTAGGCAGGATGGAGATAGCAAAACAGTGGTTAGCAAGGAAAAAGGATATAAAATATACATGCAGATCATACTATCTGAAATGAAAACTCCTCATTGATTTATTGATACTATTTTTAGAAAAGTTATAAGAAGCAGATGCAAAGAAACCAAATTTTATTTTCCCCTTCATCATCAATAATACCACAGTTTATTGTTGCAGTTTCATTTGTTTCATTTGGCTTTTCCAAATGAAATTTTACAATATAAATAAAAGAATTCTAAGACTCAATTGAACCTTGAAATTCTGATGTAATGAAGATAAAAAAGAGTCTACCAAATAAAGAATAAAGAAATTTGCCAAGAGATCAAGGAAAAGCTGAGGAGGGAACTATGAGAKTTAGGACACTCTGAATAACCTTTTTGTTTGTCTGACTGTTCAGCTGAATGATAAAGAGTTGGACTAAACAGAATTTGATTTTTTGTTTCACATTTTCTAAATGAAACAAAAAAACCAGAAGAATTTGTTTTACACTGAGCAAAAATTTTCATGTCATCTGAAATGTAAGTTTTGTTCTGAGTAGTAAACACCAATGAAAATAGACTTTACAAAAATCAGGTAGAATATCAGGTGACCCTTCTATGCAACATTTTCACTGGCTGAAGTACTCAAGAGGTGAGAGAAACATGGGTTCAATTCCCTCCTTTTCTGGACAAGTCACATGCCCAAGTCCTTGTTGCCAGGTATTAAGTAAAGACATTTGGAAGGTAGACCTTACAATTCAAATCTCTTTCCTGAGTGAGACAAGGAATATTTTTGGATCTTACAGCTGCTATCCCATGTTAGTGTCCTTAAGCTATTCACTTTAAAATATTCTGAGGCAGAATATTTTACAATGCTTTTTTTGGAGCAGTTTCATTTTTTTAAGATGTGTAGATATTCAGAGAGGCACTTTTAAATATGGTATCAAGATACTAATCTGGAAGATCGCTTTGGCCTCTTGTCAAGTAAGTGTTCRAGTGTTCAATAGAAAATGGAACAGGATCAATAGCAGGCTGAGACTTTGAATACTCGAAAAGTAAAAACTAGCAGTTGAATGTTCTTTCCTGTTTAGCTAACTTCATAGACCTGCTCATAAACTAGGAAGACCTGACTGTGGTAACATGACCTTTCTTACTCCTACTCTTGTTCACTGCAGTGCCTTGAATTTACCTAAAGTATTCTCTAAAACAGAAACAGTCCAACCAAACACCATGCTATTTCTGTAAAAATGCRTACAGAAAGATTTTAGTGTCTTCAGACTTACAGTTCAAACTCYCAGTTAACAGTAATTCAAAGTTTAAAAGCTGTTGTTTAGAAAGCTAAAAAAGTCATCAGAGATAACTCTCAATTCTTTGAATGATCACTTTACAGGTAAACAGGAAATGAAAGAGTTAGAAGTGACTTTGCTTTTGTGTAGACATATTAGATGCTTGTTCCAAAACCTATTYTTGTCTCCATCATTGGCTATTTTTTTTCTCTGGAGTGCATATCTGATGATTTGTTTTGAGAAGGCTTGTGTCCAGTGCAACAGGGACACACCACACTGAGAAAGTGAAATACGTTTCCTAGAGTAAGTTTGCAATCCAAATCTTAAGGAGTCCTTCTAATCCATGACCCAGGGTAGGTGATGCTTGGAGTTTTTAAGAATGCAGAAGTGAAAAACAGTTGTATAATCTATTTCCCTAAAAGSAATGCCTTCACTTTAAGGTTTTAAAACAAGACAGTATCTTTCCTTAGACTCACAATGCAGAAGAGTTCCTACAAAACTAGTGTCTTGGTTCTGGTAACAACAATACAGGTATTTTTCAGTAATAATGCGATGTACTAGTAAAGCTGCCTTAATTGTTACAGCCAAACAAAGGAATAGAGAAAATAGAGAGAAAACCGTATTCTTGGGATCTGAGATGAAGAATGTAAGACTTCAAAATGGCCCTAAAATAAGTTGATGAATCTTCTCCGGTCTCATATGCTAAAGGGCAATATAGTCCACCTCAACCCAGGTAGTATRATAACACAGAACCATGTGTCCTCCAAAGTATTTCTTGACTTTTTCTTACTCACCTTCCCACTTGCCATTGAAATGGAATAAAAACAAGGGGCATTCACACTACCTGTGGATTATCAGCACGGACAACTGTCTCAGAGTCTCTTCTCCCAAGATATCAGTATTTTTCATTTCGACAGCACTACTCATGAGATACACTCAGCGTTACGTACACCATACATACACATAACATTACAAACTACAATGATTTTCAAGGCTGTCAAGCTTTCTGGTCACGAAAATCTGCTGTGAGCTCTAAAAATTAATGTTTTTGTCTCAGACACTTAGATTATTTTTAATCAAGATTGTGCATAGCTCTCCTGTCTTATTCTTTCTGGAACTGATGCAAGGGGAGGTCAGGATCTTTCCTTGGGCTTTGTTTCAGAATTTTTATGGCAACTACTGAATTGCTTGGAGCTTTAAAAGAGTCAATTTTCCAAAGCTGAAAACAACTAAAGCCAAATCTTTTGGGAGAAAGAATTTAAACAGAAAAATCTGAATAATTGGGAACTATTTAAGAATATTTTACTGGATGTCCAAAAGCCACAATCAATAAAGAAGGACAACTACACTAGTAATAAGCCAACTTGGCTTAGAAAGGAAATGAAAGTAGTTCTTAAAAATACACATGTATACAATATTTGTATGTCTATGTATATATTTAAGCACATAGAGTGAAAAATACATTTAATAAGTAAAACAAGGAAAAAGGGATTGAGGAGTAATAAATTCAAAAAATTGTAGGTAACTGATAATGAGAGTTAAAGGACAAATATGAAACCAATATCCAGAAAATTTAAAATATGTTCAGAGGTGCTTTATAATATATTAGCAATTTTTTTGACAGGGTGTTGGTGCTGTGCTGAATAGAAATGACATAATCTGGAACAGAGRGAAGGGAATGTGACAGTGATACTACATAATCTCCCTGACTCAGTAAATWGGGTGCAAATGAAAAATATGTCTTTTCATTCAGCCAAATATTTAGCCATTCATTTCAAAATACAGAATGTAGACCAGGGGAGCACCACTTTGGGGGGACTGTACAGTGTCTAGAGCAGTAGTACCCCATCCTTGCTTGAACTTTGACCTCTGTCATAGCATCATAGAATCAGTAAGGTTGGAAGGGACCTCTGGACATCATCTGGTCCAACCTCCCTGCTCAGCAGGGTCACCTACAGCATGTTAGACAGGGTTGCATCCAGGCGGGCCTTGAAGATCTCCAGAGAAGGAGACTCCACAACCTCTCTGGGCAACCTGTGCCAGGGCTCCGTCACTCTCACAGGGAAGAAATTCCCCCTCACGCTCAGGCGGAACTTCATGTGCCTCAATTTCTGCCCATTGCCTCTTGTYCTGTCACACGGGACAACTGAAAAGGGTTTGTCCCCATCCCCCTGACACCCTCCCTTCAGGTACTTGTACACATTGATCAGATCCCCCCTCAGTCTTCTCTTCCCCAGGCTCAAGAGGCCCAGCTCTCGCAGCCGTTCCTCATAGGGCAGGTGCTCCAGCCCTCTGATCATCTTTGTAGCCCTGCGCTGGACTCTCTCCAGTAGCTGCACGTCTCTCTTGCCCTGGGGAGCCCAGAAATGGACACAGGACTCGAGATGAGGCCTCCTCAGGGCTGAGTGGAGGGGCAGGATCACCTCCCTCGACCTGCTGGCAACACTCTTCCCAATGCAGCCCAGGAGACCATTGGCCTTCTTGGCCACAAGGGCACATTGCTGCCTCATGGTCAACTTGTCATCCACCAGCACTCYCAGGTCCTTCTCTGCAGAGCTGCTCTCCAGAAGGTCAGCCCCTAGCTTGTCCTGGTGCCCAGGGTTATTTTTCCCTATGTGCAGGACYCTGCACTTGCCCTTGTTGAACCTCATGAGGTTCCTCTCTGCTCAGCTCTCCAGCCTGTCCAGGTCTCTCTGAATGGCAGCACAGGCCTCGGGTGTGTCAGCCACTCCTCCCAGCTTGGTATCATCAGCAAACTTGCTGAGGAGGCACTCTGTCCYTTCATCCAGGTCATTGATGAAGAAGTTGAACAGGATGGGACCCAGGACTGAGCCTTGGGGGACGCCACTAGCCACAGGCCTCCAAATAGACTCCACGCCACTGATGACGACCCTCTGAGCTCTGCCTTTCAGCCAGTTCTCAATCCACCTCACTGTCCACTCGTCTAACCCACACTTCCTGAGCTTCTCTAGAAGGATGTTCTGGGAGACAGTGACAAAAACCTTGCTGAAGTCAAGGTACACAATGTCCACTGCTCTTCCCTCATCTACCCAGCCASTCATTCCATCACAGAAGGCTATCAGATTGGTTAAGCATCCCCCCTTGGTGAATCCATGCTGCCTATTCCTGATCRCCTTCTTTTCCTCCATATATCTGGAGATGACATCTGGAATGAGCTGTTCCATCACCTTTGCATGGATGGAGGTGAAGCTGACTGGCCTGTAGGTGCCTGGGTCCTCCTTCCTGCCCTTTTTAAAGGCTGGAGTGACATTGGCTTTCTTCCAGTCCTCAGGCACCTCTCCAGTTCTCCAGGACCTTTCAAAGATGATGGAGAGYRGCCTGGCAATAACATCCGCCAGCTCCCTCAGTACCTGTGGGTGCATCCCATCTGGGCCCATGGATTTGTGGATGTCTAGCCTGCCCAGAAGGTCTCTAATCCTATCCTCCTCAACCAAAGGAAARTCTTCCCTTCTCCAGACTTTCTCCCTCACGTCCAGGCTATGAGATTGCTGGGGGCTGCCCTTAGCAGTGGAGACTGAAGCCAAAAAGGCATTCAGTAATTCTGCCTCCTCTGTATCCCTTGTCACCAGGGCCCCCACCCCATTCAGTAGCAGGCCCACATTTTTCCTAGTCCTCCTCTTGCTGCTGATGTATTTGAAGAAGCCCTTCCTGTTGTCCTTGACATCCCTTGCCAGACTCAATTCCAGCTGGGCCTTAGCCTTCCTTGCAGCATCTCTACATACTCTGACTGCATTCCTACTATAAATATTACTAAGGTATCTGATATTGTTGTGGCTTGAAACATATCCATACCTGGGCCCATAATTTAAAAGGGATATTTATAAATTGGAAAAAGTTCTGAAAAGAGCTAGAAGAAAGGTTAAAGGATCCAAAAATGCTAAAATTCATGCTAATTAATGCTAATATTCAAAAATACTAAAAGAATCAGAGTTCCCTTTCTTTAGTTCAAAAATGAGAAGGTCAAAGGAAAATAAGGCTACTATTTATACATATATAGACATAGTAATGCATATGTGGTCCTATTAGAGAGTTCTGTTAACTAATATACTAATATGGCATTACCAGCTGGGTGGAAACTAAAGAGAGAAAAAGTCATATATGAAACAAAGTGCACATCTTAGAAAAGAGGGTGATTAACCACTGAAACAATCTACTAAGGAAGGTTTATGTCCTCTGCTACTAAAGCTTTTTTTAATCTCCTGTTCCTATTCCTCCTTCTCTTCCTCTTTCTCCAGAGAAAGATATGTGTCAATTCAATAAAAGTAGTCAGGCTAAAGAAAAACACAGTGGTTCCTTCCAGCTTTAAATCTGTGGCTCCACAATGAGTGCTTTTGCCTATGCTTAACAATATTATTAGCAGAGAAGAGAACATCTGATTTGCAGGAGGAATATACTGGAAATCCTCCCGTAAGAGATGAATCTATTCATTTTTCAAACCTGATGCTTGATGTCAGTGCAGAAGCAAACAAGTACATGACTGAAGCTGTAAGTTCACCAGCTCTTTCGCCAAAAATGGACTAACTCAGGAATTTGTACAACCACACTATGAACCAGCTCAAGGAACTGATCTGATTTGAAAAAAAAAAGTTAATTTTCATCTTGATCTATTTCCCACAAAAACCTGGTGAGCACGATGGAGCAGGATGGCAGGGGTGGGAATGAGCAGCCAGTGCCAGGCTGAGGTCAGGTTGCTGCAAAGTATTTGTAAACCTGTGGTAGGAATCTCTACTATGAGGTTACTTTGATGACCAAGATATAGATAAAAAAGTTATGCAGAAGGTTTTTTCAATATTAAAATCCTCAAATTCAGAATACCATGGCTACACAATTTCTTTATTTCCCAGTGAGGTCAATGGGAGCCAGGAGTTGGGAGTATCTAACTGGTAAAGAGAACTTCCAGTCTTTAGAAAGAGTGAAAGACTATTGTTCAAGACTGGAGCAAAAGGTTAGTATTTTTGTTCCTTTGTATCAAGGATAAAATGAAAATATGTTTTGGAAACAAGATATTGAAATAATTGATTTTGACAGAGCCAGAAAATTATGATAATCGATTTCCATTTCATACATCTTTAAGTTGGTGTAAAAAATTCAAACCAGAAAAAAGACTTATTTACTTATTACTTATTTATAAGTATAGTATATAACATTGAATTACTTATTCAATGGTTACTCAAAGGATTTCCTATTTTTATCAGAATCATTTTCAAGATCAGCAAGAACCTACAAAATATTTCAGTTTCATAGAAATAACAGTTTACAAGGAAAATTGTTTCATAGGAAATTAATTGATCATCTCTGCCTCTCACATTAAATGATTATGCCACTAAAAATCAACTTTGACAATACCTTAAGGAAAAAATAATGCAAAGATTGTAATATTCCAGGAACATTACTTGCAAATAGGGARTAAATTGGAACAAATTGCTAGTAGGCAATGTGATTTAAAACCTTCAAAAATTTATAACTTAGTGTCATGTTCAATATATATCTTTAATTTTATTTGACTACTGTCACTCTGCTTTTCCATTTGACCAGACATTATTTTCCACTTGCACAACAGAATATAATCTAGAGGAAATAACCTTTGAATATAATTTATACAATAGGATTATTGGTCTAATTAACTTGTGTGAAAGCGATTTATAGATATCTCCTTATTAGAAGAAAGTCTAAGGGCATGCAGGCAGCTCGAAAGAGATACTTCAGTGAAATCTCATTCTGTAACTTTTCTTTTAGTTGATATATATGTGTATGATCACTGGCATTTCCTTCAGGACTTTCATAATACAGACAGGTTAACAATACTGCCTGTGGCTCTTCTTCTTATGTCGAAGTCCACAAAAGCTGTGCTTTTTACTTTTTCTATAACTGAAAACAGAGAAAAAAATGGAAAATGTATCTTGTAGTTGAATTCTACAAGCCATTGGCCATTGTTTCATATTACAATCTCTAAAAATGATTGATATAATTACTATTAATATTGTTTACAATTCAATCCTCAGCTTCCTATGAAAAGAACCTAGCATCTGCTTGAAAGCACTTGCAGTTTACTTTTTTTTTTTTGCAACAGTCAAGCCTTTTAGGCATTACAGTTAGACATATTAGTAAAGCTGATCACGACATTTTCCCCATTGACAAGAATTTAAGATTCAATTTAAATCAGGAAATGATATGTTCTTAAAAATGGTAATTTTAAAAAAGTTTTTTATGCATGAATACTTTCATTGAGTCTATATATACAAAATGTATGCATATATGTATAATCTGACATACAGATGCAAAAATATGGATGTATAATATCAGCAGTTGGTTACAACTCCCTTCTAGCTACATTGCTATTCCTTTCCAAACTGATATTTCTCAATTTCTATGTCTCCCAAAGCTGTAGCTATGCACAGGTAGAGCTATTTTTTGCATATTGGCCAGCTGATATCACTCTGGGTCTGAGAGCAGGAAAGAAAGGTGTAGCTCAGGGTTTGTGGGTTGGGAAGATCAGAGACTGAAACTAAAAATTATGAAACAGATGGAGACTTTCAGAATCAAAAATAAAAGTTAACTTTTGACCCCTGAATTCAGTTTAAAAAGTAAGTGCAGTCCTGAGAACTTACCCAGACACCMTATCCTTCTGAGCTCTGTACTACAGAGCTGGAGCCTAGGCTCAATCTGTTACTTGTGGATTCTTGGATTCAGGCTAAGATGGCTCTCAAGACTCCCTGAGGCTTTCAGGACACACTGGAGACAGCAGTCAGGACCTGAGGACCTACCTGGAGCTGACATTTGCTGTACAGTTTCTACTGAAGGTGGAGTTTTTAGACTTAGAAAATCAAGACAGAAACTAATCTGTAGGTTGGAAAATCCAGAAACAACTCTCCTGCCAAGCAGTTTTCCAGGCAGACTGATAAGAATTCAAGGAGTGAGCTGTCAAGAAACTTAACAGGCAGAAAAAGTTCCCAATCAAAGTCCATGTAGGATCAGAAATTTCTTAAAAGCAACACGTTTTGGCAAATTGACATTTTCCAACAGAAAATATTTCATCCGGAGTTTTTCCATCTATCTCTAATATTACACTAGTTCTACCTGATTTTATATGTAATGTACAATGATCTTTCAATAAGCATACTTTCCCCCAAGACGTTCTGACTGAAATCAGGTATTCAGGTGCATCTGCCAGGACAACTCATCCAATTCTCCTCTTCCATCCATCATCATCCTCAAGTGATAACAAAGAGATACAACTAGAACTTAATGAATTGTACAGCATTTTTTCCCAACCATTATATTTTCTAGGAGTCCAGAAACTTTCTCCATTGTATGATAAATTCATAGCTTCAAGGTTATATAGTATGGCACTTCTAGCACCAAAATGTTAATGAAACTGAGTAATGCAATGGGAATTTTCTTGGCTACCTTTCAACTCATTTAGTTTTCTTAAAATAAAAAACTAAGAGGCTTACCTTTAAAAGAGCTATTTTTTATATTAAAATGATATTGAAGTAAGGAGGATTTCAGTGAATCACCACATTATTTGTAGTAGATGTTACCTGGTTTGACATCCTTTCTTCTTTTTTCACCACTCTGTAAATCCAAATGATAAGTGGCTGAGATCATACTTTCTAATAATCTTCCATTATTTATTACTTGGGACAGCCTTTTTGATGAATTAGCCTATAATCGCATCCCTGGAATATACATGCCTTCAGGCCATAGTGGTTGAAATTTCTCTTGGAGGATTAGACTACTCCCAGGGAGTCTAAGAGAGAGAGAAGAAGAATGTTTAATGCTAGAGGATACTGTTTCTGGGCAGAGTGTTAAGTAATAACAACTATGAACATATTCTGGAGTATGCAGAAAAGAGAAATATCTAAGAGAAAAATAGCAGAATGTTGGAGAAGTCTTGGCAGAAAGAGTATTTTATTGTCCTCACTGGTTTATGTATTGAAGCAGGTATGTACTTATGGATTCAGTATATGAAAAATATGAGAAAAACTAATAACTCTTGAAAAAAATATTATGCAATCATTAATATGCATCTTAAATTATAACACTCTATGAGGCTTAATTATTTGTAGAATAGATGAAAAAAATCATATTTAGATGAAAAGGCATTTCTCCCATTTCTTGAAAGTGATACTCATATCCCATGACCTTCTCTCTAAAGTCAAGGGTGGCATTCTTCCCTCACTGTGACTGCTGAGATGGAGATAGAACTAGGCATCAATATTTTCTGTTTCTATTTCTGTGTCTTCATTCTACTGTAACGTATTTCAACATGGCATATAACTCTCTACAGCAGGAGTTATTATAAAACTTAGGTAGATAGCTGCCCTAGAGCTCACTCTGTCATGGGTTGTCTAAGTAAGGAAGAGTTATCTCCCCAAAGGACAAGTTATGTGGATTCCAGTAAAGCTAATCAATCTTCATTGTAGGGCTGTATCTTTCAGAAATTTGGCTAAAACCAAACCTATTCAAGAACAGATGGTTTGGAACAAGGGTATTAAGTAATTTCTTTCATTCCCATGATAACTTTTGGAAGGCCATTCAGTCCTGAGGAATAGGTGATGAAGTCATACATGAATAATAGGAAGCTTTCCTATGTTATCRTATCGTGTAGCACACAGAATCACAGCACTAGGCTGGAGGTTGGGCAATCACATCAGCTTGTTCAAGCTTCTGGCTCCTGTAGTTGCATTTCATTCATGCTAGATGAATGAAATATTAAACAACGATTTGTGTAGTGCAGTAATGAAAAAAATATCACCCCAGGACCTTGAAAGGGTGCAAACGTGCTCAGAGACTAAGACATACAATCTGAAAGATGCGTGGAGATTATGTTAACAAAGACAGAAATGAGTGGTTGATTTAACTGTACTTGTGCACCTGAGGTGAGGAGCAGCAAGAATGATAACAAAATGGATRAAGATGATGTCACAGAAAAATACATAGCAGCTGAAACATGATTCTGGGAATAGGTAAGAGACAAAGATTGTGGGCATTTTCTGGAAAGAGGGAAGACTAAGGAAGGTGTTTGAGCTGTTTCTATTTCTACTCTCAGAAAAATTGGGTGTATACGTCTTCTTATAACTGAAAAGGTTCTCATCAAAGAAGTATCTAACCCTGTCATTAAACTCCACTTCATGATATGCAATTATTATCGGTAGCAATTATCAATATTATCATATTTCTGCTGTAATACTCAGCTTTCTGTATACTCCCCACTATTCTCAGAACAGCTTTCCCCAACTCTGTACATTCCCAGGGCTCAAAAAAATTAAGGATGCTTAGTAGATTTGCCTTTCGCATGGCAGCTGGTAAGTGAGATAACTCCAACTATGGTACAATCCACTTCATTATTTTCAAGCCTTTCAAATTGGAAAAAGTACCTCAGGAAAATAAAACCACCTTAAATAACCAGACTCCAGATGTCTAGCACCTACATGCAGTGCAGGATCATAACCCAAGCAAGTGCCAAAAGCAGTCAGCAAAAACATCACAAACTGAATTAGATGCAGAGTAATGCCAAATCTGACAACAATAAACCACAAGCAAAACTTAACCTTATCAGCAGTGAAGCATTCAACAGAGCCTACATCATCAAGAGCAGGCTAAGTACAGCTTTAGGAGGAAGCCTAATGTTTTAGTCATTTTGAATCATTATTCATTTCTATCCATCGTTTGTTCTTGGTCTTTCTTTGGTGTGTTTTTTTCTCAGCTCATCTGCATTGACTGTCCTTCTGGGCAACTTCCTGCAATCTCCTCAAACAGGATATCATGGCTCCCTTAGGAGATAAATGATTAGTTATTTATCTGCTCCASTAATTTAGTCCCTACTGTGACAGGCAGAGAAGTCTTGGAGCAGAAATGTGCAGGATTTAGCACTAATCCAATCAGCATTGACTGTCATATCTCACACAAGAATTAATGTAGAGTTGCAGGAAACAATGCTAGACAGAATGTGCCTCTCCCTTTCTCATGRGCTCTGAGCTATACCTTGGTCCTGTTCCTGTCTCCTTGGGTGCCAATGATTCCTTTCAGAATACTGTCTTTTTAAAATGGCAAGTTTTGCTGCTATTTATATACTTGCCATTCCTTTTGTTTGTATAGCCTTATGCTTCTCGTTTCCTTAGGAAAAGCACTAGTTAAAGAAGGGATGATTACAAACTAGACCATCACAAGGATTTTTATTCTGTTAATTTTTCCTTTTTCTGTAATAGGCATGATAAAAAATCCAAAACAAAACAGATGGGTCTACTACTTCTTCCTTTAATACAAAATATTCAAAATATTCAACAATTTAAGAAGACACAAGGAAAACCTTAATAATTCCTGAACAATTGACAAATTAACTCCTAAGTGAGTTAATCAACCAGCAATCCTTAACATCATCTTTGAGTTTTGGTTATTCTACAGCTTTTCTGACCTTGTTCAGTATATGAGATACCAAGCTTTGTTTTGTCAAATAACTTCTCTTTGGCAGTCATCTGTACAAATACTGCTAGACATCTCTACATCAGTTTACAGAGCTGATTGTCAGATATTGATTCACAAACAAGACAACAGAGAACATTGAATAGAAACATCTTGAAAACCTTGGGTCCTTAGACAAAATTGAACTCTACTCTCCCATCTCTAAGCCTTTCATTTGTTTCTTCTCAAAACCTTTGTGGCCTCAGAGCCTCAATGAATCAATACAGATCAGCTGCATAGTTAAAGATGAATCTAAACTAATGTTACATCTCCTCATTATGAAGTATAGAAAGCAGTGTCCCTTGTACCCCCAACGGTGAGCTAGCTAGGCATCTTGCTAATGAATAGAGATAATTAGAGATAATTCAAAGATGGGTGGATTCAGACCTTATCTAAATGAGCAGGRAAGGAAAGAAAAACTGCAGTTACCATTTCTCACATGAAGCTGGTGTTTACTCCAGCCAGCACTGAAGAGGGGAGCAAAAGTCCCCTTGACTCCTCTCTCTCTCTCCAGTGATCAGTGTAGGCAAAATAGTCTGAACGTTTCTCATTTGATTTGGTTMACTACTTGTTGACTGAGCACCTGACCACACTGAGACATGGAAAACTGACTGCAGTTGCTTGGACAGGAAATGAAAATTCATTAGCTGTACTTCATAGCACCTTGCTGTTAAATTGTGTTTCCTAGGGCTCCAGGCTACCTCCATGGCCCTTTCTGGGGCACAGATAATGTGTCAGAAGGAAATGCCCTAGCACATTTGCAACAAGATTGTCTAGAAGATTGTTGCCAGCTGTGAGAGAAAGAAGTAGAAGCAATGATGCAAGATGATTACCATTCCAGACTTAGTATTACAATTTTCAACAGAATGAAATGATGTATCCTGATAAAAACAAGATCAAGACCAGTATCATGACAAACCTGAAGAGTTGAGGCTATGACAAAGCTGTTTTGCTGTTGGACTACTGAGATGCATCTGTGAGAAAGCACATGATCGGATTCTTTCGATGGATAGACATCATATATCTTTCTGTGACTCAGCCTGGCAAAGATGATAAGCATTTCTTCAGATTTAGCAATGCTAAAACTCAGAGGACCTGAAGGGGCAAGTAAGTATATGGCAATTAATAGCAGTGGAGGGAGATAAGAAAAGAAAAGGGAAGTAATGAAAGAGTACCAAGTAAAAACTGATAGAGCTATGCCTCAYGCAGCTATTGAAGTGGACATGGCACTCAAAAACAACTGTGACAATTGTATAACAAAACAAGGCATTTGGATTGAAAAATGTTTCAATTCTTGGGGAAGGAAATGAAATTAGATGGGATAGTGGATGCTAGAAATATGGTACAATAACCATCACCAATGGAACACAAAAATTGTGGATTTTTCTGCAGAGGAAAAAGATTAAAACACATGTAAAGCTAGTCAGGCAGCATTTCTAACATTATGTGAAAGATTATACAGAAAAGACAAAGATGGAGTGCATAATAGTCTGCCTATTTTACCAACCATTTTTAGAATGATGAAATCTCTTCTAGTAGGCAAATTCTCAGAGGTAGGGCTGTCAAGTTTATACATGGGAAAGAGAAAGGCATATTCATCCAGTATTTTCTCTCTTCCTAGTTAGAGTGTTCTCTGGAGTTGAGGGCTGAAATTCCCATAAATCTAGAGGGCCAAATCACAAGTTGAGATACTTTTGTCTTTAAATCTATTGGGAAAAAATCTGCAGGGAAAAAAATAAATATTTTAACCTAAATATGAATTAGTAATTTATATGAGAAGAAAGTTTCTCAACATCAAATCAAAAATAGAGATAAAAAGCTTGTCTGAATATTCAGGGTTTTCTTTTTTACAATAACTCTCCTTCGATGTTACTCTCACTCTTCCCCAAAGAGATATTAATTTTGTTGAATTTGGTGTTCAAGGAGCACTGAAATCCTCTTCATTTTTTTTTCTTTGGATGAAATTTATCACACAAGTATTGACTAAATTTAGGAAGCAAAGGACATGTAAGAAGGGGCTTACTACTATCACTTGGTAATGATAAATCACTTCAGTGTTGAGATAACAGCCATTTCAATTTCTGTGGCACTAACAAAGCAGCTCTTACAAGGGACTAGCTTGAAATTGACTCAAATAAACATGATAAAAAATGAATTCAACTAAAAATAATACTGTAAGTAGTTGTGACACACCTTGAGGGTTGGGGTATAATTCATCTAAGTATTCCCTTAAAGATTCTTTCTTCTCTGCAAGCCACATGAAAAATCATGGTGTCACTTAGTGGGTTTTTTTTAACCTATAAAACATTTTATTGTCAATTAAGTTGCACATAATATGTGGTGTAGTTTGGTTCACATAGTGGTGACTCTTCTACTCTTTTCAAATTGTGAAGACTCATTATCATGAAGCTAATGAAATGTAAGCAGCCAGACCAGGCACCACGACTGCTGAGTCCTTATTCTGTCCCATCACAGAGTCAACAAGAGTTTTCTGAGTAACGTTACCAAGAGGTAGGTGGTCAGTGAGTCGATTTTACATGTGATTAGATGGATGTCTTTGCAGTGAGAATGAACCAGTTCTGAAAGCTGAGTTCAGAAAACAAGTCAGTAAAAGTAGAAATTTAGGAGGGGGGATTTCCCTTCTCTCCATCATAGACAGTATTAGCATAATTCCTCAAGTRCACACTAAGATACCTGTGAGATATTTATTAATAATTAAAGAAGTTATTTGGCATCCAGCATCAAATATAATTCTTGAAAAGGCCTGACAGCAGAATATATTTGTTAACTAGAGACATGCCTAAACTTTGCCAAGAGAAATACTGAACTAAATATGCACTCACTGAAGGAGACTGAGTCTTTTTTTTTAACTTAAAGTCCTTGTTTATAAAATTTCCCATTCCATCTTGCCTTATTCCTCTAAATTTAGACTGATAGTAGTAGTATCAATAATGAGGTATATCAGACTAAAGAAGAGTTTTGCCTACTACACAATTCAAAGCTTATCTTCTTCTCCAGTATTTGCTATGTTTTGCAATAGAAGACCACCCCTGCGATATCCTGAAATCCTGATTTGTTTATATTTTGGTCATTTTCTTTAATTTAATGAAGTGATAAATAAATGAACTTTGCAAGGAATAAGGGACTGTCAGTGCTAGGAACTGAAGTTCTCTGTGTATTCATAGGCCAGGTACGGATACCGACAGGCACAGGGCAAATATATCTGTCAGTAATCATATAGTTGGCCTGAGGGAAAAACACTGTTAAGTGGTGGTTATTAAGTAACTCCTTGCTGCTTCATATCTGGGACCCTTTCCTAAGCTGAGATGGTCAGTGCTACCAACCCATGATATGGAATCCACACAGGCGAGTCCAAGATAGGGGTTGACAAGTAGACTGTTCTCTCACAAATTGTATGCGCTTCTTTCTTCTAATATGTTTTCCATGTGAAATAAAAATATGAAATCCGATATCTGAGACATAGTAATTCATATAAAACTTAGGGTATGGCAAAACAGCTCAGGCAGAGCAGTCTCCGGAGCACTCTGAACTCTACAGGTGCTCTACACTGCAGCTTAGCTCTTCTCCCYTTGGCTGCCTCTCAGACAGCCAGCTCCTCGATCAACCTGTAGGCTATTTATCTGGCAATACTTGGTAGGGAATTAATCTATCTGGCATGCTTGGACACGCAGGGTCCCATGYGCTCTTAAGGGCACCCTCCAGCGTGTCTGAGCCCATGCTTACAAGTTTGCTGTCTCGTCTTGATGGTGGTTTTGAGTCCTGGAATGGCCATCAAACAGCAATATATATTATCTTAGAGCCTGGCACTGAAGCGCCTTGGAAGTTTTCTTGTTGATAGACTAGCAGATGACTAAGAACCTCTACATTTTCATGCACATCAATCCGAGTAACAGGATCTATTATATAACTTAAAAAATATATATATGAAAGACCCAGGAAGTTTCACAAGACTTATCTTGGCTTTTAGATACTGGGAAAATGCTTTAAAAACTTCTGAAGCAGCATCACAGATGTCAAAGGTCAACATTTTAGAATGGCATTCTCACAAATCAAATATTCTATTTATTTTACTGTGACATCCAAATTTTTAAAGTTATTTTTACAAGTCTGCTGACAGTAGAGTACATTTCATTTGTAACTACTCTTTCTCTAGTGAAGAGAGGAGATCAGGATTACGGAGGAGATCTGAACACACATATGCAAAATAATTTTTTTTTTACACATTTCTGGGATTTTGCTTGTTTCTTCCTTTAAAAATAGCGGTCATTATAGCTGGGGGGGAGGGAACATAAATATTGTTGACAATTCATTCTTGTTTTGTTTTAAATTTTAAAATAAAACRATTATATTTATAAATTTTGAAAATAGTAGTCATATGGTCTTTTCTCCCACTGGGAATAGACATGCTACATAACATGTTGTTAAGGGGTTATAGGGAGGAAAGGGAGACAAAATTCTTATTAAATCTTTGTAATATGAAGTTGTATCTCTCTTAACTCGGTTTAATTCTGCAAACACTATAATTTACAGTAGTAATTCTCTATTAATCAAGAGCTATTATTGTACAGTTCTTTTTTACCAGGACATTTTAGTGTTAAAAATTATAAAAGATGTCAGTCAGTTTTGAGTGCAGTGCAATTATTTTTATGACTGATAAACTGAATGAATAACTCCCTGTGTGCAACATCAGCGGAGCAGGTTTGAACAGTCCTTGGTCTGCTTTAGATTTACATGTCTATACAAAGATGTGCAAATCTTAAAAAATATGGCATTACTGCATAATAAAACAATTGCGGTAGAAGCAATCTTACTGAATATTTTTGCTATCTTCCACATAACATTGCAGTTGCAAAAATATATACACACATTTGGTCAAACCCTGTGTGCACTAAAGTACAGCTAATGAGGTTTCTTTTTTCAGATAAACTGATGAGATTGTGAAGATTCTTGGAATGATAACAAAAAAGGGGTGTGCTATGATGGGTCTTGACGTCATTAAAAACAATGTGGGCAGATAACTTTTAGTTGGCACCTAGAACACCAAAAGTAAAGATAAAGAATCCTTGAATGACAAGAGGCAACATCTTCTTTCCTGAACAGAGATTATCCTACCAAGCCTCACGAAAACCCCAGGGCAAAGGTAAGGAAAAAACAGTTTCAGTGCAACATCCCTTAATTGTATACAGATGTTTACTAAGAAATGCAGCTATATCATCTGCATGGCAGAGAAAAACAGGGATTTTATTCCTCTGTCTGTTATCAATTAAATCATCAAAACAAAATTATCATTCAAATTACAATGTATCATTTCACTTTTAGAATGTATGGGGAGGAGGCAATCTACGAAGCAGAAATCTGCTAACCATCAAAGCAACAAAGAAACATGAAAGTTCAATGGGCAGTTTGTTCATGCATGTTTTAATCTATTTTTTTTAAAATGGAAACCATGTTCACGTGGTCAAAATAACACTTGCGTCAAAGAAGCCTTTGAGGTTCAATCCAGTGAGACAGTCTTTTTTTTTCTTTCTTTCTTTCCTTTCCTTTTTTTTTTTTTTTTTTTTTGGTAAAACCCCAAAGTGTTTTCAAGAGGATAAAATGCTCCCTGGAGAGTCTAAAAAGGTGGCACTGCTAGAGTTTCTATGTGGGAAAATATCTGCAGTAAGGCAAGTTTGTCATAAGCGTAGAATATCAAATGCTTCTAACTGTATTCCCTCGAAAAATAGTTGCAACTGGGAGCTGGTTTCTATTAATACTGWGATTCTATTGTTTTCCACCATATTTGTGTTATGCTTGCTCAGTATTGCATTTTATGCTATCTGTGTTTTAAAGCATTTGTCCAACTTTTGAAAAGTGATATATTCTAATCATTACTGTATATACGTCTTGCATTAATTAATTAAATGCCACATAAGTAATTTTCCAGCATTTTTAAACTGGCAAGACTGAAATAATTTGTATACTTTTTTGAAGAAAACAGATGTATGTTTTGATTGGAACAGGTATGTTGGTCCGAGAAATGGAAATCCTCAACCAATATTCTACCTGAGGTCTTAGACACTACCTCTGGTTGCTTCTGTTTTTTCCACCGGCACTTACTTTGAGAAGCTATTCCCTACAAAGATATTAATATTTTCTCTTGCTCTGACATTTAAAACCTTTTTCCTTCTTAAATTAAGCAACAGGTATGCCGCTGTATTCCCTGATGCAATACTTACCTGGGACAAAGGGTCATATTCATAAAAAAGCTTTCTGTGGTCAGGGCTCTTTAATGCTTTCCTTTTAAAGATGAGAAGAAGGACACAGGTGATTTTATTCGAGATACACAAAAAGTCGTAATTATGTAGTCACAGAGATCATTGTCTCATTAAGGTAACCTTTAAGCAGGGATGGATTTTTCCACAGACTTCAAGCGGAGGGACTGGAAAGAGCCCTCCGTCGGCGCATACGCGCACGTGACACCGAGCCCAGGCCCACGACCAGCATCTGCCGTTTAACCTAAGCACTGCTGAAGCTCTCATTTATACCTCTCCTGTCTGGTACGCTGTCCAGAAGGACGAAACACAGCCATTCTGGAATACAGAAAAGAGAATCATTCTCTGACRTGCAAATACAGCCTCTCCTCTGTCAACTGCCTTTCCTTGTCCGATTAAGCTGCTTTTTTCTCATCTCAAATGTCTGACATGGACATAACGATTACAAGGATGAGTGATGAGCCTAGAAAAATAATTACTAGGGAATCTATTATTGCATTTGCTTTAGAAAAGTAAGTGTATATTACCTTAATTAAAGGTCAGCTTGTACATATGCATTTACTCTCTCTTTGCTCCACGCAAACATGCATGTGCGTGTGCACAAAGCTGAAATTGCAAAGGAGTATCAAAATGTCTAACAGCAGAAGAAAACTTTTACTTCTTCCAGCTGCCTGTCCCTTTCAGCCAGAACAGCATTGCAAAGACAAAAAAAAAAAGAAGAAAAAAAGGAGGGCACGTCAGAAACAGGAAAGGCGCACAGAGCTTGGGAGCTTGTTTCCATCTGGGCGGCATGGCTGGGAGCTGCGTTACCTCTGGTAGGAAATGCACAGCTGAGAGGCAGCCAGAAAGATGCTGCCTCACCGTATAGCAACCTTCCACTGCTCGCTGTTCCTAAAAATAAAAGTCAATAGGATTAATTTTAATTCAGGACCTGCTTAGCTTTTTCTGTCTGCTGTAGCATACGCCTCGTACATACCCTTACCCGCAGTCGGAAGTGCAAASTGGCAGTGGTTTGTCACCGAGCAAGCACTCGACACACGGTCCGTTCTCCTTTGCTCAATAAAGCGGCTCAGGAAGGGCTGCCACGAGAGATTGAAAGGAATTTATTGTTTTTCTGATTTGGAAACAGTGTCTATGTGGGTTGTGGAGGTAATGCGCTGCTGAGACAAGCGTGTATTCCAGCTGGCTCAAAGGCTAGACATGCCTCCGAACTTTTATGTTCCTCAACACACCCGTGTGCCAAGAGAAGCTCCTGGGCATCCTCAGGAGCAGGCCCCGTCCTCTGCCTGCCTGCAGCGTGTCTGAACCTGAACCTGGTCCCGTGGAGAGCCACCGGCAGATTCAGAGCACACCTTCAGACAGCTTTTAAATCACGCTTTCCACAGACTGTCAGCTGCAAATCTCTGGATGATAAGCTTACTAGCAAGCTTTGTGTTTCTTTGCTGAACTTAAAGCCTCGGGGCAGTAAGGCGGYGTGGATTCCTGGCCCTTTCATCCTGACTATTAATTGATCTTCAAGCACCTCGCACAAGATATGCCATTACAGCACCAGGATGGGCCATTACAACACTGGTTGTGCTAGCTGATAGTTCCATGACACAGTGTGGGCCCCAGCTCTTCACAATAAATATTTAATTTCTACTTACTTTAGTTACTTTTTGCCTATTGTTCTGTTTGCAGATCATGCCTGAAAATGAGTAGTTGCATTCTCTTATTTTCATTTACCACTCAAAACTCTTCTTTGAATAGCTGCTGTACTTGAATACACACTAGGAGTACTTTCATAAGAAGCTCTAGGTTAGTAGAGCTATTTTCATTGAAAATATACAGTAATCAAATTATCATAGCACTTAAAGTCAGTCTCATGGGGTAAATACTAATAATTATGAATGTGAAGTTTTGCTTTCCACAAAATCTCTGCAGTGATGACTTGAAATGTGCTGTTAGATGAATATACACATATAAACTCATTTCCTAGCATACTTAATACACTTACTGATAGAGAAGCAATGCCTTATGAATGAAGCAAATGCACTTTGCKTGCAAATGCACTGCAGAGTAGATACAGCAAAACTCAGATGGCTGAGAACTGGGAAGCAAAGAGTTAAATGACATGGCCCTGCATCCCACTTGTGCCCTCTGGAACTTGTAAYTGCCGCTGGGGAGTCTCTGGAGACTTTTTCTGCTGAATTCGGTATATTAGCCACATCTGTAGAGGCAGAGGTATGCGATGGAACAGTGTAGCATGACTGTGGTATGAAACAACGGGCAGCAGTGGTGCCTCTCTGGGTGTGCGTGTAAACCCCTGCGAGTGAGTCCTGCTTTCGTGGTCAAATKAAAAGATACTGATGGACCTGAGGAGATCCAATATACCTTATTTCTGCACTGTCATGTGCTTATTATATTASCAGCAGGATGCCGAGATTGTCAACAGCTAAATAGATGTGTGTGGTCTGTGGGTTTAGAGYCTGATAAATGAAAGAAAAGTGTCAGACTGAGTCATCTGCAAAAGGGCAAAAGCAGTGCAAATAACAAATACAGAAGAGCAGCTGATGTGACACTCTGTGGAATAGGCTGAATGTGACTGAATGTTTGACTGTAGGGCAGACACAGGTAAATTCTAGTCACTGCAGTTCATAGGTGAGTTAGACAGACAGCGTTAAAGCGTAATCTTGAATTCTCAAGATTTCAGAAATCTAAATTGAGATGTTTGCCTATGCATCTCTTGGTTTTCAGAAGCTTGGAGTTTACTAAACCTGACTCTCTGAACCACACAAAACACCTCCAAGCAATCCTAAATGTATTTAAACCAAAGGATTTTTTTGTTGTTTTGGTTTGTTTTGCTCATTGAATCTGCTTGTGAGGGGTTGAGTTTTGCTGATTTTTAATAAAAGAGGAATGTTTATTGCAGGAATGCGTGGTTGCTTTGGCAATTTTTCTGTTGCCTTATTTTAGTTATTTGGAGATGATTTTGGTTACATGAATAAATCCGTGCATTTGTCTTGTTCTCCCTACATTCTGCCTCACCCTCCAAAATACATAGTTTCACCCCTCCTTACACTATTTCTAGCCATTTCCTCTTCTTCTCATAGCAGCATTTTGAAGCTATTAGAACATAAAAAGATATTTCTAAATGTCTATGACACTCTGTTGTATACACACAGGCTGAAGAACTGCCAGCTTCCATACTCTGCCCTGTGATCTGGGTTCCCCTACGTACACACACCCCCCCTCTGCGTCCTCCACCCTTTCGGGATTTCAGCTCCTTCAGTAGGCAGACSGAGGTTACTGGCTCTCCCGTCTGTTTAGCTGTCTGTGCCAAGTCCTTCTTTCTTACCTCTAGACAGTTGTCCCAGAGTATACACGGTAGCTCAGTTTTCACTAAAATTGGCTGCATGACAGTCAGAGTTGGTAGCTTCTTCATGAGTCCTTTTAGCTATCCTGCCTCTATGCAAACTGGCATGCTGGAAAGCCTAGAAACTCAGCTCATACCTGTGCAAGGCAGCGCTTCCCAAATAAACACCCTGCTTCACCAAAAACTCTAAAATTTTTAGAAAACGTTGTTCTAGTTGTCTGCCTTAAACCACACACTGATTGAGAGACCCACTGAGCGACACAGGCCACTTTGGGCATGCTTGTAGGTCCAATGTGATCTCCATGTCTACACACACCAAAAGCATTGCTGAGAGGTTTCTCTTTTCCTTTTTTAAATGAATTACARAAATACTTTTCATTCTTTTTGAGGCTAAGCCAAATCTTTAGAATTTCTGACTCAGGTAGCACAATGCTCAAAGTCCTGCCTATATCCTGTAGTTCTACTGTGTTTCTAAATTTCAGTCTTACTGGAGAATACGCATGATGTTTAAGAGCATGTAGAAATTTGGAGAAAAAGGCATTTAGGATTCTAACTCTATTAAAACTGGCACATTTATATAAAGAAGGAAAGCAACCATAAAACCCAACAACTGAAGTTATTGTATTTCTGATTTGTAATACATCATGTCATGATCACGTGGGATGCTCAGCAGGACAAATAAAGACAGATTACCTGGCTTACCTGACCAGAATAGCTTATAAAATCCTGATATTTTAAACACTTTAACAGGGTGTGGTGTTTACACTATGAAGAGTGCCATTAACTTCACTGCAACTACCCCTGGGAGAAAGCAGTGTCATTGGCTTCAATGCGACTAGTCAGGGTAATGAGCACCGTGCCCAGTGGTAAGTGGTAAGTGCCTGGAGACTATTATTATTAATTACACACTCTTTGCATTGCAGTAGCCTCTAGAAGCCAAGTCGTGGGTCTGGGCTCCGCGGGGTTAATCAGCACAGTGCCCAGAGTTAAGAATGGGAATAATATAGATGGGGAAAAGGGTAGAACTAGGATGAAAGTGAGAAGAATAGGAAACAAGTGACATGGCATTGTTACTTGGCAAGTTGCTGCATACATTTCAGGCTTACAATTTTAAAAAGCTAATAATAATGGCTTTGTTTAATCAGAGCCACATTCAGCACAAAAGTTATTTACATCTTTTAACAGACTCTGAAGGGCTCCTCCTATCCTGGCTCACTTAACCCTTTTCCTGCATCTTTCCACCACTGCAAATTTTGCAAGCAGAGTTCAAGCAACCTACCGGAATGAAAATTAAAAGACGCACATTCTGTTGTGGTGGTGATGAAAACCTGTGCGTGAGCTTGCTTCTTTGACTCCTTTATTGGTTGAAACTTTGTTAGTTCCTTTTTTTCCTCACTTCCTTTTACATGTATTTGTAGCGCATGAGAGAGGTTAAGTGGTTTCGGTGTTTGATCAGTCGCAAAGTGTGATAATACCCTGGAAAACAGTGTTTTCTGTATGTTAGGTTTTGTGACTATGTGCATACGAACATGTGAATAAGTGCATATGAGTAATTCTTGAAAACGTACAAGAGCAACGTGGCAACTTCTTTTTCTTCGTTCATGGCTTTTCAAAGAAAAAAAGTTAAAATAATTCAGATTTAAAAGTATATAATGAAAACATCCTTAAAAACTGTAACTTCTTAAGCCGAATAAAGACCATTGTAGGGGGCATGGGGTTAACAAAGTTGTAGCAGTTAGTTACAAAATTGCAAAAAAAGTACAATTCTTTACAAATACATGCAGTGTGGGAGGAAGGAAGGACTTGTGGTTTTGGCACTTGACTGGTGCTCACAAGAGCTAGATTCTGTTTCCAGTTCTGCCACAGACTCTGTTCATAGATGCTATCACAGTGCAAATAATAAATAATAATAATTCTAGGCACTTCTGCAAATTATTATCATCTCTCCTTCCTTGTAAAAGGAGAGTATGAGCAGTTCTTCTCTCCTCCTGCCTGCTTTTCTATGTRCTTGTACCGTAAGAGCTCTGAAGACACACGAGGTGCTGCGGTGCAGAGATACGCGAGCTAGCTCAGGTGCCCGAAGGAGCATGTGGCATGTTAGCSTTGGTACTTTGCCCGGGCTAGTTAGTCATGTCAGAGGGATGGTCCGTGCCCCTACAGCTACAAGGCACAGCGTTATGGCAGGTCGACCTATGTAAAGTGATTATACAGCACGTATCGCAATGGAAACAAATTATTATCAAATAATGTTTCTTTCTGAAATTTCAAATGATTATAAAAACAGTTATAGGAGATGTTGAAGTAAGTCCTCATTTCAATGTTTTCAATTTAAAATACTTTCTATGTTGTTAAATGAACGTGATATCTGATGCCTTACACTTCTTTCGACTATCTGACAAGGCTTATTTTCCCTCGCTCCAAGTGAACATATGAGCTAAGAAGCAAGAAAAATCTTCTTTATTGAAAAGAAGAGTAGGAATTTATAATAATTGCCACAAACAAAAGCTCGGGGAATTATGATAGTTGCCTATCACTACACCATTAAACTTGAAAAGTTTTCTAGTAGTGACTCAAAAGGTTCGATTACTATAAGCACTTCTCCTTGGCCTAGATTTGCTTCCACTAAAGAACATTATTTCAAAAAGGCACTCAGTTTTTCYGCTGGTTTCAAAGAGAACATTAGGCCAACAATGACTCTATTTGAAAAGTCTGCCCAAAAGCTCCCCCTCTAGATCTCCATGGACTACTAGTTCCTACTTTATCTTGAGGAAAATAGTTTGCTCTAAAACTTGTCTTGCATTCCTCTCGTCTCCATTAAGAAAATACTGTCTTATAAATTACTGTACTGAAAAAAGTGCCAAATGGGTTTTCTGGTGAATTACAATCTCTGAAGAATAAATAAATTGTAATTAAAAAAAGGATTCTGACTATTTTCCATAAATTGCGATTATTTTTTTCCTGTGCTCATGGATGCTCACTCAGCATTTGGAACCTGGAATTCCTTTGCACTCATCAGTTTCCATTTCATTTATTTTCTCTTTGTTTTTGCAGAGGCTGATGTAGAACAACTCATTTTAATTTCTGTTTACTACCTGATATTGCCCATAGTCTGAGGCCATCAAAAGCAAKTGGTGGCTTAGTAGCCTTGAAAATCAAGTGCTTAAATAATTACTTAATTTTGGACTTCAGTAACTAAGTTTGGGCATTTAAATAGCTGCAGTGTTATTATTATTACTATTACTGTTATTTTTCATTTTTACTATTATTTTTATTACTATTACTATTATTTTTCATATTTCACCTGAGATCACCATGGTATCTGCTTTCTTGCATAATTTAGACCATACGGTTCTTGCCTGTTTACTCCTGCATCTAGTTTAACAATTTATATTAAAACTGGAACATTCCTTTTAATAAGATATACAGTCTTGATTTAAAGATTCCTAATTGTGGAAAATTTGCCATATCCCTTGGAAATCTGATTCTCAGAATGATCACTCTCACAGCTATAAATGTGTCAGCTTGAACTTTGCCTGTTTTTACATTTTTTGTTTATTATTCTAACACTTGAGTCTAATACTCTAATACACCTTGAAACAGCAGCTTTCTTCAAGGGGAAAAAAATATGAAGAGGACATACTATTGCCAAGTGAACTATTAATGGAGAGAGGTGGCATTCTGCAATAAAATAGGAATACCAGTCTAGCCCTATTGTTAATTTTAGACTGGGAATGCGCTTATCTGACAGATAAATAAAGGATAAGGCTACTATCTTGTGGCCTGAGACAAAATATACGATCTGATACACGGCAGAGTAGTGGTAGGCATGGGACTGAGACGGGGAAGAGAGGTTATCTTACGTTCATTTCCGAAGTTACTTGTTTTTGRATGCATGCTCATTCTCATTTTGCATTTAATTTGTAGAGTTTAACTTCAGTGAGTTGGCATGGGARTGGTGGTCAGGGCTGAAAAGAGAGTGGAACTGATTCATATTCATCATAGATCTAGCATGCTGAGCAGTGTCTGGTCTTTAATTTTGTAAAGACTCCTCGTGATATTTGATATTAGGCTACAAGTCACGAAATGTACTGTTGTAACTTGTACAACATCCTAAATAATTTTGAATTGGCTTGTGTTCAGTTCTTATGATTTTTTGGTTTTCCTTTTTTCTAATGTACATAAATTATTCTTCCCAATCCCATTAATGTTAAATATGCTTGCTGAGTTGTCTTCCAAGAACATTTTCTTTAAACAGAGTCTACCTGAGATAAATTACTTTTTCTTTTTGTTTCTCTCCTTTTTTTTTTTTTTTTTTTTTTTTTTAAAGACTTACAACACCTGAATAAAAGACCTTTGGGGCTGGCTGTCTTTCTATTACGATTTATTTGTTGATGTAAAAAGATCAGACTATGTAGTAGGTCTGTTTTTCTCCCTCATGTACTAACATAGCTACTGTTATCTGGCCACATACTGAGAAATTATGCCCCAAACAGCCCAGAGCAGTGTCCTGACCAGTCTCCCATCCATCCCTTCACATCCTTGTGTCAGTCACAACCCATTACAAACACTCAGCTGCAGCTGGGATGACTGTTCGGAGGTGGGATTCTGCTAGGAAATTCTGTATTTACTCTCCTAGTAGGAGCGATGGGAGCCAGGAAACACACAGCCGCTCTTCTTTCTCATACCTCGCCTCCAYCACGACGTTCAGGGAACTCGCCCCTGCAAGAGCACGTCTGCCCTGTCTCTGCACACCTACGGTATCTTGTCAGTGCACGTGGACAGTAAAAGTGGCCAACAGGAGTCTCCGAAAGTCCAGCCACACGAGGCCTTCCCGAGCTGCCATGCAGGAGATGGYGAGTGGCCACCTGAAATACAGAATATCTGTGGAATAGGGAGCTACAAGCTTTTTTTTTTCCTCTCATACACAAGGCAAACCTGTTCCTAACACAAGGCAAACCCATTCCTTCTCCAGGATTTCTGACCTTCACTCCTACCTTCTTGTGTACCAGAAGAAGTAAATATCAATCCCTTTCTAATCAATGTTCTACTTTATTTTTATGAAACTCATTTATACCATTCACTTTAGCCTGAATAAAGACACAGTATAACCTTCAGGATTCAGGCTTTTTAACTGTATTTTTGGATCACATTTAGCTCAATATAGAAGATAACAGGAACACATAGTTTCTGAGTGTGCCACTTTTGTGATAGACAGACCTTAAATACAGACTATGCATATGGTGATCTGAGTATGTGTTAATTTCAGAGCAGAGTAAGTCTGTTTTTTTAATAAATCTGAATTAACATGATGCATACTTTTTATATAGATCAGAGATGAGAGACCTTGTGTAAGAAGGTGGTTTTAAGAAATAACTGCACAGACATTTGGCAAACAGTGAAGCAGTTACAGGCATAAGTAAAATATAGATTAAAAAGTTTTATGTATAGCTGTATATTTATATAATACAAAAGGGAAAGATCATAGGATACAAGAAACAAAATAACATGAAATTTGAGACAATGAAGATTCTCAACCAGAGTTCTTAAGGGTTCATTTGCTCGATGGTTAATAGTTCCGCACGATCCAGATTCAGCCAGGAGCAATCCTACGATGCATTTACTGCCAAAGTCAGTTCAAAGTGGTACGTTGCATGACAAAATAGAAATGCCATTAGTTCCCACCACTATGGCCACTATTCAGGCTGGAAGTCCCTGGGAGGGGGAGAAAAGTCTGTGAATTCCTAATGCTATTCTGCCCATCTCTAAGTCCGTATGAGATTGTTTATTATTTCATATTTTTTAACTCTCTGTGATAGCTTTAAACTTCTCAGTCAGGTTTGTAAATAAAATGCCCATAACTCAACAGTGCTGTTTTTGTAGATGCCTAGACAATCTGTAACTCCCAGCTTCTGCGTTTGAGACCCAGCTAACTCAGTTCTGGGTTACTTGGGAAACCATTGCCATCTCTCACCCCTAAAATCCATCCATGAGGTCTCTGACACAAACGGTAAGCATCAGTGATAGGAAGGTTTTGTCATGTGTCTTACCAGATCAAGAAGATTGAGTATAGTCTTTTGTAAGAGTTACATCAGTATTATTTAGAAATGTATTTAATGTCCAAAAGAAATTTGTCTACACCTGATGTAGCTGATATGTAAGAATCATATAGCAATAAGGAAACAATTTCCTTTAAGAATGTGCAAGTTGATTCCCTCTAAGGTTATTTCAGTTCTCTCATAAAATAAGGGTCTCTTAGAGGATCAGGAAGGGAGGAAAGTGAGAGATGGAAAAACTGAGCAGACACGATGTTCTATTAATTTGTAGGAGATACTTTTTATGTTGCCTTCACCCACCAAAAAGAACATAGATGTGGACAACTAAAGGCTCTTCCACCTAGAAGATTAGACTAGAAGTTATACCCTTAAATTACAACTGAAAATTTGTAGAATAAATTTCTCTACAGGCTGTAGAAGCAGTATAAATCTGTAAATTATAATCCTGTCCATTTCTAATGTAGCTGTTAAAATATAGTTGGACTCCTTTTTTGCCCGTCTCAAGTGACCACATAAATTACAGACTAGTGAAGGTTTTGTCTTGATTTTTTTTTAATCTTATCATATGTGAATTTCCATTAAATATTCCTTCCTTAGTTACAGGAAGAAGCTTGGCTACCTTTTGCTACCAGCTACACCATTAGAGTCTACAATTCTTTTGCCGACTGAAGATGTTTCTTCATCTTCTTGATACGGTCTCTCTTCTGATATATATAGAGAGTAGAGTTTCCATCTACTGAGACAAAGAGGGACTGGATGAACATGGTGAAGGAACTCTTGACTTTTTCTTTCTTTTTTGGGCGGGAGGCCACTGGCAAATCTTCTACCATTAATTATAGAAGAAAGAGATGGAAAAAATCTAACAGATCATCTAGTCAAGTCCTTCTCAATGCAAGATGATTCCCTATATTACACTTAATATTTTTGCTCGGAATAATTTTAAAGGGTTTCCATCAGATTCCATATATGCTTATTTCATAGCAGTGTTTCATGCTGTAACTCCTGCTCAGGGAATCCTAAATAATTCCTGTCCATCCTTTCCATTTTATGTGCCAGATATTCGTAAGGTGTTACGTCATTGTGTTACCAGCTTTTCTTTCAATACTATAGGGAAGACTGTTAGACCTATCTAAGGCTGCCTATCACTTCTTGTTGCAAAGTCTTGTTTTATGTTGTTCAGTCCAGTTTCACTTGTTTGGACAGAATTTTTACTATGCAAATAAATTCTTTGAGCTTCTTCCTTTGGAGAGGATTGGACAGAACAAATCAGACTTTTCTGAGACTAGTGTTAAAGAGAGAAAAATCTTCTAGGATAGAGGAAAAAAAGTACATTCGTTTCTGTTGAGAAGTTGTAACAGACATACACCTTGTGGCAGTTACTTGGCTTTTGGTTTCAGAGGAGGATCACCCTCAGTATTTGGCCTATGCTTTTGTCATTATGTGTCATCACACTGAAACTGTGCATATCTGGAAGGACACAAAACAGACACTACTTGCACAGATTTAACAGGGCCCTGTTATGCTCATTGAGTTCTTCAAAATTTCTACCTTAATTTAGCAAGATCAACATCAGAACTAGGGCTATGCCTCCCCTTTGATGACAGAGCTCACTTCAAGAGGACTGAATGAGTAGAAAAAGTCTTTGTCTATATTTTTTGTCCCAGCCGCTTGCAACTCTGTGGGCACCAGTGACAGAACTGCGAGCAGGAAAATGGGCTTTACCTTGTTCTCAGCACTCCCTTTGCTAACACATTTGTAGGAGGTAAAGACGGAGAATGACCTGACAAATGTGGTCAATGCTAAGAGTAGGTTAGAAGAAGAAAAAGATACGAGCAAAAAGAGAAATCTAAGGAGGAAGGATTATGGGCAAACACAGAAGAAATCTGAGACAGAGGATGGGAGAGAAGATAAAAAATAGGGGAGGCAGGAGCTGTGGGAGGCAGAAAGCCAGAACAGGGATTAGATCAGAGAGGTAAACATGAACCAGGATGTGAGCACGGAGAAATATGTGGTTGATGGATCATACAGCTACAGGCTGTATCATCATGAAGGGACTGAATTAAAATTGCAGAGGCATTTTCTAGCATTTGAATGCTTGATTTTGCAACCTCAAACATTCTTTTTATATAATTTTTAAATGTAATTCTCTGCAGATATATAGACCAGCGTTATGCATTTAGATTGTGTTGCGTACATATAATCATGCTTAGCCTCTTTGTATGGAGATGCTATGGTACAGCTTGCTACAGGCTCGTGCCTTCAGCTCTTTTCACGTGTCCGTAGCCTCAGTCTTATTTGATCAGTATGTAATCACTTTTGTCATTCTTCTCTGAATTCCTTCCAAATTACTAAGGAGGTGCACAAAACTGAATATAGTAATTTGCCTGTGGTCAGACCAGAGTTATAGGGAAATAATCTTACACTGCATGTTTCCTTGCATAGTTGATACTTCTGTCAGCTACCTTCTTTTGCTGTCATACTACACTACAAATTCACATCTAATTACATGTTCAGCATCATACCTCCATTTCATGGGTACTTCCCCAGGTTTTTCCTACTCTAAACACGGGTGTTTCTATCTGGAAAACAATCTAATGTATATGAAGGTGGAGTGGAGGTGGAAGTAAACGGAAGAATACAGAATACTCAGAAGAGCAGTTAATCCACTATTGTAGAAGTCAATCTACTAATGAGTGAATCTGCTCGAGATTCCACCACTCTCCAAGTTGGAAAAGAGGACTAGAGGATTAAAAACTAGTCTGCCTTAAAGGAAAATTTAATCTTCTGTAAAGATTACGATAATATAAAACATTGCTCATTTTTTTCCAGCATGTATGTATCTAAAGCTGTCTATCTGCTTATACAAAGAAGCAGAAAGATGATAGCAGTAACAACAAATGAATTAGGAAGTATAGGAAGTATACAAATCTGAGATGGATTGCAAAGGGACTCCAGAAGAAGACTGGGGTCAGCACAGTTAAAAAGTAATAAAAACAACACGTTGGGCATATCAAGAACGAAAAGAACCGTAACGACAGAGCTGATTGATTACTAACARAATACAAACAATAAAAACAGGGCAAAAGTACTAAATAAGCGTACGCGGTTTATGTTTGAAGGAAAAATATGTGATAATATTAGGTATTAACGGAATACTTTCTACTTTAACAATGAGGAAGAATGATGACAAACAGAGCTACTAAAATTAGACATTTTAAAATCAGCTAGTCCAAATAACATGTATCTAGTAACTTTAAAAGTGTTGTCTAGGGAACCCTGGGAAAATGAAGAGAAGACTAAAATAAAGCTAATACTGTACTAACAAATCAAGACGCTCTGTTTCTACTGAGTCTTTGCAGTCATCAGTTATTTTGACCTGCTGTTTATAATGCTTTTATCAATTTCTTGGGTGGGATATAAAAGTTATACATTTTTAGATGGTGCAAAGTCTGGAAGAGAGTGAAGTAACACAGAAGCTGCCTTTGGTACAGAATGACCTAGTAAGCTTGTTGTGGTGAACCAAAGTGTTTCAGAATGGGAAAATGCAATGTTGTGAATACAAGAACAAGGAAAGTAATCCATAAAGAATTGAGGTCACGGTCTGAAAAAGACTTAGATGGCTAAGCTGGATAGTCAGCTTAATGAGAGTTGGGACAGTAATGTTGTAGTCAAAAAGCCATTTTGGAAATCTTTATTTGCTAAGGTTAAATTACCACTACATTGAAAGGTTGTGTCCTGTTCTGCTGTTCTCAATTTAGTGGAGAGAAGAGCTCAGAGTTCCTGGAGTATTTAGATATATCAGAGAAAATAGAGGGTCTGATTTGATAGAAATATATATACAGATGGGGACAAAATTTGATAATAAAGGGTTTCTCAGTCTAGCAGACATAACAAGATCTAATGCTGGAAGGAGAGGCTAAACAAATTCCATTAGAAATATGGAACACGTTTTTAACATTAGAACAAAATGCCAAGTGTTGTGGTATAGCTTCTATCACAGGAATTGCTTTTATCGGAGTTGGACGCTTTACTAAACCACAGCTGTTGGAGATGAAGTAAGAATTAAATCAGAAAGAATAGTTGAATCCATGTTACCATTATATATTAGATAATCATTTATTTCATGCTATTCTTAAAGTCTCTGAATATTTTACTGTAGATGCATAAATTTGAATATTTCCAGGTTTATGGTCCATAGATTACTTCTACTTTTGTGTCTCTAACTCTGAAAAGTGATACTAGAGAGATAATATTTGTATTTTTGTGACAACTCTGGGACATAATCACTACAAATCCTTAATATTGACATAATTCAGGTATATATCCAAAGCACTTTCCTTGTCCTCACAAGACTGGGGTAGAGTTATCAGTCTGAAATCAAGGAAATTCTTTTTCAATTTTTAGTGTGTGTCTCCAGAGCTTTTGAGTTTCAAAACCTGACTGCTACCTTTTGTATTTGTTTGATCACCTTTTCATCTTTAAAATGTTTTTCTTTCCCATGAAAGAGAAACTGCTAAAGCTCTGCTAGTTCAACAAAACTAATGAGACTAAGCTTATCTGTAAATTTAAGCCCATATGTACTCCTAGGATCAAAATATCCATAATTATACAGGAAGTATGTTCATGTAAATAAAGTAAACATGTTGAAAATGTATTGGGAAATGTTTACAATTACTCTTTGAGGTATAATAATATTAACTACAATGATTATAGGCAAACTTATATGTTGTTCTCATAATAAGTACATATACATAATTTGATACCCAGTAAATAGCAGCAGGAACCCTTTCAGAAACCTCTTTAAAGTATGATCACGTATATCACACAGCACATCACAATGCTCCTCTGTGAAATTTTGATCAACTGTTTCTTTTTGTGAAATGAATCTCAGAGTACCTCATTCTGGCCTCTACATTAAGTACTTGTACCTTCTAGATTGTGCAAAAAAAAATTAAAATAAAAGATTAAACATAACAAAAATTGCACAAAATTAGAGTAAGTCTAGCAAAGTCACTTCTCTACACAGTTCAGATATGATTGCTCAGTTAAATAAGGCACAAGCTAAAACATTAGTGGCAGCAAGGTACTATATTTGGCAAATCTAGGAATTTTCATATCAGCAGGACATCATGAATGTGCCTCTTCTAGGGCATTTCTAGGAAACAAGAATACAGCAGTCGAGTGATGATCTACATAAATTAACCTATGTGAAACATACACAACAAACACGTTATTCAACATACTGCTCCTTTTCGGTTTGACGTTCARTGCTGCATGTCCTTTACTATCCTGAACACTCCTGAGTGCAGATATCTGTTCCTCCTGTTTAAAAGATTGTTTCTTTCAGAAATCATGTTGGGGTGGGACACTACGGCAAAAATATTGCACTTGAAAATGGCATTAGCTGCTGAGCTAGTGCCACGCACTTGAGATGTGGCAACCTGAAGCTCTTTGTACTTAGAACTGTTTTAGGGCTTTATGATAAATTCAARTATGCTCTGAAGCCTTTGGGTAAATTTTCATAAGATGGTTTTGGAGCACATTCAAGCATCACTAATTTGTGTGTGTAGAAGGTGGGGGACACAGGCTACAGGGGGTTGGCTTTTTTGCAGAAGTGGATCCCAAGATGACTGTGCTGAGTTTGTGCATTTCTCTCTGTTTTTAGAAGAATGTGGCACATGAGCACTGGCCAAGGAATGGGAAAGTCTGGGACCTCCTGTGCTAACTGGGAAGTTTCCTCTTAGTCCTGAACAGAGCAGAATCACCACCTCATAAGTGCATCTCTTTTAACGGCCTTTACAAAATCTTTCAGTATCCTATGGAGATGGTGGGACCCAAACTTTACACATGAGGAACCAAAGAGAGAGACCTTCATTTAGCCCTTTCACTCCCAAATCCAGGTGACCACCCTTCCAGGATGGAGGGAAGCCCACAAGCCTTTCCCAGTTCTTGCTCAGGAGCTGCTGAGTGCTGGGTGGAACTGGCCACACAGCAGGTGCGGCCGAGGCATTGACAAAAGAAGGTGATTCAGTTCATTCCCAGATAAGTTTCCCTGTCTTTCCCAGCTGGAATTAATGGGAGGGTTGCAGTGGCAACAGCAGGAGCAGCAGCAGTAGATCTTCCTCCAGCCCATGTTGTTGCAGTAGGCAGTAAAGGGAGAGTGGTAACTCCTGCACCAGTGGGAGTGGTTCAGTGAGCTCCACAGGAAGGGTAAGTGCTGGAGCTGTGACGRGGTTGCTGGCCTGCCCTCCAGTCCTACACCTAGTCAGCTCTTTCACAATACCTTTAATGGTCTTGCCTCCTGAGGTCTGAGCAAGGCTTGCAGCTACTTAGTGACCTGGCTAAATAGCACCTTCTTGCACAGCTACAAATTGAACTAGAGAAGACTCTGAACTACTGACTGGTCTGTGCCTTGTGGCCTCCAAAATGGACCCTGAACATCAAGGGAATAATTCTATGAATAACTAATGATCCCTAGGGAAAAAAAAATCAGTGTCAAACTCTTGCTGTTCATCTTCCTATTGAGTTACTTTTTTCAAAGTTCTTTTCTACTCAGGTTTCAGGAACTTGATCGATAGATCTGATGTCTGAGTGTCATCTACAAGAATGAAACACAAAATAGAAATATAAAGATTAAAGTTAAGACCAGATGATGTAAATAAAACATGTGCAAATAAAGATTCGAGTGGTTAATACAGAAAGTTTAAGTGAAATAGAAGGGAGTTGAAAGAATCTTTGTACTTCAAGTGCTGAAAATAGAGGGACAAATCCTGAATCCAATCTAGCTGCATGAGTTGGGAGAGGATATATCAACACTGCAGATAAAGCAAGCAAAAAGTGGCATGATAAGTGGGCATAAAGAGGAAATGATAACAAATATGAGTAAACCCATGGTTTTGTGAGGCATCTTCCTGAAGCAGGTAACTGGGATCACAACTGTTAAGATCTTATTCAACTCTGTTGTGCTTCTGTGCAGTGGAGGTTATCACAATGCACTTATTAGCTGATCTGCCTCTTTTTTTTTCCCTTCTATTTACTAAGTTGCCCTAAAAAAATAGACAGCAACCAGTATTTTCCCTGGTATTACTTGTGCATGTAAGCAATTGTCACAGTTGCTAAGGAAATGTTATATAACTTTGAATGGGAGATGTTTTGCATAATCATGATCAAGAGAGTAAGTAAGTCTGAAAAAATATTTCTATTAAAATGTAATCTGCATGAAGAAAAAATTCAGTAATCCTAAACTATATAGGTCATCTATATATGTTCCTGGATAGCCCTACAATGACTGTACAGAGTTTTTCTTAATTGACAACTTTCTCAGTTCAAAAAGTTTGCAATTATCAGGGAAGCAAAGCTTCAGTATATGGAAGACCTGTCAGTCCAGTCTAGCAAGAGTCAATGCATTAAGTTATTTACGAGTAAGCTCTGCTTCCTTCTAAAACAGGAGTGTGAGAATTGTTCCCAGAGGGAGTTTGTTTTCTAATTCCATTGCTTCAGTTAACATTAGTATATTGTCTCACATAAAACAGTAATTTACTGTATTTATTGCTGCCATTGTTTGAAAGGAGTTAGCTTTTTGTTTTGCTTTAAATAGATTATGAGACAAAGTACGCTTTTTGCCTTTTTAATGCAAAAGTCCTGCTTGAAACACATACATTGTTTAAAATAAGTGACATTTTATTTTTGACACATTTGAACAATGAATTTTTTAAAGTTGCTTATGATTTTTGCCCAAACAAAATAAAGAAGCAGAAAAGTATGGAAATGAATGCGCCATTGTGCTAGCATGGCATCATCTTCACTGTTGTAATGCCCATAGCTGTTCACTGAAAGTGGTGGCCATTTGATACATCGTTTCTGCAATTCCCTTCTGTCTACTGAATGCACAAATGTCTGCAGGATTCATTTGCTCTGCGGTAGATAGCAAGGACTCCTCTGGAAAACTATGAGTAATTGGAAGTTATTCATACTCAAACTCTATTGAAATGTCTCATGTCTTCAAAGCTGAAGTCTCTTTTGTGGAGCACAGATCTGAGATGGATTTGTTAACAACTGCTGTAGAAGTGGCAGAAGCCTAGAGCAAGACCTAATGGCAGTGACGTGCTTGCGGTGTTCRTGCCACTCGTAGCTGGAGTTTCATGCTGTGGCACATTTCTGTTGGTAATCAGACTTTGGAAGCCTCCAAAGAGCTGGTCTGAGTGCTGAGTGACTGCAAAGCTCTTTCTGACAGTTTGGTTACCTGTGTCTGATCTTCAGTGAGGTAGGTGCTCCAAGAATGCTGGCAACTTGCAGAGGAAGATGTGGCAATCAGCTGAGATCAATGCACAAAGTGGTAGTTGGCCTGGGAAGCATCTTACGCCCATTTATGGGAGCAATGAGYTGTGTCTCCATCAAACAAGCACTTCCATGCAAACGCAACACAGATGCTCCTGTTTGTCCCATACGCCCCCACGTACCGGTTCTGCCCGGAGGAAGGGAATGTGAAGTCTGACTTTTTGTTATTTCCTTGCTTAGCTTGTCCACTGTGTGCCTGCTAGATGTGAGTATGCCGGATGAGAAACTCTCTCCGGGAGCAGAGCTGTGTAAACCATAGCTTTTGTCCTTCAGAGGGCTAAATTATTTCAAATCCCTTCGGTTTGAGTGAAAACAAAGGTGTTCAAGACCTCGTGAGAAGTTTGTTATCATCTCAGAGTTCCTTTTGCTGTTCAGATCTTCCCCTTCGGTCCCGCTCCCACCTGCCTGCCTATCATCTTCAAGATTAAATGCAGAGCATAATATCCACTAACCTAGTTAGTGTCTGCAGATTTGTCTTGCCCTGGGAGTAATTATTAGCTTGGCTTCATTTTAAAGACTATAATTTGGTGTCTCAGCAGGCAGAATCCATCCCAGAATTTTCTTGTTAAAACCCAAGTAATAATAGCTATCTAAAAATGTGAGTGTAATATTTAGTGACAATGCTGCCCAGGCTTACAACAGGAACTGCTACTTCTGACTGATTATTTCTTACCATTAGAAAGGAAATCCTTTATTGTTGAAGACCTTTAGGAAATTAGGCTAGAGCGATTTTTGCCATGAGAAGTATGAGGCTGAAGTATGCTGTGCTTATTGCAGTAACTTTCAAAATCATGGAAGTCATTCTTTCAATTTAGCTGCATAGATCAAAGAAAACAAATCACAGAAAATTTCTTATTGCAACAAAAAAAAGTACAGATCATTTTTCTACAAATAGTGAGRAGAGATTTCGAAATGTTAATCATTGATCTGCAAATATGTCTAAAATTAAAAAAAAAAAGAATCCTCAGACACTTGCTTGCATAGACAGTTTATATTTATACCAGCAAGATGTAAACCCTAAATACAACCTTACCTTGTGAAGTATAGGTAAGCACTGAAGGCAGAAAGCTAACAGAGTAACTCTCATCTTTATCCAGTTCTAGTGCCTATAGACCAGAAATATTTAAATGAGTTATCAAATACTCAGTAAAAGTTACAAAAATTATCCAAGATGAGAGATAGAGGAAGCTCAGTCTGCTTACTTCATGGGAAAGAAGGATAACTGGTGATGTGATTACGGTCCACTTGTTAATACATGAAATAGAGAATCTGATTTGGCCAAAAATAAGTAAAATAAAATAAAATAAAATAAAATGGAAGAACTGGAAGTTGAAGTTAGACTAAATCAGATTAGAGGCATTTATAAGAGTGATGGTAATTAAACGCTGGAACAACTTACCTAGAAGAGTGGTGAATCCTTCATCACTGGAAATCTTTAAATCAAGACAGACATCTTTAGAAAGATATACTRTCTTCGTACTGCAGTTATAGCCTTGGCACAGCAGGTATGGAATGTTCTGTGGCCAGAATTATGCGGGGAGGCAAACTAGAGTTTTTAATGGTTCCTTCTGGTTTAAAGATCTATTTTTATGAAATACACTTTCGCTATTTTTAACATTTATTTAGCAAACATCATTACATTTAYGCAGCATATCAAGGCAAAGCTTAGACAGAGGTTTTACAGCAGAAAGCTGGGGAGATTGTGATTAATCATGTAATGCTGGGTGTGTATTCGTATCACATAAGTAATATCCCCAATTGCTTAAACTAGGAGGTTGGGCTCCTTTAGTAGGTAGGAATAAAAACAGAAACTCCTTCAAAGGGCAGTTTTGGGTGCCCAGCTGGCAGTGGAGACAAGCCTCCAAATGTTGGCTACTCTTTCATGATTGCTTTAAATTAGTTCCTATTGAAAAAGGAAGTCCCATCCTCTCCCCACTCCAGATGTTGTATCCAAGAACTGACAATTAATAAAAGAGAGAAAAGGGTCAAGTTCAACTGGATCAGTTGGCTTGTCTGGTTTACAGCGTGGCTGCATGAGTTTAGGTACCGCACAAACAAATAGAGATAGGGAGCTGTGGCTGGGAGGAGGAGAAGAGCAGAGCATGTCTGGTCTTTGGGCATCAGACCACGCCTGGACAGTCATACTTGTGTCAGAAAACTTCGGTCTTTGGGACTTCACTTGGGGATGTGGTCATGATTTCCATTTACATCTGAGGATTATGTAGGGATGTAGAGCAACACTCTTCCCATCAACATCTTTATTTATTTATTTATTTTATTAGACTTAACAAAATATGCCACATTTTCTGTGGTCACAAGAGAACAGCTTGTTTTGCTTTTTGAGTTTCCAAAAGGGCCTTGCAATCTGGGAACTTCCCGTAATTTGAAAAGTCTGGATGGGTGGAAAGGAGGTGAAAGAGTAATGTGGCCTGCACTGTTATCAAATCATTTCCTGTATTTAAGATATACCTTCATCAGGAATTAAAATGAAATTCCTATTGCTCTGAAGAAGCTGATAGCAATATTTGTCTGGGAGTTTTATAACAGATAAAATTCTTGAGGCTTCTATGTTTTCTATATCCATAAAGGGATTCAATTGCCATCTCTCAATTGGAATTAATGAGAATTAGGTGCCCAAATATCTTTGTGGATTTGAGCCTTCATGTTCTAATTACTGTGGCAATTAAACATGCTGGAAAACAGGTCCAGCTGCAGGAACCTTGTCTACACTAAGGCCTTATGAAATATTTATGTAAATGTTCTTTCTAGACATGGCTTGAGATTGCACTGATGACTGTGTAAAACCTCTCTGATTGTAGAGGACATGTACAATATGGAAGGTCCTGGAACTAAACCTGTGCACTCAGCTTGCATAAGACTATGAGATTCATATTCATGAATTGCATGTCTTGCTGAGTGAGGCAAGATAGTTATAAACAAAATAATAGAAGGATAAAAATAACCAACTCTTATATAATGTAAGTACTAGAACAGAGAAGAAAGCACCCCCCCCCAAAAAAAATGTTTCTCTTGTAGGTCTTTGCAAATCAACTGATCTGTTCACTGCACTAATTTCTGAGGGCCACTGGACTGTAAGTCCAGTCTGTCATGTAATAGCATATGCATTAGTATAAATGTCTAAATTCTATTTTATTTCTTTCATAGAGAAAGAAGAGAATAAAATGACTGCCTATTTAATTTGCAGACTCTTAACAGTTTAGGGCCAATATAATTACCAATATTATTCTTATGCATATACATACTTACAGAAGCACTAATGTTAAAGGAGACACCTTCTTTCTGAATTTCCTAACTTCAAAGTAATTAAATTCTTAACTTCAATACCACATTAATGCACTTTTCAATATTAAGTACCTACTCCTAGTGTCAGTATAYAGAACTACCTTGGCCAAAAAAGCCCAATTAGGCTATGTAAATGAAGTGCATTTTCAGCCAGTCCTACTGGGAAAACCAGCTTTGTCTGAATGGTTGTAATTACAGAGTTGATGGGGAAGGGGGAAAACAAATTTGCTATGCATGAGCCCTTCCCAGGTAGTTCTTTTTTTGCTTCTAACACTTGCATATCTCCAATAATGGCATAATGGAAGTTGGGGTGGGGGGAAAGAATTTTCTCCTTTACACAGATAGCATTAAAATGTATCACTTACAGTGGCTGACTGATGGATATCTGAAGTYTGCCATAGGAGAAGTGCTGCATAACCTGAAGCATCCTTTCACCTACTGCTCTCTGACTGCCTTTCATGATTAGCAGCTTAGTTGTACATATCCCCCTAAAAGCTGTCTTTCATAGCTTATTCCAGGCAGTCACTTMCACTTTCATATTTGGGTCCCTTCTTTTGATTCACATCTTTACCGCAGGCCTGCAAAAATCACATCTAAAAGTGACACACAGAATTCCTCCCCAAATTGTTTTTCTAGGCTTTCCAGAATATTATACTTTCTTCTCCATCTTGCTCTTGACATACACCCCATCACTGGTCTGGGTTCATTCTGTGTGTTGTATCACCTACATTTATCAAAAAATAAGAGACTATTTTTCAATGATTTGAATCTGTTTATCTGAATCTGCATTACAGTGTGAGGCTTGCAGGCTGCATCTCCTGATTGCTGGTTGAGCTGTCTCTAGCTCCTGACAAGGAGAAATAGGGCACCAGTACAGTTACCTCCAGAGATGCTTCGCTATATGCCAGCCACTCTGACTTCTGTGACTAAGGGCTCATGAAGGTTACATAGTCCTTTCTTACATATATCTTCCAAATTCTCTACATTGCATCTTATTGTTTTGATTCCCAAATAGTGCAGGTTATTTTCTGTCCATACCCTAAGCATCAGTCACTCGAAAAAGTGCTCCCTTTCCATAATGATAAAGCTATTTATTCCAAATGTTCTATTTGCAAGTCATAATATGAGTGACTCTTTAATATATTAGTCATAATGTAGTACAGAGCTTTATTTCCTTTATTTAAAAGTAGCTAATGATGCTCAGGTTGATGTATCTGTAACATAAGTGTTTGTTTTGCAATGCTAAAGAACTGAGGAGGAAGGGATCGGACAGGGACAAGTTACTTAGTTTGAATTGAGTCTCCTTCACTGCTCTTTTTTAAGGTTCTGTTTATGCCAGCTCTTAGTAGGGGGAAAAGAAAACAACAACCCCAAAACATAACATATATTGAAAAATTATCCAAACTGCCAAAACTATCCAGATTTTTCACCAGCCTATTAATGACATTTCAGGCCATTGTTAAATAAGAAGCCTAACGCATAAATATTTTAGTATGTCATAAGGGAACTGTCTATGTTATGTGAATTCCAAAAGAAACTAAAAGCAGCGGAGTCAGAAATGAGGAAGAAAAATTTCAAGACATGAAAGTATTTTTTGCCCTCTATAGCATCGTTTTGTCCAAGTGCAGAAGCAGACAAGGACACACGTTTTCTGGGTCATGATCTGAACTTCACCACATCAAGATCCCAAGTGTAAATGAACGCTGATCTGTCAGCATTATTTTTGCCTGATTCACCCTGTGCTCAGTAAAACCTTGCATATGGGTATGTAATCCAGGTCATGAAGAGCTAGAGGTACGGACAGGAGTGAGGTTTCAAAGTGAGGGAGCAGAATGGAGTGACCTAAGGTTGCTGCCAGTTCTGTAGGTTGATGTGCTCAAACTACAGAAGGTTGATGACTATTTCTGAAGAAATCCTCTTTTAAGACTGATAACCACTGAGGAAAATTAAGCTCTTGAATAAATTTAAAGGATACCTAGAGTAGTTTCATGTTTTTCAACAGAGACATTGGCAGTGCCATTTCACAAGTAGAGGATGTGGTTTACATCAGCCTYGATCCAGCAGGCCATAGTGTTAACCAAGGTGGCATTCTTGTTAAGCTACCTGTTTCCAAAGGCTAAGCAATGTAAGCAGCATCAGACACTGATTTAAATCTCAGATTTCTGGGCCTGAGTTTATTCTGATGCAGAAGCCAGACCGAAAGAGGGCCAGAGTGTGCTTCTCAAATTAGAAACCTCCTTGGAGTCGCATCAAATCCAGAGCACTTTATAGGAGCCATGTAGACTGCTGGAGAATTATAAAGTCTCCAAATGCAGCAACACACTAGCCTTTCTTCCTTTTGCTCTAAAAATCCCCCCGTTCAAGCTTAGGAGCTGATGCGAGGCAAATTTCTGCCTACCAGTAATCATATCTGGCATGCAGGTTTATCAGCTCACCTCCGTGCAAGATGGAATTGGTCATGATATGGAGGATAAGACAGATTAAAGTAAAGCCCTTCCTTACACAAAGCTCCGCATGCTTTTAAAAGTTAGTTGTATTGGTTAGCTTGGATGAATGCAGTTTATTTGGGTGTCTGTGTGTGTGAAAGTGCTTCACAGGAGGCTGGCAGAGGCCACCAAAGAAAGGCCATTTGTTATATTACCCTGTTTACCTTTACTGTGAGACTTTCCTCATACTTGTAACTGGAAACAGTGATAGTGTCATGGTAATTTTACCAAGGCATGGTGTATGTGAGATTCCCAACAGTGTATATTGTATCTCCTGTGCCATATATTGTAGGTAGATACCTGACATTCATAGCGAAATAGAGCACTTTTTTGCAAAGTGAAATATATAAAAATATATTTGAAAGGTGCTTCCTTTTCCTAAACTTAATTTGAGACCTCATATCATGAGCTATGTAAATAAATCTTTTTCTGCAATAAAAAACATGTTGGTTGTACTCTGTCACATTAAAATAAAGATATGAACATAGTCAGAAGTCATAAGTGGAAAATAAAAAGTATTTACAGGAAATCAAATATAATAAAACTTTGATTTTATAAAAAAAAAAAAAAAAAAAAAAAAAAAAAAGGCACGCTCCTGAGCCAAACACCTTGATTGTGTGGAATCATTGCTTTAAACTGGAAGATATTGTAGGGAGATTTAATTTTGTTATGTCCAGAACAACACTGCAATTTCTTAGCAAGGAACCTTAACAATGAGCACAAAAAATATTTGCTTATAGGGCCTAATATAAAGTTTGCTATACTCATTTATAGCTTTTTTCCMTTGGTGTCAATGCACTTTGAACTGGTCCAAATTAACCTTCCCTAGAAATGCTGGGATGAGGGGAGGGAACACGACTGAGCAGAGGCAGGGAGAGGTAGTGGCTCAGTCTGGGAGGGGGTGATGACAGGACAGGGGGCTCCAGTTGCTTTGATTTGCTGAACTTGTGGTTGAAATGTGGGAAGAAATACCGCCACCTCTTTTATTGATATTTGTTGTGAGAGACTCATTAGATGTTATTCCATATGTATGCGTATGTGCATGAGAGGTTTTTCAGAGCTTTGGAGGAATGTCTTTTGTATAGCATTTTTAAGATCAAAATCTACACAATTATGTGGATTCCTGCATGTAAATGATTTCAGGGAGTCTGGCGCTTTAGCATTTTTAATTTTCTAGTAGATTTTACGATAGCATAAAGTGATAAATTATCTTCTGCGGCTGCCAACGTTACTTAACTATCTGCAGACGCCCCATTAGCAGGCGCAGCCTGCGCCCGATCGCCGGGAGACGGCGTTCGGGCGGAAGGGGGCTGGGACCCCAGCGCCTCRGCGCCAGGCCCTGGGCCGGGGCGCTGGGGAATTCAGCCCGAGCGCGGTGTGGCACCGTGAGAGGGACGTTTTCCTGCGGCGCAGTGGAGAAAGCTACCAAGCAAGCACCAGATATTACCGACTTTCCATCACTAGCGGCCTGTGCGAGAAACGGTGACATAGAAGAGAACGGTTCCTTTTCCCATTACCAGATATCCAATCCCCCTAGAAAACATCTGTTGAATCTGGGATCATGCCATGGTATTCGCTCTTGTGCTGCATGCTGTTTCATTGGCTGTGCTCCGGGCTGCCCTGTCTATCACGGCGCATAATCTCTTCTCAGAGACGTTTCAATCATGTCATTAGGGTCCTCGGTCCCGTTCCTCTTAAAAACAGTGGTAGCTTGTGCCTTTGCCTTTGGCACGCAACCCGAAGGTTAGAAACTCGACTCTGTGCAGCGCGTAAGAAAGGGAACAAAAGTTTCCTGGTGATTTCATGGGACAAAAGTTGTGCAAGGGAAAGAAGCGGGTCTGCAGAAATTCTGTAAGTTGCTGTGTTTATATTCCCCAGAAACTCACATCGGAGTGCCTCAGACACATAACTAAATGCTCCTCAAAATGCTCATTATTGAAGACAGTAAAAGAAAATGGTCTTTAGAATTCATGTGATATACTACCAACTGGAGGGAGAGTAATACAGAAATACTTTCTTGATGATGTGTGCTAAAGCAGCAGGCATTTAAGAGCAATGGATGTCAATCTCAGAGGTTTTTGTAAAGAATTGCAATTTATGACGTGTTAGGGTAAACAGTTGGATTATATTTCTGAAATGCATGTTCCATCAGGTAAAATCATTGCGATTATAGGCTCTAGTACTTTAAGTAAGTAAGTTATGCACTAAAAGGCTGAAATTGTAAAACAAGTATGCTTGTGCTTAACTGTTAATCCCTCTTTGTATCTATGCTGAGTAAACTACAAGAAAAGAGAAACTGCATTAAACAATAAAGGCATAAATGGCATGTTATGTCATCTTGATAAACAATGACTGTTACACTGTTTTCCTTCAAGAAGCAACTATGACTGGCCTTTCTATTCTCCCTCGGTGGAGAATGTGCTTGAGTATTAAAAAAAACAAACAAACAAAAAAAATGGAGGATTATTTAGAAGTTACTCCGTTTATGGCTTTCTGTGAAAGCAGAGCTTTCTCTGTATTTTCTTGCTTTGCTGCTTTTTCTTCATTTCCTCAGCTCTTATCTATTACAGAAAGCTAGACTTGTTATTTCAACAACCACCTACTATCATGCAGAATCTGAGTTTCATATAAAGTGGAATAAAACTTGCTTTAAGTAGTTTTGCAAATGTTTGACAGCAGAAGATAATAAATGAAAACAAATCTTCAATATTTCTCCTAATGCAATTTGTGGCATGTCAATGTCAAAGGATTCTAACAACAAATCAACAAATATTTGAATGAAAACAATATACATAACTTATTTTTCCATATTAGAAACAACTGTCAGACAATTACTGTATGACTTCATGAATTAGTTGGTTGTTTTGAAATATTCCTGCTAGGATTTTTTTTTTTTTTAAAAAAGGCTATATGGGCCTTTGAGTCTGAACATATTGTGTCAATCATAAGCATATGCAATGTATCTAAGCCATGAGGTAAAAATTTTCTTTGTAAATTATTTCATAAATAAATAATTTGCCTGAAAAAGTTTATGAAAATATTTTTGCCTTTATTAAGTTCTCTACAGCTCTTTTGTGGTGAACATAAACAGATTGATATTGACATCTTCTTGATCTGCTTTATTTTAACTTGAAATGCAGAATGTATCATGCAAACATTTTTTACAAAGATATTATAACATACTTTTCTCTGAGAGATATGGTATTTTTTTAGAGCTGTGTGTTTGAAGTTATGAAGACACATTTTGTCTTTCTGATCTGTGCTTATGAACAGCTTTTGTGGTTTCATTTTAAAAGCACACGCACAGAAGGGCTCATGTCTTTTAAAAATACTTCTCTCTTATTGTTCCACAGGTGAAAAAAGGTGTGTTTATTATCAAGGTTTGCACGTGTTGAAAGCTGCACTTTCATTGTTACTGATCTTCTTCATGTTWTATCTGTCATAATGTGAATAAAATCTGGGAAAGCTGCCTTCACACATGTGGACTGGCTAGGATTTAAGGTGTGGGGGGCATCATTTCCTGTTTTAAAATAAAAAGACATTAATAAGTCTCACTAGAGCAGAGAGAAGCAAAGGGGAATAACCCTTGTTTAAATATTTTCCATTCAAGCCCTGCTTGTAAGATGCTTAGCCAAGTCATCAGACAAAATACCTGCTGATTTTAACCCTTAATACAGAAGACAGATCTGCCAAGCGAACAGTCACTCTGCTCTGACGCATTCACCRACAGTAAAAAATCTAAATCGCACAGAAGAACAAATTCAAGTCAGAATGACTAGGACAAAAGATTTATTTTTCAGAAAACTGTGCATTCACCGAGATTTGTGAAGGCGGTTTGCCTCTCTGACTGTAACTCAGCTATGACACTTGCAGCTCGAGGAAAAGTAAGGGTTTAGGAACTCCGGAAGCGGTCTCTGTGCGCGCTRGCGAGGTGCTGCACGGTACGGCCCCGGCACCACAGTGTCCAGGTAGACACTGTAACAAACCTCAAACGTTGACACTACTTTCCTGCATATTCCATATATCAACATCATCCCCGCTCTGCGACGRGTACGCAGAGAGTGCCACGCGTAACGTCAGCTCTCTCCTCCTGGTCTGGGGGATCCGAAACACCGCGTGCTTCACCGTGGGTCTGTGTTTTACCTACCATTTTCAACGTGACAAGTTCACCTCTCGCCTGTGAATTATTGCTTTTCTATTCATAAAGTGCTTTATCAGACAATCCTACAAAAGAACTTAAGGGGGAAATGTGTTACCACGTGATTTACATGAGCAATTACCTTACAAATCTGCCAGTAGATTATATTAAACATATATGAAGAATGTACAAATTTGGAGAGAGAGAGCTGAAAATACCATACATTTTACAGTAGGTCTTCATTTGCAYCAGTGTGTATCTCTGAAGATTTTATGCTTTATAATTCACTACAGTTCTGAGAATAAGATTGTAAGGAAAATGTTATTTCAAACATTTGGAGGGAAGTAACTTCAACTCTAACTAATATTTCAATGATTTAACTCTTTCTAGCTTCTCACTTGAATAATGTGTTATGAGTTGCAAGAAACCAGAATACATCTTTTTTAACGTGAAATGAGTTTGAAATGAGTTGCATGGGAGGGAAAACATGCCATATAAAGTCACCTAACTGCAGAAAAATTGTGTCCAAATGCCCAACAAATGTTTACATAGTTTTTAACGCCTACTATATTTGGGATTTAAAACCCTTTCACAGGAACCTTTTATGTACTGCTTCTCCTTAGAGAGCTTTCTTACATTAACATACAGACTTCTGGCATTTTGCAGCACGGGAGAAATTGGAGTATTTTGAACTGAAGGGGTTCTGAAAAGAGAAAAAGTTTGGAGAATTTTCTATGAAGAAGCTTGGGACTGACGGGTGATTGGTATCAAAGAGAAGCAGTGAGGGTGAATATTCATTTGCAAATTTGGAAACTAGCTATCTGCGTATCTGCCTAAAGATATGCATAGAGAGCAGGGAGCAAAAAAAAAAAAAAAAAAAAAAAAAAAAGAGAGAAAAAAAGAAAGGAATAAAAAAAGAAAAAAAAGAGGAGGTTAGGAGAGTCTAGGTTTCCCTGTGAATCTCTGCGCTCGGTTTAGACCAGTGGCCTCTGAAGGGAGGGGGCTACTCCTGCGCCGCGCGGAGGTACTATCAGTTTTAATTCCACACAATAGTGATCAATACAATTAATAAAGCTCGGTCGGAAAATCTCCCAGGGAGGCCTGGCCGCGTCCCAGCGGCGAGCTGGCTGCCTGCAGCCGGGATGCTGCCGCCGTGACC
>NW_028185037.1:9695820-9705481 GCF_003343005.1 Rhea americana | reverse complement strand
GCTTGACGTTGGGGGGTGGGGGGGTTTGCCTCTCTGCCCCCCTCCAGTGCGCCTCAGCGTCCTGGCCCTGCCGCGCGGGTTGCGCGGAGAGACCCGCTGGGGGCTTGTGTGCGTGTGTGTGCGCGTGTGCGTGGTGCGTTGGATCARTTATATTATATTTTCTATCTGCAAATGGCAAGTTTCTCCGGCGCCCGGAGTACGCCGTGGGGCGAGGTGCTGAGCCGAAGCGGGGAGACCGTCTCCCCGCGCCCCTGGCTGCCCCGCGAGGGCCGGCGCCTTGCCGGGCGGGCCGGCAGCGGGGCAGCTCCGGCCACCCTGCGAACCGAGGGACAGATCCGGAGGCTCGGAGAGKAGAGTATTTTCTATTAGCAAGAGCGTACAGCCTTGGAGGTGCGGGCCATGCCGCCTTTTATTGCTTTTCCAGCGCCCAGCGCGTTTTGAAGGTTGATTGGAACAAGCAATACTTTAATACGCTCCTGGTTTTATTTAATCGAGTTCAGTAAGTCTCTGAAGGAACCATCAAACGCTTTGCCATTCAGGCAGTCTTCTTCAGCTACGCAATTGAATCCTATGGATGTTGGTGGCATCATGTTACTTTCCTGTTGGTTTTAGGAAAAGTTGAACATTTAGAAAAGACTGCCAGAGTTAAAAATGCAAGGGGCAGCAAAGGAAAGTAGTGGTAAGAGCCAGTTCCTGACGTGGACAAAATGAGAATAAAAGTTACAGTAGTCTTCTGAACTGCACTTGGTGTTTTCCTCATGTTCACAATATGTGCGGTAGGTTAGACAGCTCTCTCAGATATTCCACCAGAGTGACATTTAAAAAAAAACCTCCAAAAGAGTGATTTTTTTTTCAAGTACTCTGGGTCTATGAGTAAATACAGGGTTTGTTTGAGAACATCAACTATTTCCTGTAAATTGTGATGCTGACAAGACTGTCTGGAAATGATATCAACACTTTGAAAGATTTTTTTTTTCTTTCTTAACCACTGAATGAAAGTTTGTTAATAACGTGGTCAAGCCAAACAAGTGGAACGCTTCTCTGGAGAGAAACAGAGAGAGGAAAAAAAAAACACTTTTTCTTTTTTTCTCTTGAAAAATGCATACCTGTTTGAGGTTTACCACCTAAAATCGATAACGGTGTAGTTCAGTAGTGCATCAGTGSCTATATACAAGTTAATCTTCAAATTGTTTGTGACGACAGAATTCTGCTTCACATTTTTAAGACCAAGCGAACTCAGATGTGAGAACAGCAGTCAGTTCATAATCCACCCTGGTCTGTCTGGTTGTCACTTTTTTGGTGCGTGTAATAACTTTTCTCTCTCTGAAACTTTTCATTGAGGTAGTCACAACAAAGTAAAGGGCGAAGTTGCGTCAGCTTTTGAGTTTACGTGTTTTTGCTTTTGATCCACTAACATACGCTCTAAATAATATTGGGCAATTTTTGTGTGTGAGAATAGGGCTTTATTTTTTTCTTTATTTCCTAGTAATGTTAATAAAGGAAAAAAACGTAGATGACAACCGTAGAGATCTGAGACTTCTTTGGGCATCAAACACGATGCAGCTGGATTATCCTCTTATATTTTTAACATATTTGTAGCATAATTTATACCATAGCATTGTAGGTTGCATTATATCTTTATCARTGAGTGAATAAAATCAGTGTTACTTTATGAATCCTGAGTAGGATTATTTTTCTGTCATGTGTTAGGTATCGTTCGTAGTAAGCTTTCGTAGTATACGCTATTACCATGTATACTCTGGCTCTGTGTGAGGAGTATTATTATTCACATGCAGTGATTGTGCATTAATAACAGCATAGTACTAATTTCTGTGTATGGACTGGCGTGTCTGTAAGATGCAATGGTTGCTCATTAAATCTCTGTATTTCAATCATATTTTAATACTAGTTGACACATAGGGCTTTATATTTTCAAAGCATAGTGCAAACAATGACTAATTACTTTCTGTTCATGCGAATTACCTTCTTTAGGACTTTATCAGGCAGTTGCTTTGAAATAAAACTATTTTACATTACAGTGTGAAAGAGTTAAAAAAATTAGCAAAGATGTTTAGGAAAAAAATTAATTACAAAAAGCAAACCTTGGGTATGTATTTAAATTTTTCTTTTTATGTGGAACTTTCCTCCTAAGTTTGGAGGGGGGGTGTGTATGTATGAATATTTATGTCTCTTATAAACTCTTGACAGTATTTTAATGTAATAATCTTAATAGAAGCCTTCTCAGATGTTAACTGCAGCCACACTGGCGGTATCGCTTTAATAAAGGTTTGTGGGTAGCACCAGATATAACATTGTGAGAAAGTTTATGGTTAAATAATTTTGAACATGACAGGCTGGGAGTCTGACAACCCTTTTTGTTAGGTGAAATTAAAGTGGAAATAAATTACATTTTTAATACAGTTTCAGTTAAAACAAACTGCCACCTGGTAATAAAAGTATTGGCCTTGAACAGAAATATATTCTGATTAAGATATTCTAACTGGTGTGTAAAATGAAGCCATTCATTCGGTAAACTGACAACTTTCCAGTTGGTGTTTGCCCTTGCTTAATTTAGTTTCCTCAACACAACTAGTGAGGTAGTCTGGGTCTGTTTTTGGCAGTCTTGGGCAACTGTAAACTCAAGCATTTTTGTCCCAAATATCACTCCAATTGGTTAAAAATAATAGCAGGCAGGTATAGAAAAAAAAAGATTTTGTTTTCCTGAAGCTTCCTCAAGTTCTTACATAGTGAGAAAACAATGCTATTTTCAAGTACTGGTGATTAATACTAAAACCAGCGTAGTCTGCACCCATCTATTGTATAAATACCATTGCCTGTTGACCTTTGGATACATTAATTACAGCATATCTGGTCTAGGTTCTACTATTTTTGTCTGTCCAGAAGATAAATAAAAGTGCCCTTTCCAGTCCTTCTGGAGAAGGAGAAGAACTTTTTCTCGGTAGTGTCATGAATTAGAGTTCTTTTTCATATCCCGTGCCAATGAAGTTCTCATTTGACTTTTAATAGATAAGCCTGCACCCAAAGAGAGCATATTTGATTATTTTAAGGCTTATTTTCACTTCAGTTTTTATTGTATGTAAAAACTTTCTGGGCTTTGCTTCTTTTTTGGGGGGGGGGTTGTGTGTTTGCTAGTTAAAAGAAAAAACACATAATGAGTTATCTCAGATGATGTGACGGATTGAAGTACAATTACACTATTAAATMAATAGTAAATGTTGACAAGGGAAGAGCATGTAACTACATTTTTCAGCTGGTGCTTATTATTCAGTCCTCGGTGTTGCTTTGCACCTAATCGATAGAGGCCCTGCCCGAGCCGAGCCGCCTGCGTACGTGCCCCGGACGTAAGAAATGACGCCTGGGCAGAGGTGAACGGGGCGGGGGGGAGGGAGGTTAGAAGCAGTGGCATGATATCCCGGCTTTCTGTCGTGCAGACCAAGGCTCAACTTAAACGCGGAGCAATGGGAGAGTAAATACGATGGTCTCGATCTAGTCCCTAGTGGACATTTTGTCGCATCCCCAAAGCGTTGCGCAGCGGAGCACCGTTCCACTTGATGGGTAGCCCGGCGTCAGAGGAGGCTCTGATTTGGCATCATGGGGTTTAGAAGACTGTGATTTAGGTGAAGTGGCATGGCTGTGTGTAAGAAACTTTGTTTAATAGCCATCTATGTTTTATTCATGTTCTGCGCTATCGATTTCGTATTTTCTAATACCTTTAAAGTGGTTCTTTAAAATTTAATAATAGCACCACCACTGGAAAATGGTATAAAATTTAATAGAAAATGCTAATCTTTCTATCCGTGATTCTTATTATGATCCTGTCGCATTAACTGAGGAATTTTACTCCTGCTGCGGAACTCTATACATGAATTTAGAAAAATCTATAGAGAGAATATTCGTCATTAAAATTTAGTTCCTATAAATGGCACTTCTGGAGGACATAGCTGTAGCACCCGGTTGGTTCCATCCCATAAAATTCTATGGAACTTTTCCGTGCTCATAGGGGACGAATCTGAAAAATAAAATAGAATTATTTCTGCCTTGAAAATAGAATTATTTTGAATTGCAAAGTTTAGTCCTAAGAGCCGTTCTTACTTTTGTAGCTGCAATTCATGCATGTATAATTTCTCGTAAGTCTGCTTTTCTTCCAAGCTCAGATTGACTTCTTTTTCCCGTACATTTATTTTAAAATATTTAATTTTTAAAATGTTACTAGCCCTTTAAAAACCTGTAATAAATGCTTTACAAGTGGCTAGACACCTTCCCTGGTGGTTTAATTTATACAAGCAGGAAACTTTCTCTCCTTCTTTCTCTCTCTCTTTCTTGTTTTCTTTAAACCAACTGACGTAATGCCAAACTTTGCTTTAAAAGAACAGACAGAAGTAATTGGTAGCTTTTAACTTTTAATAATGTTCTGGATTGGTTTTAGTGGCCAAACTGCCATTTTTTTAAAATTCAAGTAAAAACGGGCTTGTGGCCTGAGGAAGAAAGGCCCTGTTGATGCAGTTATTTTTATTCTTGTTTTTCAATCTGTTATTAAAAATCTTTCCTGCTGAGCTCTGCTGGATTTCTCCAATTGCTCTTTGTGATGGCTGGTGCATTTCAGGTTACGGTAACTTAAACTGTTTTCTGATTTTATTTTTTTTTTCTCCCCATGGGCATTTTGAGGTGCTTTATCCTTTTTCCTTTTGGTTTGATACCCCCCCCCCAGCCCTCTCTTCCCCCCCATCCAGCATCCCGAGCATTCTTTTGGAGAAGCAATTTATTTTGATTCAGGGAGGATTAATATGTTAAGTGTACTTGGGTGGCAGTTCAGTGAAAATTGTTTTGCTAGTATGGGAACGTTTTACACCTGTTGGTGAAGCTGAATGGGAAGGTTTGTTGTCCACTGCAGAAGAAAGGGGAAATCCTGCCTTCCAGACGCTCACTTTCCGTGCTCGCTCTCCCCGTATTTTAAAGCTAAACCAGGTTCAGGAATCGTCCCTAGCGTTCGGCATCTGTTTATATTACGCGGGTATGGGAAATCAAAAAAAAAAGTTTTATTTATTAATTATACTTTAAAAAATCCAGTGTGGTAGGGAGTCTTTTATTTTTTTTTATTTTTTTTTTATTTTTTACTTTTCCCCTCTGTTTTTTAGAGCCTTCTGACTAATTTCCTTAATTTTCTAATTTTCTCTCTACCTCTCCTGGGCTTTTGCGCACAAGCAAACGTTCTACGGCAAAAAAGACCGAGTTGGGCAATAGACTTTCTTGACGAAGTTGACGTCAGGGCGACTTCATAAGTTGGCAAGGAGGGAAATCTTTCAAAGACCAAGTTGGCTTGTGCCAGTTTTTCCTTCCTTTAGGGGAGACACTCCACCCAGTAGGAGGTTACCCCACCCAACGTGGAGAGCTATAATTCAGTGGCAACACTTTAAATGTCAATCCTCCCTAGGGTTTAAACCCCAGACTTGTCCTGCCTCAATCTTCCTGTTTAATCTCCCAGTCAGTCTGTTGAAGTAACCTCTCATCTTCCTAAGCGCTTTTGGGGCCTGATCCGGCAGTTCTCATTCTTGGAAAAAGCACACGTTGACGTCAGGGGGCCTTTTGAGCGAGCGAGGGCTGCGGGACCGGGCTCTGCCGCGTCGTGAGGGTCCGTGCGGGCGGGCGGCCCTAAGCCCGCTTGTGCCTGCCTGGTGCRTATCTCCTGTTAGAGGTGGAACTGTAAAATACTTCCCTTTGCAGTTTTAGAAAACACGCAGAGCCCGCCGTGAGAGAGATTTTCTTCAGTAAGCGTAGTTATTTTTATTTAGCGTTTTGTCAGATTAAAATACGAGTTTAAAAAGTGCCAACAGTGAAGAATGTCAGGCGTTTCTGCCATAAGTATTTCTCCATATCACATTATAGACATACAATTTTAAGTGCTGCTTCTCTTGGCATTTTTTGCATGCTCCCAATAAGAAACAAACTTTGCAGCATGTAACATACAGTGCCTGCATTAACTGCAGGGATATTTAGATAAGCCTGAGAACTCTAAAGGCAAATTTTAGTTTTGGCGTATTTTCTTCTCAAAAGTCAACATGTAATTTTATAGGTACGCTTTACTTCATCACGGCATCAGTTCTCAAGCATCGTTTTCAGATCCCTCATTACATTTACTGAGACTGACAGCGCAGGGGGAAAAATACATTTTAAATGCATGAAAAAACACTGATACGTTTGTCTCTGTTTTGAGATTTTTAGTTTACTAATATATCTGGAAAAAATCTGTAAAAGATGATGTTAAAAATCATCAATGTGCTTACGTTTCTCAGCAAGATTTACTTAAACAATATGCTTCAGTTTTGCCTCAAACCATTTCAAGCCACCTCTGGTCCAAGAATGTACCAGTTCTTGGTTCCTGGAAGATTAAGCATGACAGCTTCTATTATATAATGAACAGCAGTATTGTTTGAACAAAGGTAACATATTTTGATTTGTGTACTTTTTTTTGGCAGCTGGCACTAGTGTAGGTCTAAAATGAGTGGTGATCTAACAGTGTAAATATCTGAATGTTCTTGAAACATACAGTATAGATGTAATGTGTTTAAATCATTGAATCTATCTATCTATATTATATAGAATGTGTACGTATGTGTATATACAAAGCCGTAAATGGTGTGTTCTGCTATCTGTAGCCTTCAAATGTGTATCCTTTGGGTATTCCTGACCTACTTTGCAAAGTCTGCAAGTCAGAAACACATACTAAAACTTAAAAAATTAAACATACAGCTTGGCAGTTCTGGGGAAAAAAGGGGGGGGGAGAATTTAGTAGTAGTTAATTAAAAAGAGATAACGCACTCTGCCTAGACAGATACCTTGCAGACTGCTTTTGGATGTGCCAGTGACTTTTTGGGGATTATATTTAAAAGAAAATTCTCAACTGATCTTTTAAAAAAAGATTGAAGTAGATACTGAAGTTAAGTATTGCCTAAAATTCCTATGTGCAGTTTAAAGTTTAATGGAAATTAAATTAGTTAGAATAAAGCAATTTTATTTGGTGGTAGAAGGTTTTCAGTGTTGCCAAGTATGATTCTTTTTAACTTTCTCGTATACTGATCTTCAAGCAAATGCTGCGAGTTTGTGGAGCATCATCCAAAAGTTGCTATGCAGAGAAAAAGTTGCTTCATGAATTCAGTTAATAAAAGATACCTCCTATTCCAGCTTCCTAAACTGAAAATAGTYGTTCTCTTCAGCATTCTCATTTTTCGATGAGTTGTGTGTATACCCGTCAGACGCTCGCTAGCTGCAGTTACACTGCGAAGAACAAAATGATCGTTGCCGAACTCTCTGCTCCTGCACACGCAGACATYGAGACCCACACGCGCACACACACATGCACAGAATTAATAAAATCAACCTGGCTCCAAATACCCGAGGCAAAAGCTTGTGAAAATAGATGAGCCGTACCATGTGCCTTGCAGGTGAACAGCATCTGAGTCTGGGCGACAGGCGGGAGAGGAGAGCTCGAGAAGCGGAGGCCGCCTGCTGCCACGGTCCTGGCGTGGACTCGGGCTGTGCAGATCAGTAAAATGACACATCTAAACGCAGTTGTCACAGCGGCAGGAAGGAAAGAAACAGTAACTTAGGTCCCCATGTACTGCATAGACTGTGTTCTTTTGGTGGCCTGCTACAGACATCGGAAATTTATGCCATCTAATTAAGTCTCGTTCCAGGTTCTTCAGGAATTTCCTTTAGAACTAAGCTGTTATTTGGATGCTATGCATATCACAAGGAAAAAAAAAATCATAAATAGATTAAATTTAATCCTGTAATATTTGTTTGAGCATATTGTAGGAGCATAAATAATTTTGTGGCATTGAGCTCGTATTTCCAGTCATATGGAGGGGATCAAAATTTATCAACAACATGTATCTGAGTCATTCAGCTACAATAAATCCTCTAACAAACATCCACCCTTTGCACACCCAGAGATATCCTCCAAGACGGATAAAATTATGCACACACCATGTGCAAGTCCAAGAGCATGAGTAGTAGATGTAGCCTCAAATACAACCAAATAATATTGCTTCCTCTGTTAACACAAAGCAATAACAATCAAGCTTTTTGTCATGGACAAAAAGTTAGATTTCCACTTGACTGCTGCTGACTGTGTAGTCCTTGAGGTTGTCTTCTTTCCTGGAAAAATTCCCAAGGAACTGTTCATTGAAAATCTCATAGAAAAGAGATGTAGGGTATGGCTCTGACTCCAGCTCTGTCACAGTTCGGGACACAAAGCATGATGTGCTTCATCTATATCAGGTCAGAAATGATCACGCATAATCCACTTTTATCTAGGTATCATTCTGTCATTTGTAAGGTATGCTCTGCCTTGTTGTCTCTGTTACTCTATCTCTCTCCATTTATATATCTCGCATATATCTGTGTCTCTTTGGCTGTTACATGCACATGCTTACATTCTAAAAATACATGTAAATTTAAGTCCATTTGTGTTGCATAACTTCTACAAAAACACTAGTGTTTGTATTGTTCTTTTTTTCTGGGCCTTTAATGAGTTTAAAGAATTTAATGTGACTTAATGAGGATTCTTATTCTGCTTCTGACACAGAGACTAATAAGGGAAAAGTAGAACAAATTGAAAACTAACTTTTACTTGTGGTTAGCTTCATGATGTCATCAAATGCAGGATATTACAGCTCCTGGAAAAGTTTACAGATCTAGACAAGAATCCATTTTGCATCACTGACCAACCTTAGGTTGTTTACGACATGAAACTCGCTAGTGAGAAAACAAAGTTTAGTATTTTGGGGACTTTCTTTTTATTGGTATAGGTGAATGACTTTTATAAAACTTTATGTAATTTGGCTGGAGTGGAAACCTGTGAGAAATTCAGAAAGGACTAAAGACTGATTAAAACCCTCTGATTAGGGGCCTKACCAATTCCTGTACTCGCGAGTGACAAAGCTTCAGTTAACTTAATCTAGAAGAAGATCAGATTCTCACTGGAGAATTTACTAAGTTCATTTGAGCTTAAGATCAGTGCTTCTTGGGGGTCGATGTTTGACCTGCTTACAGTTTRTATATTACCGTTTGTTGCTTTGAAAAGTCTCGGCGAACTCAGGACGCAGCACCAATGTTTTGTAATGCTGCATCTTGCATTTCTGCTGCTCTGCACACAGTGGTCGAGCAGTAGTTCGCTGTGCAAAACCGGTCTTCAGCGTGGCYATGGTTTGCTATGTCATCCCGAGCAGCAGTCCTTTCGGGCTGAAAGCAGTCCGCGTCCGACAGGGGAGCTAAACTTCGAAGTGGGCTTGCACAGAGCACCTGCTTCCGAGCCCCTTTGCTGGGGGCTGGTTTCCGAGCTCGCCTCCTTCCTTTCCCCTCACCAACGACCCGCTGAAAGGCTCAGATGGACAGCGGTGGAGTGGYTGGAGCTCCAGGATCGCGTCCCCAGCCATGGCAGAGGGCCGCAATGCCCTCAGAGACGTGCGTGGCATCCTGGGTATGTCAGCATTTTTTTGACAGGCCAAGAAAAACAGTGATTTTCACTGTCCACAAAGTGTGCTTTTGAGAGAATGGAACTGGAAAAAAAGTTGTGGAATAATAAGTGAGCTTTTCTATATGATCTGTTTTTTTTTTTTTTTTTTTTTTTTTTTTTTTTTTT
>NW_028185037.1:9638161-9695785 GCF_003343005.1 Rhea americana | reverse complement strand
GAGTGGTGTGATGTTTTCGGGTGATGGTAACCATTTGCACCTTTGTTGTTGCTAAGCGTTTTGAACTGTAACGGATTTTATTGCATTTTTTGCAATTAGTTGTTGGTTTCTTGAGGTTGACTGTAACGTCAGACAGCTCAAATAAATTAATAAGAATTTGAAATAGAAATAGGGGCATTTGTAACCAACTTTCTTGAGCATTAATATGCAAACAAAAAGAGTAAGTTGTTCAGATAGTTTTTCTGTGTGTTTATATTTTTTTTCTAGATTAAGGTTTTCATAATTTCATAGTTCGGCAAACATGAGAACATGAGTGTGTTCCGAAAATATTTCTCACGGATGACAGGTCCGAGTCAGGAGCGCCTAGGTAGACAACTTTGTTARAACTTATAGTCTAGAGCTGAAATACTGTTTTCTGTAGTTTTAAAACCATTGGAAAGTAAGATTTATTGGGCCTTAAATATCCCAGTGGTGCAAATTTATTTGGTATTCATAGCAGTTTCAGATTAACTTTCCTTAGAGATTTGCTGTGTTCCTGCATTATCTAAGGAACATTTAAGATGGGTTTGTCTAACTTTGTTTCTTATGACTTCCCTCAGTTGTATAAGCACATATGAAAATCTGTATTAAAGGTGACCTGCCAGCTCTAGTGAGCTTTTCAGTGCGAAACATTTTATCGGAGTGGGACAAAAGTAAGGATCTGAGAATCTTGCATTTTTAGAGATTTTTGTTTCAGTAGTGTACTGTGACAGTGGCTAGTTGTTAATGGCAAGGAACTTGAGAAAAGTCAAAGGAGAAAGAAAAAGGCAGCTGTGGAATTTATTTTACTGGGCGAAGGGATTCCCCTGGTTCAGCAAGCTTTACCTTTTTGGGGTTTTAGAATTTATTGCCCAGAAGACCCATGGCTGGATAGAAAGGGAACTAGGATATTGTAAAATTCATTCTGACCTGAAGTGCTGTTACTGCGTATGAATACAATTTAATTAATTTTTTTCTCTCTAGCAAACTGTGATTTCCTTTGTCTTGTGAGAAGGAATTTTGGATGAAACCTTCCCAGAGCAGCGCTGCCACGAAAACCACATTCGGCAGCTTTAGCTGTGTGCAGCGCAGGGCAGGACGTAGGAGTTTTCGCCGTGCTACTGTGCTGTTTTCATGCAGGAATAGGACCCGAGTGCCTTTACTGTCACGTAAAACTACCTCTACTTTCTTTGTAGAAAGTACATGACATGAAAGAAAGAAGGGCAAGGAGGAGAGCAGATTGAGGCCTGATGTATGAGCTGAGGTTATGGATGTTGTAATGCCGTTTATTGTAGGATCCTATAGAAAAATCACATGGGGACCAAAGTTCCCGTGGATTACCATGCGATATTTATTACCATTTTCCTGTGTTTTCCCTAGCTAGGATCTAATCCTTCAGTGTCTGGAGCTGCTTGGAGTTAGGAATTTCTCCATTCAGAAAGGAAAACCTTGCCAGCTACAGGATTACACTACTTYTGTTTATTTATTCCCCCCCCCAGCCCAACACACACACCAGTATTTCACAGAGTGAGGGCTTGAGACTGGAAGTGAGAGATGGGAGATAGGTAAAAYTGAGGGACTAGCAGGGGCACGTGTCTGCTCTCCAAAATAGGATTTACTGCTTATTTTTTCCTGCCCAGGAGGCGAGCGCAGTCGTGCTGCGGGGAGGCAGATGGCACGAAGTGAGGCTGGGTGCGAGTCTGAGGCACCTGCAAGGTTTGCTGGTGCCGTACTTCTAGCAAAAGGTGCAGTTGCCCCGTACCCTCCCCACACGCTGTCATTTTACCAGGGATGCGTTTGCTTAGGAGCAGGTCAAAATGCTTATGGGTGTCTTATTTRAAAGAAGGCTATGCCCAAATTAAATATTCACAGCTCAGATGGCTGCGTTTGGTTTATTTGTTTAATTTGACGTCTTCAGCTTCCTGCCCTTTTAAAATTTGGTCTCTCTTTATTAAGTTTTGCAGTTTATTTAAGAGTGTACTTTCTGCAGAGATGAAGAAGTGTATGCGTTTGCATTCCTCGCTTGGGCAGAGCTTCCAGTTGCTTCCTTGGGAGCTGGTGGGAGCGAGAACCGCTGATTTCTTTCTGCTTGATCCAGAAGGGATCTGGTTAGCGTGCGGGTCCCCTGGCTCTCCAGGCCGACTCGCTGGGACGAGCACTTTGTTTGCTGGGAAGTGACTTTACGGTTTTCGGTCTGTTCTGTCAAGTTTTAGTGTGCAGCCGGAACCGCCTTATTGGAGCTGACAGTGAGGGAGAGGAAGGGACTTTGGGAGCATCTCACCTCGGTGTTGTGGGGAATAAGGTAAAAAAAGCCTCCGCAGAGCTGGCTTAGTAATTCTTTGGTTATCATCTCTTCACGATGGAGTACACGTAGAAAAAACACAGAAGTTAATGTTTACTTTTTGGATGCTTTATCGTCAAGCGAAGAGGACTGACAGTTTCATGGTTAAGTGCCTGAAGTTGTTTTTGGCTTTGCAGTTGTTGAATTAATCACTGTAAAGCTAACTAATTGTGTACCTTTTTAGGATTTTTTTTTCTTTCTTTTTAATGAAAGGGAGATCTTTTGCTCTTTCTGGCTTCAGAGTCTGGTTATCACATTAACTACTAGCAACAAGCTCTTCAACTTTTACTTTCTAGAGCTATCTCGGGATTCTTTTCCTGTAGGAGAGGGTGGATTTATTTATTGATTCAGTTATTTATGGATTTCAGAGCCACACTATAGGATTGACAGATGCCTTTTGAAACACTTTTTTAATTGCATAGAAAACATTGGCATCTTAATTTTATGATTACAGGCATTACTCCTGCTGTTGTTTCAATTTGTGAGACGTTATCTGAGTGTCTTACTGAGATGTTACTTAGCCAGAATTTAGAGTTTCAAGGCATTTTTGCTGCTTTCAAATCTTTTTCTCCTTAGATGTTACAGATGGGCAAAAAATGGCAAAGATCCCATCTTTATAGTGAGCTGTGCATCAGATTTGGTAAAATTACAGGCTACTTACTCCTTAGTTTTAAAGAAAGATGAAAAAGCCCTTACGTAGATTAACTTTATTTCTGGCAGCGTTTTCATAAAATTTCATTATGGCAAATACAGAATCAAAGGATGAATGGACAAAGTTGGGATTTTTGCCATTTGGTTGCTTTTTCTGAAGTTGTGTAAGCTTTTTTCTTAATAAAAAGTTAACGTAGAATGCAGTGTTTCCYGTAAGAGCACCTTCACAGATTTAACGTAAAGAAAATGCATTTTAATTCTATGATGCTGGTACCTTTTTAAGGCTTTGAAAGCAGTAATCCAACAGGTACATAAAGTTTTACTGATACATATGATTATTTGTATCTAGGGCTATTAAAATACATGATTTAGTGAGTGTTCAGATTTATTTAATTTATTCAAGACACCCAACCTATTCTACATTTTAAATACAGGTCTCTTGGCTTCTTAGTTYGATTTTTTTTTGTGTTGGCCGGCTCATTTCAACTCATAGGCAAAGTTCGGACTTTAGGAGCTTTGTTACAATCTTAAAAAAATCCGTAATGCCGTCGGAGGTTCTGCGTACGTAACGAAGCTGACGAGTCCGCGTATCGTGTGGGAGAGGCTCTCGCGGTGCGGTCTGTCTTAGGCCCGCGATGCTGGCTGCAGGAGCGGCGGCGCAGTGGGTCGTGCAGGCTCGCGCAGCCCGCGCTGGGCGCTGCCCGCCGCGCGCCGGTGGAGCACCGGCCGCGCACCGGCGCCGTCGTCGCGCAGCGTTCGCTCTGCGCGCTCTCGAGCGCGCGTCCTTGCGGGGATCCCATCCCGCTGACCACAGCGGCGTGCTGCGGCCGCTGTTTCCCGCTGGTTTGGGCCCGTGGAAATGAACGCCGCCAGCCGAAGAGCTGGGGTGGCCTCTGCGGCGGGCCCGACTGCTCCTAACCTCGCCTCCCTCCCCGGCTCCGGAGAGCGAGGTGTCGGCGCTGCCGGCGCGGCGGGACCGGCTCGCCCCGGAGCTCCGGCCGGCCGCGGGGGCTCGACGCCGGCTCGGCCGCGAACCGGGCCGCAGCGGGCGCGAAGCGGCGGCGCCGTCCCGCGGGCAGGGCTGGGCGCCGGGCCGCCAAGGCGCCTTTCCAAAACAGCTTTTATTTTTATTTTCCCTTCACCCCTCTTCTTCATTCATAAACCTAACGCAGTTCCACCATTCCCAGACACGTAAAGCTGCAGGGCTTTTTTTGTTTTGTTTAAATCTTTCTGAACCAGCCAAATTTTTGGGGTTGGCACGAGGTGCAGCCAGTACCCATGGCTTTCCAGGGCTTGCTTGGTCTAGAAGTCTGCAGATGTTTTCTGCTGGATCTGGCTCTTAATGAACAAAAAAGATCTTGGCGTGCTTATTTATTTATTTATTTTCAAGGGGAAAATGTGGTTTAAAACATTGATAATTGCATTTTACGTGGACTGCTCAGACTGTGCGACTGTATGGGAAAATGAATGCTCGTCAATTAAAAATAAAATCTTCTTTATTCATAAAGCATTCATATTTAAAGTGATCTATTATTTTTTTTTCTCTTAATGAAAATGGGGTTTGGGGAGCATTCAAATAATTATTTTTTTTAATTATACATAGTTCTGCATCAGAGTTCTTGAAGATGGCCCACTGTGATCCTCTGGTGAAAACACCAGGGCTTTTCAAAAGCTTTTTAATTATCCATCCTTACTGCTTTTCTCTTCCCAGTGTACACACAGTAGCTGGAAAAAAGAAATCAAAAACAAAAACAAAACCAAGTAAATATTCTAGAAGGGATCCGCCTGCAGGTGTGCATAGGTCAGGCACATGCTTATCTTCCAGAGGAACRCATCACATAGTGCTTTTCCACCTTCAAAACCCAACTCTCTCTGTTGCTTTCACAAAGCAGTAGTGCATTTTAGTCAAGGGTCTTGGAGTATTTTACAAATACTAATTACCTCTTAAGGACAGGATGAAGCATTATATMCGTAGTACTGATGAGTGAGCCAAGGCATGCTGAATCTAAACTATTTCTGCAATGTTAAAGCGAGACGGTGGCAAAGTTGGGAATAGAGCTTTGGTGTCTTGATTCCCGTTGCTGCTAAGATACCTCCTCCTCCACCCGCCAGTTTTGGTGCCTTGTTTTAAATCAAAATTTTTCAGATGTTGACTCTTTTCTTACATATTACAGGGCAAGTGCTGTGCAGTGTTGTGAGCTGCACTGAGCATTCGGCTAAGCCTGCATGCAAATATGTTCCTGTTTTCTGTGTTTGCTAAATCTGAAGGCCTGAAGACTCTCATTTAACTCTGAACTTTAGATTTTGTTACTGCCCTTTGTGGCTCTAGTAGGCCTTTGGATGAGCCCCAACAGAGTTCCTGTTGTTTTTGTTACTGGTGTATCACCACGCCACGAGCGATAGCAAGAATTCCACTTTCAGCACAACAGTTCACTCACTAAATGACTCTGCAGCATGATACATGCTCTGTCTTGTATTTAATTATCTTGTAATTATCAAAGCAGTAATGGAGTTGTGCATAGGAAGTATATAGATCAATGAAAACAGCTCAAAATTGTGAAGGAACATTGACAGGCTATGAACACAAGTCTTTTGCACTCTCAGGATGTTAGCTTCCAATTTTTGAAAAGCTTTTGACTTTTTTTTTTTTTTTACACAGCATCATGAAAAATGATTTAAAGTCCTTACTGTTTATTCCTAACCAATGATGATCGTACATGCATTCTCAGTGCTTTGCAAAAGGCTGTGTAAGTGCTAATGAAAGTTTGTATTGGAGTGGCCCTAAGAATATGGTCACTGTTGCACATTTATTAACACCGTGGAAGATTCCCTCTCACAGAAAGACTGCCAGCCCAATCCTGAGTGGGCAGAACCATGTGGTAGGTTAGACTAAGCCCCTTTGACAATTATATCATTTATTTAACTGTCTATCTTTAGAAGTTAGGAGGCTAAGCTTTGGTTTCAGAGGCATGCCCAAACTCTCGCACTGCGCGTACGGCAAGGGCACTGGAATACCAGAGTGCTCACTTGGGTTTTTAACTGCTAAATAATGTGGTTGCACATGACACAACAAGAACAGAGGTATAATCCTGCTCTGTGAAGCAGGTCACATGCTGCAGGTTCTCTCTATAATGTATGCAAAATAGCTGCTTAAATCATTACTAGTGTGTAAATTATCTTCTTCATAAACAATACCATCAAGGTACATTCAGGCAACATGTCTCTTGTGGGTTGACTGGAGCTTGAATTTCTTTCAAACGCTGAGGAGGTACGTCAGTGCATGCAAAGCACATTCAGCTGTTGCTGCAGTGTGGTCTCTCTGCAATGTTTTGGATTTCTAAGATGAATATGCTAAGGCTGTCGTCTTCAAATTGAATCCTGAAGCGCAGTGAAAAGAGGAGGAAGTGAATGAGGCAAATGCAGTCTATATGATCCGAGCCTAACAAGAAAAATTTGCTCCTACTTTTTCTTCTGGCTTTGTAAGTCACCCAACAGATACCCACTTATTCCTCTACATAAGTTTAGTAAGTATTTGGAGCTCCTGTTACTATGTATGTATGTGCATTTCAGGAGGAAGGGATTTGTTAGCAGTGTATTAGATTCTTAACTTCTGTTTCAGCCATCATTTCCCTGTATAGATTATGATACTGTTTCTTCTTCAACGTGCACATGTACTTTTCTGTGATTCTTAGTGCCCCACACCTCTTTAACACAGCTCTGAAAGCTGGCTGTTTCAGCGTTGAGTGAAACTGAAAGCGAGACGTGATCTTGTTAGGCATTCTGCTGTGCTTTTGGATGAAGTATAAATATGTGCCCTAATGCGTTATTATTTTTGCTATTACTACTACTGCTACTATTAGGGGAGTTTGTGTTGGGGGGGGTTAGGTGCACTGCATTGCACTTCTTACCCCCAGATGTGTTTGGACTGCTTTAAATAGTTGTTGCTTTTTTCTTTCTTTTTCTATTTTTTTTACTACAGTGAATCATGTTTTTAATATCTGCTTTAAACCGTTTGAGCTCATACTAAAACAATAGAAGTCCTCTTTTATTTGATGTCATGTAATGCTTATACAGCATGTAAAATGCCCCTGTTTTGTAAATACATTTAGACCTTCTGTGCAGAAATCCTTTCCCACAAATATGTAAGGAAATACAGTTTTGGTTAAAAGTGAATGTGGGGATGCATTGCAGTGAAACTCAGTAGAATCGGTGTGCCTAAAAATGCAGCATACAGTCTTTCTGCTCAGAGTTGCTGGCCCTGTGTAATAATTATCTAACATCAGTTTTAGAAGAAATTGAATCAGCCCAATTTAAACTCAGTGCGGAACGTGCTGGTCACGATACTGGTAGCAGCGTTGGCTATTGCTAAGGATGCTGGCAGTTGCCAGCTGGTCTACAAATGCTACTGAAACATCAGTTTTCCTGCTTCCTATAGCTGTGCTGCATCCTTTAAGTGGTGGGAAGAAAAACATAACCAGCGCTCATCAGCTTTCAGGCAGCACATGTAGAAACGAAGCTAGAGGAGCAGGGGCATCCCCGATGGGTTGGCACYGGGCTAAGCGCCCCGGGGCTGCAGCTGATTTGCATTAAAAATGAGAAGATTGCTCCTGCCTTTAGCTTGGCTGGGGGACGCGGTGGTGGCGGCAGCAAGGCCCAGTGCGGCTTGTTTTACCTTTGCCACCTCTGAGCGGTTGGGCGCTGGCTGGAACGGCTGTGATGGGCCGTGCCCTTGCCAAGGGGGCTGTGGGGCCGTGCTGGAGGGAGCCCAGCGGGATGCTTTTTGGGAGCCCACGTTGGGGTTTGCGTGTCCCCTGGCCCTCCGGAGTGGCTGGAGAGGGATGCAACCTTCTCTGGAGTTACCCTTGGCCTCGCCGTCCCGGTTCGGCCTCCCTGTTCCCAGTTTGAGACCTTGGAACCCCTTCCAAGGGGGTTCCAAGGCTGGTGTGTAGGTGGCCGGTACGCAGCCYGGCTGGTTACGTGCCTGCGAAAGCGGGGCGAGCTGTTCTACGCTGGTGCCCTCGCCGCGGYGATCGGTGGGGCGGGGGGCTGCCTGCCTTCCTCCCGTGCTCGCTCTGCCGAGGGCTGGGTGATCAGCGCCCCGCGCAGAAACCCTCCTGCGTTTTGTAGCCAGCTTAGTAGCGAAAAAAGAAAAAAAGAAAAAAAAAAAAAAAGGAACACCCCCCCAGCTTGTGCCTTTTCAATACAGATAACTGTTATCTCTTATAAAAGTCTACATAAGTGTAAGTAATTGCTTGCGCTTGGCTCTGTTACAGTGGAAAAGCTGTGATCAGCAAACTCGTATTGTGCTGTGCATGTAAGGGGAAGTTATCGGATGATATGGGGCCGTGTTGGAGTCGGTGCTCCTCGTCCTGTCTTTCCTAGCCTATTTACGCTCTTCTGCGAGGCTTTGAAAACTTAGCGGTGCCTTGGGAAGGGGAAGCGGGGCGGGGGGGAGGATCCCGCGTTGTGTGAAAGACACTGAGCAGAGCAAGTTTTGCCTGGATTGCCCTGAAAAAAAAAAAAAAAAAAAAAAAAAAAAAAAGAGAAAAAAAAAAAAAAAAACCCACCCCAGCCGTGATACACCAGTCCGCCCTCCTTTGTGCAGCGCTCGAGCCCCCCTCCGCCTCGGGGGTGATCGCTGGGGGCAGACCGCGGCTGCGCTCGCCTCGGCGAGGAGCGGCCGGGCGCTGTTCGGGGGCCGCCGGCCGGGACCCCCGGGACCCCCGGGCCCCCGCGCCCCGCCGGGCCCCCGCCCCGCGCCCCCCGCGCCGCCTTATCGCAGGAAGCGTTGCGGAAAGCAGTTGCTGCCTCTCCGCGTGGCCGGTTCCCAGGGCGGGCTGATTAACGAGCCTCCTCTCCCCCGTGCCGCCCGTCGGGCGGGGTTATTGCTGCGGGGAAAATACCAGCAGCCCCGCCGCGGTGCCTTTCTTTTCTCCCCCCGCCGCGTAAACCTAGAGAAAGCCTTTGCGATGGGCGGGGGGGGGTCTGTTTTCCCTTTGCCCTCTCTTTCTGAGGGTCTGGCTAAGTAGCTGTTTTTTAGTTACAATGCAGAAGAAAATTCTGATTCCTCCCGCTGCTGCGGTAAGTGGAGCAGGTAGAGCTGCTCTTCTCGGGGCGCTGCTCCTTTCTCGGGCACCTCCGGAGCCACTGCTGTTGACCTCGCCTTACCCGCGCTGTATTAGGCTGGGCGGTTCGTTTGGGAGAGAGAAAAAAAAAGTCCCTTAGATTAAGGGTGAGGTATCAGTGCGAAGTCTAATGTTTCATCAAACGAGCATCTTGGACTAGTCTGTGAGAAACAGTATTTCATAAAAAAAAAAAAAAAGTCTTCATGTCTCAAACCGGTGTTTTTCACTTCTGCTGTTAACAGCTCACCAAAGGGCGGCTTTAGCGTATTTCAGTGTTGAGCTGATCTGCGGTGGCTCAGTGTGCGCTGTGGGTATTCCAAGAAGCGCAGGGACTAGCATTCCCTTTGCAATATTAATCCTTTAATTTATTTGTTTCCAAATTGTGGTCTGCAGACACATATAATCAGGGTATGATACTGATCTGCAGTATCGTGTCATCCATTTAGGGATTTTAATTAAAAGTTTGATTTGAAGGCTGCACAGTGGTTCCCTGTTACATTTGAAGTTTGACAGTAGTCCGTGACCCAAAAACTTAGAAATGTTCATTCAAGAGAATTATGGTCCTAGATCATTTCATTTTGCTTTCATTTCATCCTGTAATTTTTTTCTCTCCTTTCAAACATGATTAAAAACAATGAGAAAGGAAATATTTGAAGTGATTTGAAAAGTTATTTGATTTTTATAAAATTACATGGTGTGATGTGCTCTATGTGCCAAACTGCAGACAGACTTTCAGCTCATAAATTAAGTACTTTTTTTTTTTTTTTTTTTTCTGGTTTAAGCCCACTGAGACTTCTGCCAGTTAGGTTTTTCTCTTCTGTGATCATCATGCATAATAGCCTGATGTTGCAGATACTTGCAGGAGCATAGAAAAACTGGTAGCATCATGTATGTGGTTTGATTTTTAATGTAAAGCATATTAAAGCATATTTTGTATACCAAAATATGTTACATAAAACTACTGCAGTATGTATTAAAACAGTCACTGGGCTCCTAACCAATCTAATGGGAATAAAAGAGGTGCATAATAATTAATACTTTAAAAAAACAAATTCTTTTCAAAAACAGAAGAAATAGATTTAAAAGAAAATACTTTAAAATATTTAACTTTAAAAAATAACACTTTAAGATTTTGATGATCTATATTAAGGCCTAAATCTACACAACTTGATGTAGTGTTTAATTGTGTTTATTTACCTTTCTGCTGCCAAAGTTTTAAGTAAAGTCACACTACAGCCCTGGTGGAAATGGCTACCTAAACACCTGGAACCAGTTTGTGGAAGTGATTAAACTGTCTTTTGCCAGAGGCTTCCTCTTCTGGTGCAGTGACACTATCTGCTCCATTTTACATTCCTCTCAAAGTTTTTTTTTTTTTTTTTTTTTAAGAACAGGAATTTGAAAAAATGTAAAAGAAAGATTGTTTTCAGTTTCCAATCTCTGGATGAATATAAAGTGGGAGAGGATGAAATCTGTTACTTCTAGAATATGTGATAAGCCAAAACAATTGGATCAGGGAACAAATCACTTGTGTAATTCTTTGTTTAAATTAGTTTTAAATTCAGAACAGGTTTTGTAAACTTCTTTTTTTTTCCCTTTACATACCTCAGGCAGTATTGAACTGATGAGCAGTACTTTAAAGAGGTTTTTAATGATTTTTAATTTAATTCTAGCTTTCATAAACCATAAAGAAAGCTTATTACCTAGTAAATAGAAAACATGGAGTGAAAACTAATGTGTATCAACATAAAAATGTATATAAGTACAAAAGATTATGTTGAGTTTTATAACTGCTTAATTAAGTGTGTATAGATATGATGTGTACAACCTGCCATTCAAAGGAAGACTCCTTCTTTTGATAAAACAACTGCGTTCAGTTACAGATCAGCATCTTTTAATAATTATTGCCTGGATTGTCACTTTTCAAAAATACAACTAAAATATAAACAATTTCTCCTAACCTCATTGTATTCGTATGTTGAAATCTTTGGTGTGCCAATTTAAATAATGATTACGACTGGTGATTTTTAAATTGCTTTGATTAAAATCTATGTCTATGTAAGTAACCATCACTACAGATAGTGCAGTAAATTTAAAATATGCTGTGTACTTGTTCCTTTTAGCTTTTTGAGGGAGTTGGCACAAAATTGTGTTATTTCATTAAATCAATAATGCATTGCATTTATTGGATGCTGTAAGGCAGAAATGCTAAGTGTTATTTTCAGATTATATAACAGTTACTATATTTTCCAAATATTCCCTAGTTGGGGTACTGTATTAAGACATGCTGATAGTATCTTCTTCTTTCCTCATTCTGGAATCCCAAACAGATTTATGATCCTGGTTTTCAAATTCTGGGACCTGCAAAATGTCGCATAAAAGTATTTATGTAACATGAGTGAAAATGTTGGGGGGAGGGAATGAGTCCAGCCTCGAGTCCTTCATGTCTTGAGCAAAAGCTATGTAAATAAGGATGTACATGTTCCAGTTAACATATTCATTAATTAGAGAACATTAAGAAAGTAAGACCCAATCTAGAAGACTTCTTGCAGTTAATCGTGGTTTTGCCTGACTAAAATCTACCTCTGATTTCTCCAGTGCCTGTTGCAATAAAGCCTGTAAGATACCATCAGACCACATTAGTGGAACTTTATGCTCACTCTTCACAGGCCTGAAGGCTACCAAAGGGGAGAGACAGTACAAAATCAAGACCCTAGACTGCAAAAAACAATTATTCAGCTGAGAACTATTACAAGAAGAAGAAGAAAAAAGTTGTCASTGCTGTGTCCTTTTAAGGTCAACACCAAAAAGAATCTTGTCAAGTTGACATAGGGAGATGACTTACTGATGTAACCAGAGCAAAAGAGATTAGCTATAAAAATAGTATTACATTTGTATTTGATAGAGTGACTTGTCCTAACAGCTTGCATAGTGGACCAACCGAAAAAAATGCACCAAGTTAGTTTCTGTGACAATGAAGCTGACAAATCACATGGAAATTTGATTGTGGCAATTCCCCTGGGTTCTGGAGCCTGCATTTTGCTATTTTTAATAGCAAAACTAAACTTGGGTAAATTGGGTCAAAATATGCCAGAATTTAATTTCATTGGAATCAGACTCCTTGATCTACCTGGTATAGAGGTAGACACAAACAGATAGGGCACTTCTAATAGTGGTGTTCTTTGTTAGTAGCATCTAGATGTGGGGATGAGGAAAAAAAATCTGGTTAGACCATCAGCATGCAAGTGAGATTTTCTTTTTGGAGGAAAGCAACCCAAAGGCAGACTGCTGTTGTGCTCACTTGCAGAGCTAGGTTTCCTKGTGGAGAGGAATGTATCACTTCCTATGACCAGTTCAGCACCTTTGCACATCTGGCTTCTGTCTGATATTGCCAGTTTTTGTTTGCATTTTAGATATGTTGAAAGTCAGTGTGAACTAATACTGTTCTATTCTGAACTCTAATGTAACATAGCCCACCAAAATGCACCTAGAAACCTAACTTCTGCTGTGTAATACAAAAGCTGTATATTATTAGCATATTTCACAGAAATATAGTTTCAAAGTATTTTAATGACAAGGGAGGCATTAAAATCCTCCCCGCCTGTTATTTAATGAATCAGTTTGCTTGCAATAATGATTTTATTTTTCTGAAAACAGTACTTCCATTTTCTGGCTGAACATTTTCTACTGAAATCTTTCTTTCCTCCTTTTTTTTCCCCTTGGTAAGTCTTTTTAACCACTTCCTCCTTCATGTTATGACTTATTTTAATTCCCTAACACCATTTGATAATTTTCCTTTCATTTCTCTCCGTCTTTCCTGTCCATTTGACTTTCTACCTATACGCTGGCAAGAAGACTGGAAAACTGGCGGGACTCTCATTGTAGAAGTGGAGGGGAGCATTTGGCGTGCGTGCAGCCTTCTCTCAGCCTCTAGCTGAGCACCGTCAGCAAGGTGATCTGGAGCGTGCTCCGCTGCGGTGGAAGTGCTCTCGGCACCCGTTACAGGACTCCCAGGCAGCTCTGTTGCAGCAAAGAAATGTCACCCAGCTTTCCTTTAGATTTTCTCAGGGTTGCCGTCTTGTTTGTGCTGTACCTACTTCGCGAGTGCAATCTCGAATCTCTGCATTTTTCACAAGCAGCAGCAAAAACGCCAACATGTTACCAGAAAAAAAAAAGAAAAGGGAGAAGCTTCATATGATATGTCAGACAGAAATGAGGTGCCAGAAAGGCCTGCCAAACTGTGGATTATCTAAAAGCACTGGTTATAGCGAACAGTATGTATCATAAATAAATACATATTAAATGAATTTCAGTGTAGCAGAAGGAAAAAGAGCAATAGTGATACATCATATTACCATGAAAAAATAAAAGTCACAGCAGCAAATGGCATAGTGTTTTACCCAGTAAACCAAAATAATGTATGAAAGTTGGTCAGACCCAAGTGAACCCTTGAAAAGCTTTTTAAGAATTATCGGGATTTTGTGGGTCAGTTTGACCACATGTGGCTTTGCTACTTAACATCTRCTATCATCTTTGCTTTTGTATTCTGCATTATAGTGCAAACAGAGGTGTTAAAACAGAGCGATAACATGGGGTAGCTCAAAGAGTTAGCAGGCAGACAGGTGGAGTATCTGTCCCCTTTGAACTCAGAGCAAAAGTTTCTSTTTTATTCAGTAAGATCAGCAGTAGACATCACCTTTTATGTGCTTGATCTCATCCAAATGGATTAAATTCAGTTGAAAACTGTAGCATTCAGCGTTGCAGCAAGCTCTATGTCTTTGGCAGAACAGCAGTTCGKTTTTTTGGTGACCAACAGCCAGTAGTTTTCGTGGCCTTTGGAATGGGGAAGTAGTCTGAAACTGCCTGTGCTCTGTCTAAATGTATTTACATCTCCATCTCTGTCACACTCAGGATCTGTATATAAGCTACTGAATTTGCATTTACTTTATCTGGGTTTTTTCATTGTTAAATGTAGCTCTGGTCGGATGTCTTGACAGGGCAGGATGGGGAACCCTGGATTACTGCAGTTCATGATACCTTTTCTGGGCATCTAAGCRGAGGACCAAAGAGTTGCCTTCTTATTGCCTTGTTCATGACTAAATTGCCTTAAAAATGTAGAAAGAAATGTTCAAAGCCTGTGCAGGCTGTGTCATAGTCTCACTATTCTRTATCAGTCAGATTCTATATCAGTCAGACAGACAGTTAATAAGTCTAAAAGTGCCTCTTTTTTGAAAACGCTTTCAGTGTGATACTGGTAATGKTACAACTGCTTCCTTCTGTGCAAGTAACACATTCTGTGTCTTGTATTTCTTCTGGAGGAGGAGAGACTTACCATTTTAAGATTATTTGCTTCAATGGAAATTCAGAAAGTCACGATGAAAATAAATACATTTTTAGAAAGGCATAGGGAAAAAGATTTGCTTTTTGTTTGCTTATTTCTGAGGAAAAGGTGTCCTTGTCATATATATATTTTAGGGAGAAATGATGAGGCTCTACATACTGTGAAGAAGTGGATTAGTGTGTATTGTCTTAAAGTTTTGTGGAAATTCTGTACAGTGGGCAATTCTCTGAACATCAACCACATTATATAATCCCTTTTATAAAAACACTCACCTTTATCCTAAAATTAGCTTTCTTTTTTATTATTATTATTTCTTTTGCCCTGACTGCATATGATAGAAGGATATTTCATAACCTCACGTTTTTGTCAGTTAAAGCCCTTTCTCTCATTTTCAGCCCAAATTTAACCGCGGATAGTCTATTTGTTCTTCTGCCAACATGATCCTAAGCTCTTCCCTCCCTACTGTTTACCTGCTGCTAGTAATTGTGTTGCTAGCCTAAATGAGCTGCACTTAGAATATTTATATAGAGGACAGCCCCATTTTCCCTATCTTCATTAATTTCAGTTAAAATTAATCTTTTCTGAACATCATAAATAGTGTTCTTAATGCAGTGTCATCAGGGACGTACATAATGACATTAATACATACCTACTTCTTCTAAATATTTGCCTGGCACATCATAAGGCCTTTTTCTGTGCATTTTATAGCTGTAATCAACTTTCAAGCTTTTTTTTTTTTTTTTTAATACATTACTCCTAGCTGATAAAGTCCCAGAGACTGTTRTTCCCAAACATGCACTCTTTTGTATTATTTTTCATCCCAAATCATGATGCAACTTAAAGTAGTTTTATGTATGATACCTCAGTGCTTCCTTTTTGAAGATAACGCGAAGCTTTGTTGTCACCCAGTTTCCTTTGTACTTTCTGCATAAACTCACTTGAGTATTTTTCTTGTTGGATCATCCAGGGTGCAGCTGTTTGAAATGAAGCTTTAGGCCRTGATGAACTAGTTCAAATGAAAAGAAGTGACTTGGGAATACAGTAGTAAAGTTTTAGTCTTTGCCTTATCATTTGGCTGCAAGACCAGGCCTCACGTCTTGGTGAACGTTGAAAAAGCAGTATGAACGTAGCCATGGTATGGCTGTGTTGGACTGGGAGTGGCTGATGTGTGGTGCCACTTTCCTGCCATCTAGCCATAGAACTTCCCTTCTTTTAATAATCTCATGTTTCAGTTAAGCAAAAAAAAGAAAAAGAAAAAGAAAAGAATGAAAAAAATGGCTGTATAAAGCAGAGCACAAAACTTCTCTTCAACATTGCTGAAATGTAGAGTGCTTATAGGACTCACAGGCCAGCAGGAGCAATTGAAGGTCAGGTACCACAACCCTGATCTGCTCAGAGGTGCCTGCGGTGCTCCCGACGTCCCTTCGCTGGTGTTTCTACTGGTGGAGTCTGAAGCGTGTAGGAAAATGGTGCTAAACCAGGTTTTCTGACAYGTAGTCAGGATGTTGCTGGCGTGTGCATTTCTGTCTGGGAGCCGGGAAATTGTCCTGTGTCCCACAGCTTAGATTTACACACGGWTTTCCTCAGGTAGCGAACCAAGTAAATGCCAGGCGCTCTGGTTCAAGAGCGCGGTGTTGCTCAAGTGTCGTGTGCCGATAGACACTGTTGCTTAATTGTTGAGTATTCATTTGAGAATTCATTTTCTGCCAGTGCATTTTAATCATTTTCTCACTTTAACCTTTGAATATTTGTAATTACAGGAAGCAGTTCAGCTGACAGTGAAGAGAGTCTCCTGTCTAGGGCTTYCTTGTGGGTTTACTACTTCCAGCTTGCAGAGCGTTGCTCTGGTGCTGCGAGCGTGCACAATGGTCTTCCTTTGGTCTCTTCTTGACGTCTAAACCATTGGCGTTTCCTCACTTCTTGAATCTCAGTTACARTGCTCGCATGCCAGCTCCAGAACAGCCTGACACAAACTTCCTTCTTGCCCTGTTCAAGGACTGACTTTGTGGGGCTGTGAATTTAYGGCAGAAAGTAAGGATTTTTAGGAACTTACTAGTAGCTGGTTGTGTGTCCTGAAGGACAAAAGTTGGCTCTCGGGGCCTGCGTGTACACTTAAATGTATGTACTTGCCACATGAAATAAAGTCCTAGACTTTGTACATCCTTGCTTTAGCTAAAATCAAGTCATATCTTTCTTTTCTTCGTCACACTTTTTACGATGAATGTGATCAAAATCAACGTGTGCCAAACTTCTTCCTATTTTTCTATTGCCCAYACCTGTCTTTAAGAAGAGGAGAAAAAGAAAAAAAGTTTATTTCTTTAAAAAACTTATCAAAATCCAAAGAAGTCTTGAAACTCTATCTGTTCAACTCGCAAGGCAAGTGAACCACTGGGTCTGTGGCATTTAATCTTTTTATTCTGTTACCTGCTGCAGCCTTGCTGTTTCTCAGCATTTCATATGAACATCTGTTGCAGGTTTTTGTTGTTTATTTTATTTTTTCAGGAAGTTTCTAAAGTCCAGTCTATCTATAATGCATCCTCAAATTTCCTCAGATCTTATGTCTAATTCTCTTCCTGTACTTCTAGTGATTAACCGTCATGATTCAAATCGAAACATAATGAGACATTAGGCATCAATATGTCAAGCTGTTAGAAAGAAGCAAGGGAGATGGTAATTTTTAGCAATTTTACAGGCTAATCATCAAGTGTATGTACGTTGCCTAGATTACAGCATACTGTAAGATTACACAACTACTCTTTAACTATCTCAGGTGTCAGTACTGTTCTAGGTAGGCAAAGTTGAGTTTGGGCTAAACCAGCCGCGTTTTTTCTTCTGGGATTTGCAACTTCTAGGCCACCAGTGCTTCCAGTAGCTCAGCTCAGGAAATTAAAACTAGTTGCTCTGTCTGTACGCTGTATTGCAGTCATGACTTCATAAGCAAACCTGCAGAATAAGAAGTGGCATCATTTTTGTGGAGTCCTCTCTGTTCGGTGACAGCACTACTGGGTTGGTGCCTAACCTTTAATTATCCTTAATGCTGTGAGCATGATAAAGTCCTAATTCAGGGACTGAAGTGAATCAAGCATGCCATCTTGTGAGCAGGCATAATGGGAGGAGTGTGTAGCTTCCACTGTACATGTATGAAGACCAAGTGTCRTGCGGGTAGGCGCTGGATGTCATTCCAGATATGAAGAAGACCCAGAGCTGCAACAACTTGAAGTTACAATAAGATGGGAAAGTATTAACTAGCTCACAAATAACACAGCTTTCTGGTTATTGTAGTCTCTGTTCTTTATGTCCTATATGCATCTATTCACTCATCTTGTTATCCACATATAAATGGTTATAAGAATGTCTTACAACATTAAGATTTTTTATCAGCATGATCTTGGGCTGTTCTCATTACTCACAAGAAGAGAAACCTTGGACAAGTTATGAAGATCATTTCCAATTCCTGTCATGTATTCTCTCAATACATACTGCTTAACAAAAGAATTGTTTAGGAGATGCTTAAATTTAATTGGCTCTGATTTCATCTCTGTCTTCTTGTAAAGTGAGGCATCTTTTTAGCATAAATCCAGTTGTACCAGATTTCAAGGGATAAGAAATTTATAGCCAATGCTAATCCCTAAAAAATGACTATAACTATTGTGAAACATTCTCTGCAGCAATATCACAGTTTTCAGGTCCTGTATCAGTTAATCAAGTAATTTTAGAAGCTGGATTCTCTCCTGATTGCTAATGGTACAAAGATCACTTTTCCAGCCTTATGTCTTGTGGTTTATCAGATCAAGCTATTACAGGAGTAATTACTTACTCTTGACTAGTCCCATTTTGGGAAGAATCTGCACACTGATGTGTAGATGAAACATTTATCTCTTGGGTTGTTTTAAATAACAATTGGGGATGTTCTGAAGCTGTTCCTAGATTGGAAAATTAGAAGCAGCCCTAGCTCGGATTGATTGGCGTGGAGAAAGAAAACAGCAACAGATTATTGATTGGCCCGCAGCTCGCTGAGCAGGATGACACGATCTGTACTCAGCCAACTGGCTTGCATTTGCCAGTCCTTTTATTCAGTTGTGGTTATCTTGCCCCATCTGTGTTGGACTCTCAGCTTCTCCACCTAATTGGCTAGGTTAATTTGTAGCCCACACCTTCAGATCTCAGGTACATCCCAAATTCCTTTGCACAAGTTGCAGCATTACTTCAAAGAAGGTGCTGTTGTAGCCTCTGCAAATAATTTTGGGACTTTTTTTAGACTCAGAGATGCCGATGAACCCAGAAATTGCTTTAATAAGTTGCTTTCTTTGTAAGTGAAAACACAGAGAAGGCTTTCTGTCTCTTGTGGGATGTATCTCAGTGCAGCAAATCAGCCCTACATCATTACTGGATACTTCTTAAAACAGGTGAGATACCAGATTGGGCATTGAGGTGGTAAGAAGGCAGCTCTGAGGAGGAAGACAGAAAATATGTGGTAAGGCTCTCTTGTGTATAGGGGATTTTTGAGAGTGGAAGTATTGGTGTAATCTGTGGCTATACCTCTATTTAAATTATTTTTTTAGAAAAAAAAATTTCTAAAGGAGCATATAGATGTGTTGTTAATGGAAACCAGATATAGCTAATGTTTGACTTGTTTGAAAATGTATTTTCCGTGGGGAAAAACTACTGTCCACTTTTGTTTATTCTCTGCAGACTGCAGATTTCTACTCACCTCCTGTCAGTATTGACTAGCTAGAGTTACAGTTTCCGTCTATATATCACCATGTGTGGATTCTGCAACCTGTGTTGTCCTTGCATTTGTGGAAATCACATATTTAGCGCTCAGAAAAAAATCAATTTTTGTATGTACTTTATGATCTTGGCAAATTTCCAAGGTTTAAATTAAATTTCCGATGTCTGTATGGTAGAGGCTAATGTGAGGGCTTTTGGCACTACCTCATCATGCAATAAAGAATCAAAGCCAGTAGAGTAAGAAATCTTCTATCAAAAGCTGAAAGCTAGATTTATAAAATCACTTATGCAGGCATTATGAGATTTTCCCATGGAAAGTTTATGTGGGAGTTGGGCAAAAACTGATTCAGGAACAGCATTGTTCGCACTATATATATTCATCCAGCAGTCAACAGGCGGCAACTGGCGTCCCTTGCCAGTGCTGAAGGGACACCAGCGCGCGCTGCGGGAAGCCGCTGCAGAGTCTCGTCAGCAGAGTCTCGAGGAGTCTCCTTATTCTGCACCCCTCGTCCGCATCTCCCACCGCCGTTGAAAGGCGTTAAATAGGAATGACTCCTGTAGTGAATACATAGGCTGTATTTGATTCTTACGGTCATCTCAAAAGCAATTTTCTGTTTTGAAGCAGTTTCATAACAAATCATTACACTGAATGCATTGCAAGAGTTTTTTCCATCAGTGTTTTTACTTAGTTCCTCAACTTAAAAAGTAACATAAAAGAGAGAGAAAAGGGGCAAATGATAGACCCTTCACAGTGATTCTATTTTCAGTTACTTTGACCTTTATTTATTTTCTTTCTTTCTTTTTTTTTTTTTTTAAGAAGGTGGCTCTGTGTTTCTTCGTTAGCATGAGGACTGTATGATACAGTAGAGATTCTTTGCTAGTTAATAGGGATGATTTCAAACACAAGGTAGTTCACCACTGCTTTGGCTGGTGCTAATACTGGGTTCCAACGTCAGCTCTCTAATTTCTGACAAATGGCCAAGATTTCTTGAATAGGCACAGCTTTCTGTTTTGTGTAGGGAACACACAATCCACTCTTTTGTTGTAGTTGCCACTGCTGTTGTTTCTCCGCTATTCACAATGGAGAGTGGGGTTATTTGTGCCGAGTGGAAAATCGGTGCCAAAATCTGACTTGCTTTTATTTAATGTGATGTTAATTTTTGCAATAGATGTAAAGAGTGTAAGAGTTTGCAGTATGGATCCCCCTGCATCCTGACCTCCAAGACAAGAGGGCATAATTATCTGTCACAGGCATATCAAGATGAGAGTTTACTGGATGATTCAACCCAAATGTATAGAAATTGTTTATATAGAGATTGCCAAACATTTTCTATTACTTTTTATCTAAATTCTTGAGTATATTACTAAATAAAATAGTTYGTGTTTGGAATGTGTGGCTGTGGGATATATGGAAACTCACAGCATGTTGGGAAGAAGAGTTAGAATAGGAGAATATAATAGTTTTATAAACTTTATGTGAATATAGGTACATCATATATAGACTCAAGATTCAATTTGCTGATCAAAACATCCAAATAACTTTGGATTTAATAATGTCAGCAATATATGCTAATATATGGAAATTTAAAAGCGTGGAGCAATAGTAGCTAGCCAGGTTACCTACTAGGATAGGTACCCAAAGCCAAAGTCTGCTTTGATGTAAGTGAGCTCAACTCCTGGTGCCCTCGGTTGCCCTGTCTTACCCATATGACTTGTGTCAAAAAATCCGTGCCGAAAGTTTCCAAAAAAAAAAAAAAAAAAAAGACTTGTGTTCATCTTGTTTCTAACCTGGCTGGAAAAATTCTGCAATAGTGCTCTTTCAGGTGGTGTTTTAATGTTGCTGTTGTTATTGCTATTCCAGCCTCTAGTCTTCTTCCTTCTTACCCTTTTTTTACTTTTGATCCATCTAAAATTTCAGCCTTGTTTCAGCTGTTTTGTCCGCCTCTACTTTTGAAGTTTTCTGGAATGCCAGCCAAAACCATCTTCTTTTTTCTGTTCCATCTGCTCCCCTTCTCCCTAATATTTTTTGCTTGCATTTGACTGAAGTTTTGGGCAAAGTAACTTTGATGCTTTTTTCTAATACAACAGATCTCATCTAGCAGAAAGTAACCGTACGTCTGAGTTGTGCCTCTCTCAAAGTCAGTGGGGCTTTTGCCATTAGCTTCAAGGGAAAGAGGCTCAGCTCACTGTATACTTAATGCAACAGAACAAACGAGTCACCTGTATCCCTGCCTGATTGCTACTGCCTCCGAACTGGGAGGTCACCTTCGTTCTTTCCTCTTCATCTCAGCATGGCGCCATGCTTGCTGTTGCCAAAACACTCAGCTGAGATTCAGTTCTGAGTCACTTGCAAACCCTAAGCTCTCATTGTCTTCAAAGGACATTTGGATTAAAAAGAACTCTAGTTGACTCTCTGGCTGAAAAGACGTTGAAGCAGATGAGATCGCCACACCTAGAGGAAGAGGTAGGATAGTCACTGGTGGTTTACCACGAAGACTGGATGAGTAGGGGGGGTGTGACAGACCTACCAACAGCCTGGAGGATCTTCAGTTGCAAGATTGAGGGACAGTGCCRCTCCAGTGAAAAGCAGCAAATTCAAAATGCTGCAGATATTTGCTTTGATCAGTTCATAGTTAGACTGTAAAACCGATAGCTACAAGATATCACTGATACTAGGATCATCATAATGTTCAAATAGATATTGGACACTTTTATGAGAAGCAGGGATATATGGACTTATGTAACAACAACTTGTGGAACATAAGTAAGAGATAGTTGAGGAATATAAAAGCTTCACACTTTAGAAGGTAAGCCACTGTCTAAGTGTTGAGGATTAGGAGGGATTTATTTTTCACAAAGGTAGGTGATTCTGCATCTGTCCAACRGCAGTTCAACCTTCTTGGAAGCATCTGGTGTTGGCCACTGTCCAGGCCAGAATACCAGACTAAGTGAACCTGTGGCCTGATCTAATGCAGAATGCTCTACAATCCTACAAAGTGGAACCATATCAAATTAATAGAATTACCAGAAAATTCAGTAAGGATGGTGAGGCAGTGTCTCTCATAGGAGGTGTCAGTACTGGAATAAATGAGTTATTTGATTGCAGTAAGCAAATCAAGCTGGATTCTCTCTGCAGCACAATAACAACAGATCGGGAGTATACAAAGCAGCACCAATGYGTAAAACTTAAACTACCTTTACTACACAAAACTGAGTTTAGATACATGCAGGACAGAGAAGCAAAGGCACAATATTCGTGAAAGTGTGGCCTTTTTATGCTATTTTGGAGACTAATTTACATACAAATAAAATGTCAGCTTATCTCATAACTGTCATGATAAATTGTAGCATTTAGACTTTTGCACAAGGTACTCTTTCTGTACCTTGTTAAAAAAAAGATCTTGGCCTTTTACCAAACACTAGGTTGATGCTCTGTCCACTGAAGTACATATACGAGAGGGAAATGGCCCTGGAAGTCGAGATAAACTAGATTCAGTTGCTTGCAAAGAACTTGCCTGCGTRTAACCTTGAACATATTTTTGTATCTCTCTGTAGATCATTTTATTCATCTGTAAAATGGCAGTAACAATAATTTTCCTGTTTCACTAGGTTCTTTGAAGTTTAATAGGTTGTTATGTTTATAGAGTATTTTTAGATGCTTGATTAGAAGCCAGGGGAAAACAATCTTTGCCTTCTTATGCTCCCCTGTTGTAGGACTGAATGACCATGGAGGTCTGGTAGGGGTAGGAGGAAAACTTCTGTAACAAGCCAGCAGCAAGTTGGGGTGGTCAAGCACCATGATAAAAGAAGCAGTTTTGGATCTCTGATTTTGGTTGAGAGATCCCATAATAGTCCATCCCACATGGCTTCTCCAGGCAAATCACCTTTCGACTTCAGTTTCTTCTGAAAGTGACTGCATGATTACCTGGCAGTGAGCTTAAAATGAAATAAGTGCCTGTAAGTAGGTTCAAACAATCTATTTTGAAATGTGACTCCTAAACKCTCTAAAATGAGCAAGTTATCTACTTTAGTCTGTAGAAAAGGTTAGATTTATTCCAGTGGTTACATGACTACTAATATGTACTGTGCTCTGAAGCATATGGTAATAGAAAATATAGTTTTGAATTAATTTGATGTGAATTAGTAAGCGATTTATTTGCTGAGAGTTGTTTGAGAGTGATGACATTTTCTGTCTCAATAGGATTTAAGAAGTCCAAAAGTGCACCTTTAGAGATCTGAGAATGGTCAATGTTGGGAAAGTAAATTTAAATAGGAATGAGCATGACTGAATGTCTCTTTTTTTTTTCACTTGCCTCTTTGTCATAAAAAAATTTGCAAAAAGCTTTTGGTAAATTGGTGGYCAGAGACTAAACTGGAGAGTCTGAAAATGCAGAAGTGGAAGAGAAGGGGGTGCAAACAATAGCATTTTGCCTTTTTGCTTTAGCACTCTTCTGTCTGTAAAATGTATAAGGCATGAATATTTCCTTGYGTTTTCTAGACTGATTAAGCTATCCTGATTTCAGTGGAGCAGGCAGGCTGGAATATCAAGTAGATACATTTTTACCAAACAAAATGTCTGATCTGTCTGCCAGATTTTACTAATGCGAGGAGACCTGCTCTACTCTTAAGCCATCGTATGCAGTGAGGATTGACCATTCAGCTGTATGGTTTGTACAAAAATGTGTAGAGCTTAAAAAGGACTTTGTTATTAGTCTACCAATTTTCTTAGAGCTGAGACGTTGCTCATCTTAGAGCCTTCTTGTGCAGTGCGCTTGGAGAAGATGTTGCACAGAGGGGGGAGTAGTCTTGTTGAGGAGCGAGTTGCTTGTAATTCAGTTTATTCTGCCCTCCCTTGGTTAAGGCCTGATTCTTGAGTTCCTTACAAAAAAGTGTCTAGTGTTCTCCTCCTTGCCCAGCAAGACCACATGCCAGCTGTTCCCAGCGATGCTTGCTCTGAGAACCATAAGGCAAAGCTGGGAAAGAAATGTAGTGTATGACTGCTTCCAGCTCTGTGTCATGGCTGAAGGTGGCCGGTGTTGGATCTGGTGTAATCTTTGTACACTTGTTTCTTGCTATTTCGTTGTTAAAGCATTCATGAAGGAGGTGGAAAGCTGGGAGCTTTAGCCGTTCCTGTACTGTTGTCTCCCTTGTCTTGGGGTGGCTTGCCTGTAATGTAAAGCTGGGAGCGAAATTTGAAATTTGTAAATTTGAAAAATGAGGGCAGCGTAGGGCAGTTTCATCTGGAATATCCAGTGTACTTAACAGATTTTTTTTTCTGAGAAATACTTAAATTAGAAAACATATTCAGGCTTTGAAGTTGGGGTTGTCCTGATTAGCTTGTTGACTTTCTTGTTCTGCGCCCTACAGATCTGGGCCAGCCGAGGCAGACCGCTGCGGAGGGCTGGGTGCAGAGTGGGCGCCAAGGGGAGGGAGCTTTCCCTGAAAACAGTTTTCTAGAAAATTACCCTCTCAAGACGGGAACTTTCTAGCTTTAGAGCATTATGACTACTTCATAATTACATAAGGGAAGAGTGGGGAAGATGTAGGTAGGAAGACTTCAGATCGTGTCAGACTTCATACACTTGGAGAGAGACAGACACTTTGGACACTTAGGAGATTTTTTTGTCTAAAGTACAGCAGACAGTCTTTGTAGCATATTTATGTGTAATGAGCTGGGTTTTTTTGTGTGTCTTGTTTTTTTTTTTTTGCTGTGAAAGAAAAAGAAAAAAAAAAGAGAGAAATTATAACCGTAGCAGTGTTTTCTCGTGCAGCTATAGTGAATATCCTGAGATCTCACATGATCAGCTGTCCTGATGGGGTGGAGTGTGGGAAGGTGTCAAAATAAGTCTCTCCATTTTTTTTTCTTAAAAGGGAAAGCCAGATGAGTGCCAAAAGCCCTGTTCTCTTCTGTAGCCCTGCAGTAACAAACTACGTGAATGTATGTTATTAAGATGATAAGATTAAATTTCTAGCTTCTAACATGCTATCACAACAGTAAAGGGGGAAAAAAGATCTTGAAAAAAATTATGAAAATTAGACTGATGGTCTCTTTTTAATAATAAGATCACTCCCAACCCCAACAGACAGTGTAGGCTGAAATTCCACAGGGCTTTTTTTGTGGTCCTGATGATTTTAATAATACTTTGTGCTATGTAACACCTTTCATTAGAGGATCACAAAGTGCTTTACAGTCACTAATTAATTAAGCCTCACAACACTCCTGTGAGATAGGTAAGTATTAGACATCTATTAAGCTGAGACAGCAAGAGTTAATGATTTTTTTGCTGCATTATTCTGGCAAAAATTATTGATGTTTAAGTGCAGTATGTGCATGATATGTTTGTGTGTGGGTGTGYAATATATATGAGTGTATAAGTATTAATTTTACTATCCCTTAACAAAGAGATCCTACTTCAGCATGTCRAGCATAAATGTGTATTTTCATTTAACTTTTTGTTGCTGCAGTGTATTCATGGATAACATCAGTGTTCAGAGACCTTTGGCTCAATTTGCTGTTTGTCTGCTTGTGCATCTACTTGTGCAAACATTAGTCAGTGGCGTATCACAAAGTTCAGACATCTTTCTAAATGTGTTATTCTGTTAAAAAAAAGCCCATGACTAAGACCTGGCCTAAACCTGCCGCACAAGCATAAAGCAATTAGCTTATTCTTGCAGTAGGCTTTGATGACAAATCACCACTTTCAATAAAAATAATGAGGGGCAACAGTGACCCATTGTGAGAGCTGGTGATCAGCAGATAATTAGCCAGCATCTTCACCAGGCATAAGGAGCCATCGATTATCAGGACTTGCCCTTCCTATTTTACAAGAGAATACTGGAGTCACTATGGTAATTCGTTATCCTTGAGTGACAGGCTGATTTTAGCAGGAGCTTCCACCTTCTGCTTCCAGGGATTCGCTGATGTGGGCAGCTGCTGGCCAGAAGAGCTTGCGTCCTCCAGTTAGGTGGATCGCGCAGAGTCACCCTGTCTGTTTTTGAGGGAAGTGGTGCGTAACTGCTGTTATTATTTCCACATTAAAGTATTTGAGGGTGATCATATCATGTAAAACAAACCTACATGTTTTAAAGCTAATGGCAACCTAATGAAAATACAATACTAAACCCCCTGGATTATAGAAACCAAGGATGGGTTCTGCAGCCTGTCTTTTGCTGAGGCGTTCCCTGAGCTCAGGAAGTCGTTTTGTTTGCACCAGGCTTCGTAATTCTTCTTCTCTTTTGAAAAGTCACCATTTCCAGTGATGAAAAGATAGTTCAGGCCCCATGTGTGATCAGCCCTTGGCCTCTTTGCTAAACAGCTACCAAACTTGCTTATTACTGTGATGGTGTTTTTGAGATGTGGATACGTGCCCACTAACAACTGAACTGATACCACTAAATTCATTTTAAGAGGGATACRAGGCAGCCAACAGATGATAACTTTCAATTGCTGACAGCAGAGCCGGGATTTGAACAGGTTATTTGTATGCCGTTATCAGTCCCCTTAGGCCAGTTCAGTTCTGTACAAAGCGCAATACCTATATATGGATTTTTAAGGTGCTCCCCTCTTGCCTTGTCCCCCAGCTTTTATCCAGCTAGGTTTCCATGCTTACTTTAAACTTTTTTTTTTTTTTTTGTGAACCTCACATCTGAAATAATTTTTGTCTCTCTTTCTCTATGTGTGTGTGTGTGTGTATGTGTGTGTGCATTTGCACATGTGTCTGCAGAAAGGGACATAACATTTCTTGTGCTTGACTGAAGCAGAGAACAGGGGCTCTCTGTATAGTGCCCACTAATAGATGCATGTGAATRTAAAATAGGAATAATAATGTTTTTAGTTAAAAAAGCATACTGTGAATGCATAATTTAGGAAGGAAAACCTTTTCTTTTGTTCTGTTTTGCAGATATACAGATCAGCTCTCAAAATGTCTTCTGTGTCTTCCGTGCATCTTCTAAGACAATTGCATTAGCCCGCCTGCTAGTTGACTAATAGAATTAATAATTGTAAAAAGCACTCTAAAGCCACATGCCTTATGAAGTCAATGCTGGGTATGATTTTACAAGTATGTGATCCATTTTTTTCAAGTGAAATTGTTAACTGAAAACGTTCTTGGCACACAATAAAACATTGTGCAATCTGTTATTTGTCTTAGAGATAATAATTTCAGAGTGGCTATATTCTTTCAATATCTAACTTATGACTTGTGAGGGAATGGTTTCTTCGATTTAGGAGTATTGCAAATGTAGTTTTATTTACATAATGTGTCTCTGAAAAATGATAGTGGTGGAATTCCAGTGACAAAAAAACCCACTGTGTCTTTTCTTACTGTCCCATTGAGTGGATATCAAACAAATAAATGACAGATGRTTTTTCAAAAAATAGAGTGAAAAAGGGGTGAAGATACTTTTAAATTCAACTTAAGAAAGTTTTGGTATTTAAATGAATGTTATCTTCTTTCCTTTCTTTCCCCAACTGTAGAATACCTCATTGAAAAGTTCCATTAGGCAAATATGAGATTTTTATTCTGTTTAMACGCAGACCCACAGACGTATCAGGAGAACTTGAACTGAAGTATCTAGATCTGGAATACTGTCTAGTTACACTGTATACATTCTACATTTTTCTTTACTTTGCTTTATAGGGATTTCTTTTTCTGTCTTTCTCTCTGATTTTCTTCTATCAGTTGCCATGAAGGTAGCAAATTGTCTCTAAACTTCCTTTATCTGCCAAAAATATCTGTAACAAAAACATTTTAAAACATYGCATATAGTCTTTTTTAATTCTGACTGAAGTAACAACCATGATATTTCCTTTCTTGATTTCTGAAGACTCCTTTCTCTATCCGCTAACTGCCATGAATTGTATGGTTTGGGATGTGTAACCAGATTACAAGAAGAAAAATACAGACTTAGGTGAACACCTACCAGATACGCTCACCCATATTTTTAGTGTATGTTAACCAAGAAGATTCCTGAAGCTCCACAGAAGAACAGTAATGTTAAAAGGCTGAGGCCGGTCTCTATGCCTTGAACTGTATACCTGTGTATGTGCTTTTGATGGGCTGAGTTTGTACTGAACAATTCTATTATTACCGCAGGAAATCTTCTTTTTCTCTTAGTTCTGAGTGACTTCATAGTTCAAGTTAGCGAGGGAAAAAAAAGTGAAATTCAGTGCATACTGGTAGGTGTGATTGACATTAAAGAGGAGAAGGCACTTGGTTCCCAAGCATGTATGCCTTCTACAGTAAGGAATCGCAGTAGGCATTTAAGAAACCTATTAAGAGCACACGGAGTGTCAACATTTGTGTAATGTGAGCTGGCTCTCTGTGTGAAAGCAGCCTCGCTGTAGACGATGCTGCCTGTGGATCAGCTCAACCACAAAGACAACAGAGCCAACCCAAGACACAAGTTGAACACTTCCCCTAAGAAGTTGTCTGTTTTTATCAACATAGCATACAGTGCCCTTTCATGTGGAGCAGATGTAAATAAGAGGATGTGCAGACGCCAGTTCATTTATTTTTAACCTGCGTCCCCGGCCGTACTTCTCAAAGCACAGTTTTGAGRAGGCCATTCTCAGCTTTTCAAGGTCTGGATATAGTGGCACTGAGAGCACATCAGTGGTGCTCCCAGATCTCCAGGTGCTCCTCCATTCACAGGGCAGTAGGTAGCATCTCCACACRCACCCGGCCATGGCTGGCCTGGGAAGGGAGGCTCAGGCTTCGTTCTGCAGCTCAGCTCTCGCATGTGGTGCTGCGATCTGCTGCCACCAGTCCACATGCGATTCAGTGAAAGGAAACATCCCTCACTGCATACAGCACTGGCAAAGATAAGAGCACAGAAGAAGTTGTAGCACATCTGTCTTCTGCACATAGCTAGCATGTGAATGCAAATGGGTCAAAATAGCTGGTGAGGAACATCAGATCCAGAACCTGGAAGTGGAGAGTGTAGGGAGGTTTCATACTTTTTTCTTCCAAGAAGACTGAGGGAGGTGAAGATAGGTAGTGAATCAGGAATTAGCTTTCTACCTGTATATGCTGATTATTTGATCTTTCATAATAACCACTGTGCAGCTAAATCATCAGTGGCACACTGCTTCTTTCTCTCTGATCCTTATTGCTGTCCTATCCAAGCTTTCTTAAATAGATTCTGAAAGTGTACCTGCACACTTGGCAGTCGGGGCTCTCCCTGGAACGACGACTGAGCAGAGGAGCATGGAGCAGTTCTGCTCCATGTGGATTCCAGGTGTTTTCTGGGTAGATCCCTGCTCAGCAACACAGCAATGTCAAATGTCTGGATTCAGGCCTGTAAAATTTTATTGGCAGTGGGTTACTGAATATAGTTTCTTTCGTTTGGCAAATAGAACTAATTATATGAATAATGGACTGTGGGGCCAGACTCTAGAATTTCCGTATAATCCTGTTTGAAGTTTATGGGCAGTAGGAGGGGGAGCTTTTGTTATGGAGAAACTGATACCTGCTTAGGATAGATACTTTGTCTAAAACCTCAAAGTCTGCTAAATCGGTTTCCTTCATAATAACTTGTTTAAGTGCCCCTAGCTATGCCTTTTAGATATATTTCTGCTAAGCTACATTATATGTAGTTGTGCAGTGTACAGATATTAGACTGAAAAAGTTTATTTTTCCTCTTAGTACTTAAATTTTTTTTTAAATGAAGCATTTAGTTTAAATTATGTCTACTATTAACTGACTGTTATTTTCAGAAAAGATAATGAAACCTATGATGCACTTACTCTGGTGGAAGTGTTTTCATAGGCTTTGCAGTTCTCTTTCAATTGAGGTCAGTCTCAGTGTGACTTTTTTTTAAATAAAGTTCCTGKTTTTTGCATAGACAATTGAAAACCTATTTCACAAAAATTTTCTCCTAAGGTTTATATATTCATATAGTTCAGAATGCTTTAAAAAGTGGGAGGCTTATAATCTGTTAAATATGTTGAATAATTATATAGGGATTTTTTTTTGCTTCTTTTCTTTCTTTCTTTTCTTTTTTTTTGTGGTAGATATGGTCCGGAAAAAGAACCCCCCTCTAAGAAACGTTGCTAGTGAAGGTGAGGCACAGACCCTTGAGTCTACAGGTACTGAAAGTGAAGAGTCTGGAAGGAAAAAAGAATTTCCCACAGATCAGATGCAAGAAAACACTGACCAGGGTGATGCGGCAGAGTTAAATAACAAGGAGGAACTTTGCACGCATGTCCAAGAGCCATCTCCCAGCATTAAAAAGGACTTGAAAAGCTCAGTGCTGAGTGAAAAGGCTGGCTTCAATTATGAAAGCCACAATAAGGGAGGAAATGTTCCATCCTTCCCTCATGATGAGGTGACAGACAGAAATATGCTGGCTTTCTCATCTCCAGCTGTTGGGGGAATCTGTGAGCCCTTGAAGTCTCCTCAAAAATCAGATGCAGATGACACCCAAGATGTGGTCTGTACCCCGTCAGGAGATGCAGTGGAGACAAACGAGGAGCATCAGATGTCGCCAAAAGCTTCAGATGAAACAGTGCAAGTGCAAAGTGGTCAAACTGACGGTCAAGGCTCAAGCCCGGTCCCCATGGCCTCAAAAAACCCACAAGTGCCTTCAGATGGGGGTTTAAGGCTGAACAAATCAAAAGCAGATTTGTTGGTAAATGATAACCCAGATACGGCGCCTCTGTCTCCAGAGCTTCAGGACTTCAAATGCAACATCTGTGGATATGGTTACTACGGGAACGACCCCACAGATCTCATCAAACACTTCCGCAAGTACCACCTAGGACTGCACAACCGCACCAGGCAGGATGCTGAGCTCGACACTAAAATTTTGGCTCTCCACAACATGGTGCAATTCAGCCACTCCAAAGACTTCCAGAAAGTCAACCGCACTGTGCTTTCAGGGGTGCTGCAGGACATCAATTCTCAGAGGCCTGTCTTATTAAATGGGACTTATGATGTGCAGGTTTGTATTTCCCCAGTCTCCCTGCTTCTTCTGCCTTCTCTCTGAACTGCCAAGTCACTTATTTACAAAGCATCTCCTACCTACGCAATTGAAATATGTAATATAACCTGCTTAAACCTTAAGAACCATTTTGGTCTATTTTAGCCAGTATCTACCAGCTTGCCGGTGACTATGGATTACTGAAATCGTTACCCAAGAAGGGATATATCAGGATTTCTGAAGCTCTGTGTAATATCTTATACAGTAGAGTAGTACCTGGCTTTTTGGTTAGTGATATTTCTATTTGTAATCATAGTGGTAATAGATAGAATAAGATTTTATAAAGCAAACAGGCAGCTTGCTGAACTGGTAATCCTATCTGAAGGATTCTCTATCATGGAAAAAAAAGAGAAAATRACAGCAAAAAATAACAACCAGATAGACAAAAGTCTGCAGCTGGAAATTAAAAATATAATTCTAAGTATTCAGCTGATGGGAGACGAGATTTGGCGTATTGATTCTTTATTAAGATAAAATAAACTACAAGTCTTGGCAACTCTGAAGCTGTCCAGTGCCAGAAAAACAGGATACACAATGGGTATTTAAGAAGTTTTAAAAGTAACAGTAACGCTGTTACTTCACATTAGTGAGACTGTAAAGAAAGAACTATTGCCTCAGCCATTTTCTTGTGTATTTTTAGCACTGAAGAAACTACGTGCAGATACTGCTGTAAAAAAAATCATTTTACCTTAAAGAAGTATATCTAAAACCTGTACATGGAGTCTATATTGGTAGTTTCTTAGCAGTTAGTATTTAATTAGTTAAAAATTATCTTTGGTGCTGCTTTTTTTTTTTTTTTTTTTTTAATGATGAGCTGAAAGATGTGCTAGAATACCTCAGTATTCTGTGATACAAAAATCCAGGTTTTTAAGGCAAAAAAGATCAGTAACAAAAATTGCATGCAAAATGAGTTCAGATGTCTGTCCAATTTCAAGAGCATGTTTTCATAGGACATGATACCTGTYCTGGCAGAAGTGACCAGACAAAACTCTGAAGTATGTTTAAAAAAAAGACAGACAGTGGAAAACTTTTAATAATACTTGCAGAAGCTTTAGCTATCAGAGAGAATTTTCGCGAAAGAGGTTAACTTAGCTAATTCCTAACTTCAAGTAAGAGGCAGAAACAGGAACACAAGTCAGGAACTTGAAGCTTTTGAAGTGATTTAAACTTTTCCTCTTTTTTCAGAAACTCTACAACTTCTTTGTGGAGCAGCAAATCAAACTTAAGATCGTTATTATGCCTAAAAGCTACAATCTTTGAACTGCTGTCTTATTAAAAGATCACTTCACTGTCTCGTGTCAGACACTCTGTCCTGTCAAACCGTGATTAGAAAGCAAATACGTGATTTAGTTTAAAGAGGTTGGAAGTGAATAATGTCAGAATGTGAAATGATGGTTTATAATTAGCGCATAGTATGATGTTAATACCTGGATTTCCTGCTATAGTTTCAGTTTGCTGACTCCAGGGACAGCATCTTAGAGCAACTGATCCGTGCTGTCAGGAAGACATTCAAACTGGAACAGCTCAGGCGTACAGTATAGAGGAATTTGAGTTTCTAAACACACTTTCATTTCCTCCAAACAATTGTTTCGTTAGGTCCTTAGTTATTTATAGGAAAGTTTATGCTTGATTAGAATGAGCTGGACACTTTTCCTATGCAGTGTTTTCAGAAATAAAACAGATGTGTGAGCTATCTCAGTTTGAACTGATAGAAGCAGAAATAAAACAGCTGAACCTAGACTATACTTGTCTACTAAGCCCTGGCAGTAAGATACTGCAGGGAAGACAAAAAGTGGTAGGAAACAGCCCATAGATAATCTACTTAAGATCAGTCTTTTCTCAGACCCAAAACATTTTTCCAAAGTAGAACAGACAGCCTATACAATGTTGGCAATTTATTTTAAAGAAAAAATTGGATCTGGAAAGTTAATTTTTAAGAGTGCTAATTTTCCCTCCCCGATTTGGGAAGAGAAGATTAAATAAGCTTTTGTGCCAAATGCCATACTTCATCACTTGCACATGCACCAGATGTTGATCCAGAACATGTCAGAAGATAAGTAACTGATTAATATTTTTATGTTTTCTCCTCCCCCACTCCCGATACAGAGCAGCCTTGTGAGATTCATAAACATAGTAAAAGAACATCTGAAATTCCACCCACACATGTTTATATTGCTACTATGACCATGTTGGAGGGGATTTTTCTCAGGCATCTGAAAGGCTGGCCTCTCCTGCCAAAAGGAAGCGTTGTATTGATTAAAGTTCCAGTTGAAATTGGTTCACTCAGAGTCCTCCGTAAGAAGGAGAAGGAGCTGAGCTTGAAGCACTGATGCTCATCTAAACAGCATTATCTCAGTTAGATGCTGGGCTAAAGGCAAATAATCCCTTCATAATTAACTGGAAACAGTGGACTGAGATTAAGTCTGATTTATTGATCTCATTGCACTTAACAAACTGTTCTGTTGTAGCTGGGGTGGAAGTTATTGACAGATTTACGATGTCAGGCTGGGGAGCTGGGACCAGAGGCCAGAGGATGAAGATCGGTAATTTTGATCTGGCTCACGGTGGTTAGCCGGAGACCATGGTATATGATGGTATGTACCAGTGAGATGTGCTGTTGACCCCCAGAATTTGTAGTCATAACAAAAAAAGAAGCAAAAAACAATGGGAAAATGTCAGAATGCAGAAAAATCCAGTGTCTGCTCTTAGGTGGCACTGTGAACCCTTTGCCAATGGCTTGGAGGAAAGCATTTAAATGCATTCTTTGAATCATGCCACACAAGTAATACCTGTCCTAGAAAACTTAAAAATAGAAATCCCCAAACCATAAAGCCAAATTTTTATTGTACTGCAGTCGGCAGAAAATTAAGGTTACACGTTTGGCTTCACATCCAGGTATATGAATGCTATGATCATGTTTTGTCATACATAAAGTGGATTTGGTTAGGAATGGTATAAATAATTCAGGCTTCCTGGCCTTCGGTGTAAATCTCCTGTGTAGATTTCTTTTTGATTAGAATATTTAATCAAGCAAGACATCTTTGTCTTCTCTGAAGATACAATATACGTTGGAAATTATCTGCTTGTATTATCTGTTCCCATTTGCTTTCACAGCTGTGTTTAGTTCATTGAGTTGTAATAAATTCCATAGGACTAGGTAAATTCACTGAGCAGTTTCTGGAAGATTAACTTTCTTTTTGGTATTAGATATTAGAAAACATTTACTAGCACATTGCTGAATCCACAGAGAAGGTGTTATCAGCTTTATGGCTGTTACCAGAATAATATTTGTAATGAGATTGATGGCCATTGGTTAATTTTTCTTCAGTTTTGATTAACTGGTCAATCTCTCAGCTTTGTCTTACTAGAAATTTTAGCCTAAACATGGTTTTGCAGATATGCCTGGAACATTGGAGTTTAGGCTGGATCTAAACAAAGACAAATTTTACTTAAAATTCAGATGACTAAGTTAAGAGCCATGATCCTGAAAACCATTGCTATCCTGCTGTATGACTGAGGCTCCTTCTGTGTTTGGTCTACTGAGTCTTTAACATGAAGTGTGGAAAGGTCTAGAAGCAAGCACGCGTCTTGCCAATAGGTAGGAGTCTTTTCTCTATCTCTGAGTTATGTCATGAGGATTGAGTGGGACGGCTTCAACAGAAAGGCTGGAGAGCATCGTCTTCCCCGAATCAGCCTGTAGCTAAGGCGTTAGGACGTTGTCCAGCGGGGGAGAAGTGGGTTTGAATCCCCTTGGACAGAGCAAGGAAAGGAGCCTAGTTTTCCTGTTTCCTGAACAAGTGTTCAAGCCATTAGGCTATTGTATAAAAGGGAGCGTGACCCCGTTTCCTGATTTGTTTTAAAAGAAAACAGTGTCCTTCAAAGAATGGACAGAAACGTCTGCATTTAGGTGAGGGTTTCAGATGGCATGTCCCAAGGGAGGAGAAGTGTATTCATGCAGCCATGAATAAAGACATACTGCAGTGCTCAGCATTTCTTACGATCATTCTAGGCAGCTCTGCATTGTGTGTGTGAGCTCTGAGTAGCTTCCTGCTCAGCATGGCCGTGTCTTCTGGAGCTTATTTTCAGAAATCTGCCTCCTCATGTGTCTAGTCATTACAGAGATTCAGGCTTCTGTATGAAAGTACTAAAAAGTAATTTTTCAGATCCAGCCCTTTCATTTGATTCTGTCATAGTTTTAGATACTGGCAGTAGACTGTCGTAAAGGTTGAGATGACAAATTTCTGACGGGTCATGTGACAATGAAGGTCACTCCAAAGTTTCCTAATTGTATTCTAGAGAGTCGAGAAAAAGGTATTACATTAACCGTCAGATTAACTAACTCCCACAGCGTAATGGAAGGTTGGCAGCGGATTTTTCTTTTGAGGTTCTAGACATTCAGTATTTTAAGGTTTGTCCTACATTACTCAAACAAATCCTATGTGATGTATGAATATGGGTAACAACTTTTCCAAGATTTTCATAGCAACTGAGAACACTTCTGGATGTCCAGCTGCTTGGCTGCCCAGTGGCCTACAAAGGGGCAGAAGGGCCCATGCAAATGGGGTGTATAAAGCTCTTTCTATTTTCTCCATTATAAATCAGTGTTAGACTTCTTGTGCATATGCAAAGCTCTGTATGTGTGATTTTTAGTGTTCTGGATTTCAGTATATCAAATCTGGCAGCTTTTTTCACATTGGAAGTACGTGACCAGTAACACAACTTATAATTAAAGTCTGGGGTGACTAGGATTCAACTGAATAAGAACCAGTGGTTTTATTATTAATAGCTTCTGCTTTTCATCTTCTGCTCTCATATTAGTAGTTTGACTGAACATGAGGCTGTGAAAGTAAGGATAAAAAAATACTTAAGGGTCTGCAGGGGTACAGATGTTATCAGCATCCCTCCTGATGCATATGGTTTCCTCTACACTTTAGGTAGTTTGTCAAAGAAATTCTTATGGATATGGAAAGAATCTATACTGGAGGCATAAATAAGTACAGCATGTATTTTTGTATTAGCAACAAATCAAACCTCTTTATAGTTCAGCCTTGTAAGCTTCCTGTCAGGTGACATAAATACACAGCTAATGGACATTAGTAAATGAAAAAATGTATATAAATGAATTTCATTTTCCTYGCATGCTTGGAGAAATGGGTCCGAATGTTATGATGTTGGTCTTACTGACTTTATTTCTGATTGTCCATRAAATTAGATCTAAATATATTGATCAGCCATTGGTGCATATGACATATCCTGATTTTTTGGACCAAGTCATGTAGTTCTGGTTTTGAAGGAAGTGCCTAAAATAGCACTTGCATGAAGGTGAGGTGTCTCAGAAAGGCTTGATTCATCTGTGAGCTAGCTGTGCTGCCAGTGCTCACTGGGGACTTCCCTGTTTGAACTAAAGGCTGTCCGGCTGTCTTGGGTGTTGCATCTGCGTATGTGCATACCTGTTTATTCTGAGTTTTATTTCTGGATCATGAGCAGATTTGGAGACTGCCTTCACGCAGAGAGTCACACCTCATAAACACAGGAGTCTGGACTCTACTTTAAATTACAGACTTGAAAAAGAAATGGTGGTAGGTGAAGAAATGAGTGGTGCAAAAGGTACACAACTTTATGTGTATACATGCTCATATATATATATATATATATGCGTATATTTATAATATACATATGTGTGTATACATATATGTACTTTTATATTTTTGTGTACATGCATATATACATATTACCTACTATGTGAAAAAGGATTTGTGGTCTTGTAGGTATCTATGTTCTTTACTGAATTTAGTCCATAAGTAAAAATTTATATTCATATGCGTGGTAGAAATTCTTTATATCATTTATGTGGACACATTAACAAGTTTACTATTCAGAATGATATGCTGTGATTTACAGCATGTCAGCTACTAAATGGTAAGTGCCTGTGAACATTCACTTGCTCTCTAACAGAAATGAGCTATTTTTGCCTTCTTTCAGTGAGAAACAGTCTACTCTCAAATTAGAGTATTCATGTGGGCAGTTACTGCAGAAGAACTGACGTGATGTGTATTCACAGCTTTCAAGGCAAAGTTGTTTATGTGTTCCTCATCTTTATGCCAGGGATATCTGGTAGTGTTTGAAGACTGGTTAATGAAGAAAGTTGGTTAGACTACTAATAATCAAGAATATATTTAAAGATATACTGCTAAGCTAGCCCGCTAAATACTAATGATGAGAGCTCAAAAAATACAGTTACTGAGTTACTAGGAAAAAAAAAAAAAAAAGGGGGGGGGGGAAAGATGCTAGATTTTCTTTTGGTGTAAATCAGTGCAAGTTTGCCTCAAAGTCTGTGAAATTGTGTGAGTTTACAGTAGCCAAGGCACTCTCTGGTAATTTTATGTGTACAGAGAGAGTATTATAAAGGATGGTACTTCCTTTTAATGCTAGATATTGGTATGCTAGCATTATTTAGCAAATGGAAGTCTCTATTCCATGTTCCTTACTTTTATTGTTTTTGCATATCTGGTCTCCTGGCCTTAATCTAAGTCCTGCTGTTGTTTTGTCCCAGTCTTTGCTTTAAAAATATCTTAGTCTGCTACCTTTCATATTCTAATGTCAAAAAACATACTGGCTTCAATGGCAATAGAATAAATCTTGAGAAGAATACTCTCATTTCAAATGAATGTGACCAGATAATATGGTTTCTTGTTTTGGTAAATACCAGTAGCCCAGAAAGACAGGAGTTTGCAGTCAATCTTTGCCTCACTTATGCAACATAGTTCTATCTACAGATACAGTTAATCATAGTATAGTAAACAGTTTCAAGAGTAAATATACTCTTGAGGATTATCATAGTTGTGCATGTACAGGGAGAGATAGAGCGAGCGAGCGAGTTCTCCGTACTGGACTGGAGAGAACTGGGTGGTGTTACACAAACTTGCATGAAAGCCAAGAATCTGTTCTGGCCTGCATGACATGAAGAACTTCATAAATGTGGGATGGTGAAAATGTTCCGGATGCTATATTGCACAAAGCAAATGAATGAAGAAGAACATTAGAAAATATTTTAGGATTAGAAGATTAAGAGTAATTGGCTATGGCAGACTGGATGGCTCAGGAGGCTGGAAGGAATCTAGAGCCTTTCACCTCCTTATTAGCCAGAGATGTAAGCCAGGTAATCAAAAAGAACATTTATTAACATTTGATGTTCTGAATTTGGATGTTAGTCTAATGTCTAATCAGTAGTTGCAGCAGAGGCAAGGGGTCAAAAGCAGCTTTACCGCGTGCATGTAAGTCTTAAGGTTGACTCCCTTGTGTGGTTATAGACCACTAGTTCTGCTGGTGGATTTTTTTTCGTGAAATAAATTATTACAGGAGCTGGCTGATTTTATCTTCCTTGGTAAATTTTGTATTTTCTGTAAGTGGAAAACTATTTTTAAACTGCTTTGGCGTAATAATGACTTAAGAACTTCAAAAAGAAGGTGGGAGAATAGAGTAACATAGCATTTGGATCAAAGATAGATTATATATGAAACACAGGTTTTTAAAAACTGAAAGTACCTATCCTAGCCCTAGTCCATCTATTCTGTGAAATCGTTATTTTTGATTTGAATAATTAAGGTAATACATATCTGTAGGAAACATATAGTGCAATTATACTGCTTTGTTGAAGTATTTGCCAACATGCTGTAGAAATAATGTTTTGAAATGTTGTCAATTATCCTGTTATCTTTTTTTTCTCTTCCTAGCTATTTTTAGAAATGTGGATGTATGTGAGGAGATAGTTTAGTTGTATTAAGACGTGATCTTCTATCCTTGTGGTAATTTTAGTCCTGGTCTTTCGGATTTTTATAATTTTCCTAATTAATATTTAAAAATCAGAGATTTGAGTTTCAGTGAGTCTTATTGTGAAATGTATTTTAGTTTAATCTCAAATGGAGATACAGCTTTGAAGAGTGATTTTTGAAGACTGCTAGTGCAACCATCCAAAGCACAGTAATGCAGAACCCATTTGAATAGCCATCCTTTTCCTATGGAGCATAATAATTGATCCATGTATAGATAATAAAAGGAAAGATTTGGGAAGATGTTATATGAGCAATGCGTAAAACTGCTTTCATCCCTGCCTGCTGGCCCCCTCAGGAAAAAAAAAAAAAGTTATTCATGCCCTCTTCATGACATCTTCTCATCCAAGATAGAGGATGTAGATGACACCTTGGCTACTGGTCTAACCAGAACCACTATTTTTGTGATTTTTTTTCCACTAAAGTGTCTTATTCTTTAAGAGATTTATGCGTTCTTTATACTGCCTGTATTACAGTGATTGAGGTACTGCAGGAATAAGTGATTACCCCAAGATCTCACAAGAAAACAGTAGTGAAGGAAAAAACTAAATCACGGGACTCAGTCAACTCCCTACAAATGTCCTGTATATTAAATGCCTTTTAAAAAGAGAATCCTGAAGATAAATTTTCTCATGTGATTATTGAAGGAGCCATTTATCTAAAGGATCCTTAGATTTCCAGTCCAGTCTGTACCTGTACATGCAAGGGTCACTGGTTATATGAAAGGGAACTTTAGACTTCATAACTCTTAATAGAATCACAGAATTTTAGCATTGCTTTTGTTTCTTCCTTCTGATTTGTGTTAGGGAAGAGCATCTGTATAAGAAGATACAACTACAAGGGCAGAGCAGGGGAGCAGGTTTTTCTTAGCTCAAAATGAAATACATGAACAAATACTTAAAACTAGTACCTCTGCTATCTTGAAGAAATGTGGATATTGATTTCTAAGGTATACATACTTCTTTTTCTTCTTCTTTCACCTTGTTTCTCTCCTTTATTTTTCCTCTTTCTGGGGAAGGTAAGAGAAAGCGAGAGAGTAAGGACAGTTCCATATCCAGTGGAGGAGTCTGCTGCCCCTTCACGGAGATGCGCTGTGTGAACGACAATCCTGAGTCTCAGGCTGAGGCTCGAGGAGAATGCAGCAACCCAAGCAGCTCTGCGAGCGTGCAGGCTGCGCCCGGGACTGGCTCGCTGAAAGATGAAGCAGCTTCAGTTCATACCGTTACTGTTTTCCTYCAAGGCTTCTCCCAACCTCTTTACGCGGAAGCCAGTTTCTGTAGTTCTCTCGTTCTTTAGCTTTTGCGTGTAATAACATTAAGATGACCCTGTATTASCTTTTATGCACACAATCAAATAGGATGTGTATGTTTTGGATTGTGGCAGGRTACTCAGGGAAATGAATGCCAACCTGATAATTGATAATCAATTCCATTCTAGTACTTTCAAGATTGTTTCTTTCCTCCTATTGCAACTGGCAAACAAGAATTAAACTAGGTAAAATACTTAGAATTAAACTAAGTAAATACTTAGATTTGCTTTATCTTCTTCAGATGCAGAGAAGGAAGTATTAGCATGAGATATAAATTTGCTGTGTAGGCCACTAAGCAGCATTAGCAAAAGTTACTGAAATGTTGTAATTTACAGTTAGTCCATTGTATAAAATGCTAATACTAATGTTTTTCCGGTGTTCAGAAGTTAATTCTTTCAGCARTTCCGGAGTGATCAGGAATGAACGGCAGCTGAAATTGTCACTCACAATTTTTACAAGTGTCTGCAGAGTGTCTGCAAAATAGGTAGCCTCTGTGAATGGATACCTAAGAATAATGGACATATACTCGTTAGAACCACTTAGAGGTAAAATATTTTGGCCRGTTCATAAAGCTAACATAAGTAACTAAGTAAATGAGCCAAAACAGATCCCTTGCAACTCAGGAAATCCCACGGTGAGCTGCTATTATTTCCTGTTTACCATAATTCCATCAATGCTCTTTTTAAGCTGTCTTTCGGCACCGTGAGACCTTGAACATTGAATTAATGCAGTGGATGGAGACCTCGTGTGCCAGACACTATGGAGTGAGCCCAAATCCCACTATTGTCAGTGAGTCAGGCTCAGTATGGTTTTTGTCTCCAGTTCTTGCTAGCCATAAAATGAATAAAACAAGGCATCTTCTGCAGTACAGAAGGTCTATTAAAACATTCCTCTTCCAAAGAGCCTCTTCAAATCTTGATTTAACTTGATGTAACAAAACATGCTAGTCATAACTTGGTATCAGAACTTGGAATTCCAGTTTCAATGTAAATGTTACTGTAGTTAAATCCTAGTTATTTGGCTGTGGCTCACCATTGCCAATTGAAATTTGTTTTCTAAACAAATAGAAATCAATTTTCAGTTCATTAGAGGGGAAAAAAAAATAGTTTCAACCAGCATATGGGAATTGTATTTTCTTTTAAGAGAAGAATCAGAGGCTGAAAAGCAGCTCATTGTATCATGATTTAGCAGCACATTGGCTCACTATACATGCTCTGTTCTGGTGGCACACACAGTCTAGCATCTCATTCTCCAAACTAAATGGCTAAAAGACATTTGTATTATATGCATTTAAAAATATTTACATTTTCTGTGCTCTGTATGTCTGAGTCTTTCCGTATGGTGGGATACTGAATGAGCAGTGATCACATACTTTGTTTGTGGCACAGCTGTTGAGGAGAAGAAAAATAATTACACYATTTGCTTAACGCATTACAACTGAATCCTGCAGAAGTGTAGTAATATGCTTACTCGTTGGGGGAATGAAAATCTAACCCCTCGTGGAAATTTTATATTCCCTGTAAGGCATCTCTTAGACATAGAAATTGAGAACATGGCGCGAGGATGCTTCCACCCATGTCTTTGATACGGTGGAGTAGACTGGATGTTGGCAAAGGCGTAGGTGGCTGTGAATTTCGGATGTGAAGAGGAGTTATTTTCTGGATGCTGTGTAGTTTTTATTAATTTTTGGAAGGGTAGCAGAGGTGACGTTTCTGTCAGGAGTTTTTATTTTTTCTTTTTCTTTTTTCTTTTTTCTTTTTTTTTGGCTTCCAAACCAATGGTACAGTAGCGGCAAATCTCCCCCTGATGTCAGTGGGCAGGTGTGGTGCACTCCTGGGAAGGGCCGGCTCGGAGAACACCCCTTCCACTAACATAAGCCTGGAAGCCGCTCTTCCTTCCTGCAGACCAGTCTGCTCCTAGGTCATGAGAACAGCAAAGCAGATCTACCTTTTTTTTCCCTTTTCTTTTTAATTAGTGATGTCAGGGACTTGGGTGTGGTAGGCTGATTTGCCACATACCATTTTTTTACTGTAGTTTTTCCATCTTCATTTTACTAAATTGAGCTCTATGTATGAGAGGGAGAGAAGATTTCCTTGGAGAACATTTGCACTGAGTGATCTGTGAGTAAACAGCCTTTCATTTCAGACATCGGCTGCTGCAGCTTTCTTAAAAGGAGTCTTGATGGATATTGGATACTCTTATAAATAAGAATGTTCTTTGTAGGAACTGGTTGTACTGCAACCCAAAAAACTACAGTCACGTTTTTAAATTCAGTTATTTTTTTGCTCTTATTTAGAAAGCAAGTCTCTTGGGCTGTTAAGCATGAATACCATTAAAACACATAAGTGTGTTGATAGAAAAAGACACAAGGCCCATTCTTTAGTCCACACATGGTGTGTGTGTGTGTGTGTGTGTGTGTGTACATATATATACATATATATATGTATATATACACACACATGCGCACACACACACACACATATACACACATACATGCGTACATATGCTGAGATATAGGATAGATAGATAGATAGATATCCCAGCAAAGTCTCCCATCAAAGGGTTCAAGGCTTCGGGAAAGGATTATTGGATCTTCTGCCAATGATATAATTTAGTGAATTAGTGACRGAAGGAATAACCTGTTAGAGAATTTTGTGTTCAGGTCATGTTTCTGATACGTGCCTCAGTTTCCCCAAATGGAAACATTTAATATTCGTATGGAATGTATATTCAACTTCGTGAATCATTGCAAAATGTTCGGCAACAAGTGCTAAGTGAGTGAGAATATRTGTGATATCTTACTGCATTAGTACAAATGTACAAATGGAAATGGTGGTGGAAGTTAGTGAAAAAGGCTTACAAATTGACTGCTCTTTTTTTCTTCCTTGCTATTTGAGTAAATCTAAARTGGAGCTAAAAGGACCTTATTCTTTATTCACAGGTTACTTTAGGTGGAACCTTTATTGGCATTGGGCGGAAAACTCCAGATTGCCAAGGCAACACCAAGTACTTCCGCTGCAAATTCTGCAATTTCACCTACATGGGCAACTCGTCCACTGAACTAGAGCAACACTTCTTACAGACTCACCCAAACAAAATGAAAGCAGCCCTTCCCTCCTCTGATTCTGGTAAAACTTCAGAGAAAAACTCCAATAAATCCAGTCCTACTCTTCGACCATGTGATTCTGGAGACTTGGGGAAGTGGCAAGACAGAATCACTGTAAAAGCAGGAGATGATACACCAGTTGGATATTCGGTGCCCATCAAGCCAATAGATTCCTCTAGACAAAACGGTACCGATACAACCAGTTACTACTGGTGTAAATTTTGCAGTTTCAGCTGTGAATCGTCCAGCTCATTGAAACTCTTAGAACATTACAGCAAACAGCATGGGGGAAACCAGTCAGGAAGCCTGCACCCAGACCTGAATGATAAGCTTTCTAGGGGCTCTGTCATTAACCAGAATGATCTAGCCAAAAATGCAGATGGGGAGTTAGTGACAAAGACAGAAAAGGGTTCAAGCATGGCAAAAAAGAAAGACTTGACTAGCAAAGGAGCAGAGGACAGCATGGTGACAAGCTACAACTGTCAGTTCTGTGACTTTAGGTACTCAAAGAGCCATGGCCCAGACGTAATAGTGGTGGGCCCACTTCTCCGTCACTATCAGCAGCTCCACAACATTCATAAGTGTACCATTAAGCACTGTCAGTTCTGTCCCCGAGGCCTCTGCAGCCCAGAAAAGCACCTTGGAGAAATTACTTACCCATTTGCTTGCCGAAAAAGTAATTGTTCCCACTGTGCTCTCTTGCTTTTGCACCTGTCTCCAGGGGTGACAGGAAGCTCTAGAGTCAAACACCAGTGCCATCAGTGCTCATTCTCCACTCCCGACGTCGACGTTCTCCTGCTGCATTATGAGAATGCCCACGAAGCCCAGGCATCCGATGTCAAACCAGAAACAAATACCCTGCAGGGGACCGAGGGGCCGCTGACTCTCAAAGAGAACAAAGAACACTCATGTACCAAATGTGACTTTACCACCCAGGTGGAAGAAGAGATTTCCCGACACTACAGGTACGGTGCAGTTTAAAATGATTAATAGGAGAAACCCAAACAAACAGCCCTCCCTTCATTCCTTACTTAAATATCGCTGTTCCCCAAACATCCAAAAATCAAAATAGGAATATATATAGATATAAATCTTTATAGCTAGGGTCCAATCCAGCATCCACTTTGTGTTGGAAAAACACCAGCTAAGTTAGTGGGTTTAATTACATATTGAAACCTGTGTGATGAAGAGGGAAGTTTGGATTTGTATATAGATGTTGCAGTTCTAGCATATTTGAGGTTTAGTCAACTATTTTCCACCCAGAATCTTTTAGGTACTACTTTAATATAGGCTTTTTTTTTTTTTTTTTTTTTTTTTTTTTTTTTTAAGCAGAAAACTGGCATCTTCATTTGTAGGGGGTGGAACACAAATGGGCTCACTTTGCAAGACAGACTATGAATCCTTTCATGCTCTGTAACAGCGCTTCAATGTACTACCTTTTTGTAGTATTTTCCATGCCCAAGTCCAGCAATGCAGTAATTAGTTTAAGAGCATTCCACTGCTGTTTTGGTGTTGGTTTCACACTGGGAGCAGACACTCTTTTGTCTGTTGATGTCATCCCTCGAGATCCTTTTGCAGATGATTATTTTTGTGTTGCTGGTTCACAGTGTCATTCTATTTATTTTAAATGCTAATGTTCCTATTTGGAGGTGGACTGAGCCAGTCTCCTGACTCAGTCTGACACAATGTCATGATGGCAGCCAACTCCCTGTTAAACTTTTTGGGTCAATTCCTTTGCTGTTATAAACTGGCAGTCCAGTTTACATCAGAGGAGGATCTGGCTCCAGGACTTCGTGAAGAGCAACAGCTATGTACTGCTGCAAAAGCAATGTTAAATACTAGAAAATCATGCTGAATATGTTAATAGTTAAGATTAATGCGTCAACAACAACGGAAAGCTCGGTATCTCGTCTGAAAGATCTTTGCATGGAAGCCAGCTAGCATGAAGACAAAAGAAGATGCATTTTCAAAGCTAAAGCTTTGTTAAAAGCACAGGAAACTGTGCCACATTTGGTAGATTCCAAGACATCCAAAATTAACAAAGGCAGACTGGGGCATGATACTTTAATAGAGATTAAAGCTGGGGGCATCCAAATGTTGCCCAACAGAGGGCTGTGTTGGCAATGTATCAGGAGTCTATTTAAAAAAAGAAAAAAAAGCAGATTGCTCATCTTTAATTTGGAGCTAGGGCCCACGGAGGATTCAGGTCCCAGCATGYAGTGCCCCATTTTTGATCCAAGTGGGCCTCGGGGATGTTGTGYGGATTAATTAGTTAATGTTTGTAAACTGCTTTGAAGATGAAAAGTGGTATCTGAGTTCCAAGCGTTATTACAGCAGCTTTGAGCCATGATGTAGAACTCCATAGGCAGCACTTTGTCCGCCGCTGGGGCATGGCATGATCTTTTTTTAGTGGTTAAATAACTGGAAGATTGAAACGGCTCCTTGACTGGAAAACACTTTTATTTTGCTGCAGCTGGTAATTTAAGTTTTAACAAGCACGTCTAGTTAAAATCCCTTTTCTCAAGAAAAGGAGAAGCCACAACGTTCAAAGCAAAGTACCGTGAGATACCTTATAGCAGTAGCTTCTTCTTCGAAGTGTTCAGCACCCAACAGCTCTCGCAGTTGTCAAAGGGAATTGCTSTGTGGTATGCACTTTGCAAAGCAGGAGATGCATTCAAGCATTTGAATCTAAACTTGTTTATCTAAAATTAAGCTATTCTGTTTAAGACACTTGGACAATATATTTCTAAGCTTTCAGTCTACCACATTATTGACTACTTTGAGGATGCTCTGTAATTAAAGCAAAGTACAAAATCCCCACAACTGCCATATTCTTTCTCCATCCTACCATAGCACTTACCTTTTAATTTGAGTTTTATTTTCTTTCTGTGTGCACTCATGCTTCCTTTTCCTATTTTATTCCTTCCTTGAAACTGCAGAATTTAGTAGAATTTTTGGTAGATGCTTTGTCATAGCAAACACTTAGAAAGTTTTCCTTTCCTATGCCTAACGTATTCCATAGTTTTCACTATACTGAAGCAAAGGGACAGAGAGACCTTTCTGGCATTAGAGCTTCTATTTTGATTATTAACTTGTCTTTTTTTACAGAAGTTATGCCTTAGTCAGTTATACTTTTCCCTTTCTGTATACTATGAAATAAGGATACAGAGTAGTTCAGATTTTAAAAAGCAAAGCTTCTGTAAAGTGTGGGATTTATAGGACATAGAAACAGTGATGTGGAGCACAGCTGGTCAGCTCACATCCTACCTGGCCTTCTCTGTGGCTTTGTCAAGTAGAGTTTATCCCAGAAAATACACTGTTATCTATTTCTGATGTGTTTTAAATGATATAGATGTGTGTACTAATAAAAACATACAGCCCACCAAACTGCAGGCATAGCTATATGATAGATTTATTCTCCATTCTATTACTGTGGGGGAAGAGGGTTCCCAAAGTGGGTGCTGCCAGTTGATAAACTGAGGAGCTAAACACATCTGAATGGCAAACATGACATTAAGCAGTAGTGTAGTGGCAGGAAGTTTTCTGCTATTCACATATTTAAATTTACCCTTGATAATCTGCCAGTATCAGAGCTTGCCTTGGATGCTACTTACGGATTTGAGTCCGTGTATTTTTTCTCCATTTTTGATTATTTTCTTTTTTGAGTCATGCACATGAGCAGCGTGCTTARTTTATTTTCTTTCTTATTTTGTTTCCTTTTGGCTCTGCACCCATAATTTCAACTTCTCTGTTAGCTATAAATATTATTCTCCAGTATTATTCCCTTTCAGGAATACTGTCCCTGTATTTAGGGCAGTATTAGAATTTGCAAAAATGATTCTTTTCAAGTTTTCTGTCTACAGAAATGTATACTTACCTTTAATGCTCATTCAGAATTTCCTTGACACGATTATTTGAGAGCTATTMAGTTAAATTTGAAGTTAAATGAATGACATTGCACTTGAGTTTTCTTGTATTTAAACCAGACTAAAATGTGCTTACTCAAATAAATTCCCAGAAGGTTTATTGGCCTACATTTTCTACTAATTCTGCTACTGCTCATTTGCTGTTATACCTCTGAGGAGGCAGATAYTCTTCATCTTCATGGTGAAGTTTAGTTTTTCTTCAAAACTATCTGTTATTCTGATGAACTGAAAGGTGCCAACATTTATAATTTAAAGAAAAATCATACTGACTAATTGGAGAAATTTTGCACTACAGATCACTCTAGAGATTATAAATCTTTAAAATTTCATATTTTTAATTAAAACTGAAAAAGACTTTTTGTAGTTTTTTTTCCCAGAGTTTTTCTTAAGATGTGGGAAAATAATACATTTTTTCATATTTGGCAAAATTAGAATGTTTAATGAAAATCCTCATTTGTCAGAAAAGACCTTGACAGAAAGCATTTGGTCAGTGCTAGTAAACATTCAAAATAAGATGTGGAAAAACGCTCCAAACAATGTTCCAAAAAGAGGTGGAGTAATGACTCTCTGTCATTCATCAAACAGTTGCAAAACATAAGAAAAATAGAAAAACTTACAAATGCAGTACAGCCTTTGGCAGTTGCGGCAGACTTTCTCTAAGAAACAGAAATTACTTTGAAAATGTAGATGGTAACAGTTGCATGTGGTTCTGCTTCAGAAGAATTAAACGAAATTCTTTACCTCGAGAAAGGGCTTGATTTCCAGTCGAGGAGTCAAAACGCTCAAGTGCACCGCAGTTGGGTCAGCGAGTTAGATTTGTAATTACACAGCTTGTGATGAAGGTACCTTGCTGCCGCAAGGACCTTTTTCTGTCCTCCTGACACCTTGCTTGCTTCGCTCTCTCTGTTTTCTCCTAGATGTCTTTTTCTTTCCCCACAAGCCCAAAGGTAGTACCCATCCCAAAAGCAAGCTGTCCTACAAGCATGTGTTTTCATTAGAAATATCAGTAACTATTATATCCATAATGAAATTATGCACATAAAAAGAAGTGTCAGYATGACAGCCATACCTTTAGCCGGAATATTTTCTGTGCCCTAAAGCATAGGAATATCTTCAGGTAATTTTTTCTTTTACTGACTTATTTTGTAGAGGATGAGGTTTTGTAATTCTTCAGACTAGTTAAAAGTATGTCAACAAGACTTAATTAACAGATGGGTAGTGTCAAGAGTGACAAAGCCTACTGGAAATCTAAGTAAAGAACATTAAATCCATCAAAAAAGACATCTGTCAATCTCTCCAATTTCAAGTTTTTGCARTCCTTATATTTTACAGCATCTGACTCAAGTATATTTGAATACCAATAAACAGGTACGGGATATTATTAGGTTGTCGGAATACAACAAAACAGCAAAGATTTGGGTAGAATTCTCTGACAAAATTAATCTTGTGATCAGGCCATAAATGTTTTAATGTCCACAAATAATCAAGTCTTTGATTTATTTTGTAGTGGTAATAATAACAGTAAGTGACATCAATGAATGCTCTTACATTGCCTTCCTAAAGCGATACTAAAGATGGTGCGAATTTATGGCTTGAACTTGCTCTTAGCTTGCTTGAATCATATATCAGCAAGGTCATAAAAGAGAGAATGCTGCTTCCTTCTTCATTTATATCACTTGCTTCCAAACCTGGATTTTCCTCCAACACCTCTCTTTTGAACTTTGATCAGCTGTATAMCAATATACTGTATAATACCTGAAGAGCTCAGAGTTTTAGGTGATAAAACCATGATCTAGCTAAACTGTAGCTTCAGAGTGGTGCACAAGAGTGCTTATTGTGTATTAGGCAAATTGAATTTTTTTTAATTCTGTTATTTAGCTTTGGAGAGTTTTGTATACAGCCTAAATGGAATTTGGGCCTTTAGAAACAGGTGGTAGATTTAAATTTTGTATAAAAAGAAATAAAACATAGCCAACTTATTCTTTGAATGCAGTCAGGTTGGGGTGAAAAAATCAGAGATGAAAACTTGTTTATTTTTATGTCTAATTCTGGGAAAAATAAGTTTCCAGATTTTTTGTTTTAAAGTTCATTAATAGGTACTTATTATTTTCTGAAATGACCTACTTTTTCAGATTTGAGATTATGACTTATATTGGACAGTTCCAAACCTTAGCTTGCTCTTTGAGCTTTTGGATAGAACCAGGATACAGGGAAAACCCATGTGAAGTATGAAAATCTGTAACATTAACATCGAGGATTAATTTTATTGCATACTAGAAAAATACTTGACCTAAACAAAARGCCTATGTGGTTATTACCTATCTAAATCAGTCCTGACCTTTGCCCCATGCTGGGAATTCCAATCACAGTTCCATAGACAAACTAAGAAATGTTGAATAATAAATTATGAATAATTTTAAATAATAAATGTTTAAATTAATAAAGCTGTTTTGTGCTGCAGTTAAGCCTATATCTAATACTCCGCATTTGTTTGTGGCCTGATAAGTGTGATGCATGCAACTCCTGATCAAAAACATTCAGCCAGCATGTAAAGAAAAGAAAAAAAAAAGAAGGAAAAGAGGCAAGCTAGGCAGAAAAAGATCAGCTGTTTGGAGGTGTGATATCTGTTGATGTGAGCCAAGTTAGAAAAGGGGGTTAGCCGTYCCAATTGCCAAGTTAAACAAGAGACACTTAGGGCTAAGTAGCCTCCCAAAGGATTGATAAACTTTCACACGGGGAGTGTATGGGGTTGAACCATTAGCCCCAAATGGGGTCTTGTTTAACTTGGCTTTTAAGATAACTAGCCCCTGTCTAACTTGGACTTCTCTGGTGATATCCCACCTTTATATGGCTGACCCTCTTTATAACCTGGCTTTTTGTATTCGCAAAATGGTTTTGATCAGATAGCACTCTCTTTTTTTTGGTTCAGAAGAGAATTAAGTTGGGTTTAGAGAAAGAATTAAGTTGCAAGAGAGACTATATTAGTGTTGCATTGAGAGACAAGCTGATTTTAATAAAAAGTAATTGTAGAATGAAAAAAAGGAACCCAGCCAGAGCAGGATTTTAACCCACAGCTTTCTCTCCCGCAAGTAGATTTTGTCGCCATAAGGCTGCATGGAGAATAGCTGACTGTATATTTTGCGTAGCTGAATGAGCCCATCTAGTCCCTTAAAATGAACATAAATACTGCAAATGACAAAAAGAAAACTGATATTACACAAGGGCCAGAAGGCTTGAATTTGAATGTGTGCTCATGTCTGCATGCTGACACAACTGCAAAAAACTCAGACAATGTAAATAACATATGGTTTGTTTTTTCAACCAAAGGGAAGAAGGAAGACAAGGCTTTTCTGCTAAGTTTGGCAAGTTGTCCCTGTTAAACTCTCACCGTTAAAAAGGGACATTTTGTTATATCTTTCCCGTTACGCAGAGGCGCCGAGAGCCAAATCCTGCCCTTACTGAAGTCAGCGCGAGTTTTGCCGTTGACTTCGCTGAGACTCGGATTTGGCCCCCGGAGAATTAATCCCGGCGGTGGGCGATTCCTCCCGCGAGCRTCGTCCTGCGTGGGCGGAGGAGGGCGCCTTCTCCGGGCTCGGGCTGGGGCCGCGGGCGCCCGGCTGCGGGGCCGCGCGGGGACCGGGCTTCCCCCCGGCGCGGCGGTGGTGAAGCGCCCGGCGCGGCGCTGCCCGGACCCTGCTCGCGGCCTCGGACCGCTGCAGTTATTCGTTATGTTGCACAGCTCGTCAAGAGCGTGCTGTGTAGCGTCCTGGTGCGTGCTCATCTGTAAGTTAGCCAGAGCTCCGTGCACATTTATCTTTGTCAACCAAATATATTTGTAGTTGGTGGAAAGCAGAGCAATTTTTTAAGCATTTGAACTTTCTAACATAGAGTTAAATTATACAGTGTTTTCATGCAAAGAAATATATCCTCTTCTAACTATTTAATTTTTGTTGGAAAAAATGAGTTACTTCAGTGCTTATACCACAATGAAAAGTGGAAAGTGCGTTGCTGCGAACTGAAGAGGAAAAATAATACAGAATCCTGGTGAAAATTATATGAAATTCTGAATAAAGAGGTGGAGTAGGAATGAACAATAGGAGGCTGTTGCAAAGCGTGGGGGGAAGAAACCCAACAGTTGTACTAGCAGCAGGATTTTTACTGTATGTATTGTATAAGACAACAAAGTAAATCTGTATTCTTTATTTAAAGTGAATCATACTGTAAGTCCAATTTATTTTCTTCTGCTTGTACATCTGGGTAGGTAAAATTACAAAGAGAGGGAAGGGTGAGGGGGACTCTTAACGTTCATACGCTTCTCGTGTTCTTGCAGGAGAGTACATAACTGCTACAAATGCCGTCAGTGCAGCTTCACGGCTGTTGACACTCAGTCACTACTCGAGCACTTCAACACTGTGCACTGTCAGGAGATGGATGTCACTACGGCCAACGGGGAGGACAGCCACAGCGTTTCGTCCATCAAGGAGGAGCCAAAAATTGACCTCAAGGTCTACAGCCTCATTAACCCGGACCCCAAAATGGGGGAGCCCCTGTCTGAGAGCATGGTGAAGAGGGAGAAGATAGAAGAGAAGGAAGTGCTGAAGGACAAAAGTTGGACTGACAGCCCYGGCGATGATCTTCGCGGTGTGCCCTGGAGAGGAACGGACATGTTGAGAGGGAGCCCGTCATACACGCAAACGAGTTTAGGCTTATTGACCCCAGTGTCCATTGGGCAAGAGCAGCCAAAGCCGTTACGGGATAGTCCGAACGTCGAAGCTGCCCACCTGGCGCGGCCCATGTACGGCTTGGCTGTGGAGAGCAAGGGCTTCCTGCCGGGGGTGGCAGCCGGAGCGGCGGAGAAGGCCGGGCAGCTCGCGCAGCAGTACCCGGGATCCGGCGACAGCAAGTCGAAGGATGAATCCCAGTCCTTATTACGGGTAGGAAGCGCTCATTTTTTTGCCTTCTCCAATGTTGCATTTAATTAAGCATGCAAGTGATTTCTTCGGTTCCAGCGTGATGGTTTTTTCATGCTTGCGGGGGGTGGGTGAAAAAAGATTGAGGAAAAACTCAAAGATTCAAACTACTACCGCTAAATTGGCAGGTAAATGTTCCAAAGTGTTTGCATAAAACATTGTATATATTGATGCAGTATTAGTAAGCAAGTGCTTTTGCTTTTGCTATTTAGCTCTGATTGAATTTTGTTTAATCATTCCTGCTAATTGTGCAGGTTGACGATGCATTTGAAAAAAGAAGGTTTCGAACCCCAGAAGGCTGCACATCTGTTATATTAAAACAACTAATCACCTCTTAAATTTTGAGGTGGTGTGACAGTTCACACTTAAGCAAGATTTTACATTATTAAATATCTAAGAATATGAAACCTGAATCAAATATTAATAAAAAGTTACCTCTTTTTTGCAAAGCAGCATAATTACGTATACATTTTGACACTTGTCTGGTTGCCTTGGAAGCACAAAAAAAAAGAGAAAAGGAAGGAAATTGGGTTATGGGAAAGAGAGAATATTCATTGTACCAAATAATTCCCTTTTTTTTCAGTCAAAAAAACCCTATATGTAAAGATCTTTTACTTTACTTAAGGTATATGTTTTCCACYGTAGGGAAATCTGGAGTTAGAAGAGCTCTCAAATTCTGAGAAACTGAACAGGGAGAAAAATCAGTGTTTTTCTCCTTGAGTCATCAATGTGTTTTTCACGGGGCTGCTCCCCATCTGAACTGTTACAAAGCTGTTAGAGTAGTGCTCGGTCTGCAGACAAACTTCGCTAGATGATGATCAGCTATTTTCTTTATCATCTCTTGTAAGAACGTTTGTAACCATAACATCCATAACTGTAAGAGTGAACACGTCAGAAGAACACAAAAGTCAAGATAAGTGTTTTATTCTGTGGTCTACTAAGATTATGCCTATGTATCTCTCTCTCTGAATACATTTATAAATATCTCATGAGCTCTTTTTGAATTAAGTAAGCAGTGTTAAAAATATTACAATTATTTTAAGTATAAAAATGTCTCTGCCCCTTAAAGTCTACATGCAGTGTAAGGGACCACAGACGTTTGTGCCTTACTGGCCATGTCAGCTTTTAACTGTATGAAAAATGGTCGTGGGATTGCAGGTTCCCTACTGCAGATCTGTGTGTGTGCTCACTGTGCACGATAGTTTTTCCCCTGCATTAAAAAGTATACAAATATATATACACACTTATCTGGCTAGCAGTGGAATTCATGCTATATATATAGCACGAGTTGCATCCCACTCAGTTCCTGTAGTGTGTCTTAGCAGGTCATAGATGTATTGGCCAGAGGAGCCACTTACATTTGCGAATATCAAAATAGAAGTAGATTTCATTTATTTTTGAAACTTTCTATTTTTCTAACAAAAAATAAAAATAAGTAAACAAAACTCTGCAAAGGGACTGGGTAGTATAAAGAACCAGCTCTATAAAGATCTAAATTTGCTTCATTGGCCGGAGCCTAAAATCTTAATAATATAATGGTTTCATTTTACTGCTTACCTTTTTTAGCCGTTGCTGAATGAAAAAGGCAAGAGTGAAGGTGGTTGCTTTTTATGCCCATTAAAATAAGTTCAAATACTTTTTAATTGTCTATATATAAGAATTTTAATGTGTTTGTTTTCAAGTCAGAATTTTGATTGCTTAGTGCATTTCAGAAATATGAAGTACCTTGGTATTAGTTCTTGTCTTTAAATAAGATGGATATTCCCGTGGATCAGCGAAAAGGATGATAGAAACCTAACAAATCCTTTATTTTATTCTTGATATAGTTTTCTGTGGACAGAGTAATGGGATGAAATACTTGAGCCACTAAGAACAAAGTCAAAGTATTGGGGAGCTTTGTGTCCGATGCTATGTATGCCTTGAATCTCGCTTGGACTAGGCAGAATTTGCAATTATTCAGGAAAAGTCTTTAATTCTGGAAAAAGTTAGTTTTTGTAAACCTCAGGRAAAAAAAAGACTCCTTACTTATTATTACATTATTCTTGCAGGATTATCCAATTTGAGGGGAAATATGTACCTTTCTAACGTGAAAAAACCTAGTAGAAATAGCTAATGTTATGSTAAAAGCTAGGCCTTTCTAAAATCAAAGTCATATAAGGAATTCTYGTGTAAAATACTGTATCTCAGGATGACTGATGACTAAGAAACAAAACCTGTAGTAAAATCACCATAGACACTTTCATTTTGTGTTTTTCAAAGATCGACACACGATGAAGCAAAAAATGAGGGATTACTCAGTGGATAAACAGTGTGAGAAATGGACTGAAAAAATCTAACACATCCTTTTGGTCGAACTACGTATTCAGTATTTATGAAGTGGTTCTGTTTATTAAGAATGCTTTGTAAAGACTTAAACAGCAGCAGTAATAGCAGGTACTTTCCATTTTTTAGATCTCTCATATGGCTGGGGGAAGGGAGAGGAGGAGATAGTGTTTTTCATACTTTTTCATATGGATAGAGGTTAATATTGCAAGTCAGTTTTCTGGAACTTGAGTTTATCGTAGCAGTTATTAGCATTTTAATACGGTATCAAAGACCATACAGATCAACTGGCAAAAGGATGACAGTCTACAATTGCTCATGTAATTCTCTAATGAATGCAGGGAATTGTAAACTTTGGTAAATTATTTCAAGTGCTTTTCAGCTTTGTATGTTCTGTAAGCAGTTTTTGTGCTGCTTTCTTATTTTCCTTCAGTGCCTGATGGACGTGTTCCTTCCGCAGTCTCTGTGCAACAGTACGTTTTTCATGGTTGTCATTAGGATAGGATTTTTATTTCTTTTGCGTGGCTAAAACACCTTTCTGTTGGTCGAGACTCTGCGATGGCAGCAGTCTGAGCTGTGCATGTGTGCGGTCATGCATAGGCGGTGGGCACACTGTTTTCCTGCAGCGAGAGGTTGCAAGCTGTGTGCATGTAACAGAATCTTTCTCAGGGGCTTGTTACACTTATGTGAGTAGCTTTCATTTATTTTTCTTATTAAAATGTTTCCAGCAGCTGTACTTACAGAGAATCTGTGTGTTTTGCAAATGGGAATTACAAAAAAAATGTACCTCAGCATGGTACAATGTAGACATTATTTCTACTCTTCCTTAGAGTAGCTGATTTTATAGTTTGAAGATTTGTTGATACTGGAGAGTCTATTGAGATGCAAAAATGTTCCTTTTTTGGGGTAGCACATTGGCAGCCAGCAGACTCTGAGCCAGGCAGATTGTTTAATGCTTTGACAATGCTGATCCTGGACAGCAGGAACTTTTTGCTAAACTGATTTTAAATGAAGTGTCCGGTTTTGTTATGTGTGGACAGTGTAGTACAAAGTTTTCCATGAAATTTGGAATTGCAGCCTGAGCCTTCGGATCTATATACAGATCTAGTTAGCCTAAAGCTATGGGCAAACACTGTTCCTTCACATCACAGTTTAGCCAATACGGATGCAGAATACTGCTGGTCAGCGTGTCCTCCAGCATCGCGTGTGCCTGAAAGGAGTATGAAGATGCCTGTGATTTAATCACAGTTTATATAAAACGAGGATTTGTGTACTGTCAGAGGGAGAGAGAAAGAACTTTGACAATCGCAAAGATACTGGTGATTTTTATCAAAGGGAGATTTCAGACTAATATTAAATGTCTAACTGAAGTTATGTTAACATGTGCCTCAAGCATTTTATACGAGGGGTGAAGGATGAAATCAGTTCTGCAAATATTTATACTGTGAAATTTTTGCAACATGCATGATTGAACTGTTTACACACTACAGGAAACCAGTGTTTTTCAAGAAAATTTCCATGTTCTTTAACAATAGTTAGGCTTCATCTGTGATATTTACTCTTCTGACACTTCATATAGTGTTTTCTTGAGAACTGATTTTAAATCTTTAAAATTGGGAGAGAGAAAATATCAGAAAGAGGTCTTCTCCCTATTTTGCATTCTCCTATGTAGCTGGTTGATAGAGTTTATTTGAAAATAGATAATAGATATATAAGTATATATCAATACAATTAGGTATAATTCATTTATTTAGTGTCAGTGCAGTAAATATCAGCTATAATCTCTAGTAGTGAATCACTGTTTTCTGTGCTAAAGTGTTGGCTCCTGTTACCTGAAGGGTTCGATGCCAGACTCCTGCAATGCAGTGGAAATGCCAAACTGGCCTTTGTGATTTCCAGAATATTTCTCCTAAACACTGGAGATAAACACTAAATTCTTGGCCAGAAGGATAACATGCCTTTGAGGTAAAACCTGCCTCTCTCTGATGTTGATAGAAGTATTGCTACTGCCTTGAACAGTAGCCCAAGAAGCAATACCARCAGCTTCAAGTACACAAAATATTTTCTTAGCAGTCAGTGGCATGAAGCTGGCTTAAATGTAATTTGTCAGTGGTCACCGCAGTGTGCTGGACTGGAGATTTTTGTGYGCTTTGCCATTGCGTCCTGCACCCACCTCCTTTTGACAGCAGCATCGGTGACTACCAAATTCAATTTAAGGCATATAATCATATCATGCATCTTGTATTTAAATTGGTGAATGCATGCCACTTTGGGGGAGAGGGGAGAAAAAAAAAGCTGCTCTTCAGAGAACAAACATCTGAAATAGTTTCTCTGTAGCTGCATCTCATTTTTTTCCCATTTCCTCTGACTCTGTCAGAGATCTTGCAGGAAGTATTTATAGTCAAGGCCATTCGTTGCCATACGGGTCCTCTAATTAGCTGAGGGGAACTCAGCAGGCACTGTGTCTTACTAACGCAYCTCGCTATGCTAGGTCAAAACGCTGCCAAAGGCTTTCAGTTTTTTAAAGCACCTGTTTCCACAAAGCGGTGTTGAGGCAGAGGGGGGAAATACTTTTAAAATATGACTACATCCTAGAAAACTGCACTAATTGTCCAGTGAGGAAAGCGGCAAAATAAAGACAGGATTGGCTTCGAAGCGGTTTTGCAGCCGTGTGTCCCCTGCGCAAAACCGGGCCGGGTGAGCCCCCCGTGCTGGTGGAGGGATTGCAAATGAAGCTAAAATAACTTTCTGAAGGTTTGAAGGAGTTTAGAAGCAAACACGCACTTGGCTCCTTTTAGTAACTGCTGGAACCAAACCCACAAGAAGCTGAATCGTCGTGGCGGAGCGATCAGATAGGGCTGGAAAGTAACTTTCAGAAGAACCGTAACCTGCCCGGGGAAGGACGCGTGCCTGGTTTCCGTGAGGGGCATCCGCGGGGCGGGGAGACGGCCCGGCCCGGCCCGGCCTGGCCCGGCC
>NW_028185037.1:9563779-9638016 GCF_003343005.1 Rhea americana | reverse complement strand
GAGCGAGGGCGGGCAGCAGGCCGGCGCGGCCCGGGAGCGCCGCCGGGCTCTCGCGGAGCGCCGAGAAGCCGAGCAGGGCYGCAGCAGCGGCGGGCGGCTGTCGGTCGGCATCTTCTCCGAGGGCTGAGCGCTAGGTTAGGTACCTGCAGCGAGATGGAGGCTTGAATTGCTTTTAGAAACGAGGGTAAATTCTACCACAGCGGCAGGGAACACRCGTTCATGTCCGAGGGCAGAACTTGCTGCTAACTTGTAGATTTTCAATGGAAAATTAAATTTCGTAGATGGGTGCAGGCAGGGATTGTGCACAACTCTGTTTTTGCCTGAAGTAGCATGGTGTTGAATAGYGAAAAGCAGTATGAAGATACTCTAACATCTGGAAGTGCAGAGTCGCTCACTGTGTTGGATTTCGGACAGCTCTGTACACACGCTTTGGTTACAAAAGGCACAATAAACGCACTTTTTTAGAAGAGGGATATTATGATAGACAGCAAATAAATGTTTAATTTATTAGACTAAGAATGGATCATCATAATTATAACTGATTTGAAGGAATCCAGATGCTTTCCACATCTGAACAAGTTCAAAATGGTAACAAGTTAAAAACAGATTTTTGAATAAACAGTGCCCACACATGTTCTGTGATTTTTCCGTAGATGTATGTAGGGGTTAATGCACCCAATTAAAAAACGACAACTATGGAAAATAGTTCTACTGTACGTACAGGTGTGTGCTGAAACAGGAATATATGCATGAAATGCGCAAACAGGTTAAGGGAACTTTTTTTGTTACCTTAACACTCTTCAAAATATGCATGTAGCTACCTTGAAAGTGGTCTTAAAATTAAGATCTCTAGTGTAGTACAATTGATTTAGTGAACAATTTCCTGCCTAATGTAATTCATTTACTTCATGTACCAAGTTCTGTTTTTAAAATGAGCTTTTTAATGGCTGACTGTTTCTGTTGAYGTTTCTCTAAACATTTTTCTCATAGTACCATGCATTTTTTTAAGGAATTTTATTATCTGTGTTGTCTCTGTAAAGAAAATTTTAAGTGATACAATAACATGTGAAATACATATGTATAAATACATATATTCCATGCTACATGTTACGTTATTTATTTAAAGTTAAGTTATAGCTATGGTTTCCGACTGGGCCTCATTTGTGCAAAGACAGGAGAAGGGATAAGGACAGTTTCTCTTTTTGCTCTGAGGGAAGAGGCTTCGTGGCAGCCTGGGCTCTTTGCAGAAAACAAGAGAGCTTGCTAATCTTGAAATTAAAACTTGAAAGCTTTGCTACGTTTGTGTATTCCTATGCTGCCTAATATTTGCAAATACTATTTGTATACTATTATATAGAATAGTATACATAAGAATATATGTAATAATACAGCATGTATTGTTGCTCCAGTTACAGAGGCATCCTGGACAGTGTTGGTGCGCTAGGGCACTGTTTCCATGAAGAGAAAAGACGTTTGAGCTTGGATTGCTGACCTGGTACTTGGGAGCTGCTACTCTGATGTGTATTTGCTCTAGTAGAGTTGGTGAATTACATTTATGCTATTTAAGGCTATTTAATTCTGAGCTAAGGTACTTAATTCTGGATGATTTCTCAGAGGACCCAGGCCTTAGTCTCTTGATTCTGTCTGTAAAATGGGCATAAGGGCAGTTTCCAGTCTCCAAAGGTGAGAGTGAGTAGAGATGCATTAAGCCAGGTGCTGTACAGTAGCGGAGTCCTTGTGCAATACTGGAGTCGTTGGYTGTGTAAATGCGGTAGGTAGAGCTGAGGCAGCTCCCATGCCCGCTGCTGTGGGTGAGCCTGGGTAGTGGGGAGAGCTGTGCYTCGTACTTTTTGATCCCTGTTTGTCGTCTGTGCACGCCTGTGTTGGATAAAGTCTGATTATGTGGACTTCCCTGGCATTCGAATTTTTTCTTTTTTAAATTTAATTAATTAGAACAATCTTTTCTTCTATGGCAATGTTTATGACAAATTGAACATCAAAATATTGTAGTATGAGGGACAAATATTTTGAGTAGAGAGTGCTGTTGAAGAATATCATGGGCTTTGAGCTTTGGGTCCTAAGGCATCCATTTGCCTCTTGTTAGTTTACRTGTTTCAGGATAAAATCCAGGGTCTCCCAGCCAGCGAGGTCCCGCATGCAAGTTCTGYGAGTGCTGTGCATCGAGGCAGATGAAGCAAAACCAGGCCACCTGCCCGCTGTAGGGGTCAGGAGATATAAGAGCATTCACCTACCCCTTCCAGGGGAGTGTGGCAGCATACCCCAATCTAAGTATTTCATATTTAGTTAAAATTCAGGACCCCCCCCTTTTTTTTAAGATTTCAGTTGTTTGTTTTTTCTTTTGAAACTAAAATGAAATTCTACAGAAAGCTGATGCTTTCTGAAACTCTCCAGTGTGACTGCGTCACCCTGATTCCTCCTCCAGAGTCAAATCAAGTCCTTTCGTAGAACATCAAGCATAAAGAGCTTGATCCATGGCCATCCTGAATCAATATTGCTGGTTAACTGTACTGGGAATTGTGATGTAACGTAGATGTACCAGCAAAAAAGAAAAAAAATTAGGTAATGGATCAAAATCTTTAATTTAAGCTGTGTTAAAATTACTCTTTTCTCTTTCAACCTGAAAAGAAGAAAAAGCAGGAACTTTTTTGGAGCAGAGTATTTGTGTTTATTGTTTGACTTTGACCTCATTTTGGTTTGTGTGTCTCTGATGTGTATAGTGGCAAACTACACATTTTCACTTATGGGAAGACGTCTTTAACCATGTCTTCARCTGCAGTCTTTAATCATGTCAAGTTGTCTCCAGCACTTGCTGAGAGTAAAATTCCACCCTTTCCATTTTCAGACGGGTTGCACTATTGACTGGTTCTCCTCGCAAGTCTGTGATTTGAAAATTATATTTAAATAAAAAAGTGAGAAAAAAAGAGAAATAATCAGAACATTTGTCAAGGAATTTGTTATGAATGGGAATGAGGAGCRATGCAAACAAACTTGGAATGGGTTTTAATTCACATGTTATTCTGGGAGCCTACAATTTCTGGTGAGAAAATGGCATATTTTAGGTCTATTTCCTCCAGTTTTTGGCATGGACAAATGCCTGTTTTGTTCAGTCAGATGTTCAAATGGGAATTTTGGATGGTTAGAACTAATTTTAGTAGCTGGGGGGCAAATTTATTATGATACTACAAATAGAGTTTGATCACAGCTGCTTCATTACAATTATAAAAATCGTCTGTGAACAACAAGCTGTATTTACTAGTCACACACACAAAAAAAAAAGAAACTTATCTCTACAAAACTCTGTCTTGTTTCCCTCAAAGCTCTGGGTATCATCATTTATATACACACTATTTTAAGTTTCACTTGGTCATATTGCCAAAGTATTTTCCTGCCGCTCTCCCTCCTCCCCACGCCAAAAGCAGTACTGTGTTCAAGTTACTCTCTCTCATTCTTTCATGAAGAAACTCTATCTTCTTGTGTTCAGGTGAATTTCTGAGCTTATTCTGAAATTACAGTAAATCTCCTACAAACCTTTCCAGACTTATTAAAAAATGTTAGAAACTTCAGTGGAAGTKGGGTGCTTCAAAGCTCTTCCTGCTCCGGTCTGTACATGACTATAAGGCTGTAAGGCACACACCTAAAGGTGACACTGATGATGAAGACAAACTTTTCTAAAGCTGTCCATTGACAGTTAGCACAGCACCTGCTGGTTTATTATTGAAATTGTTTTATATTTGACTGAARTAGAGAACTTTTAGATATTTCCTTTTATTTAGAATTTTGTAAATGCAAGGTGTGAGGCATGGGAAGAGTTAATGGAAAGCATCGTTAAAATCTTGCAGGCTTCAAGCTTCTGTTCTTGCAAACAGCTTGGCACCTACCTACATTTTTGTGTATGTGTGTGTTTTGGTAGTCTGTTTACTGGTTTAAAAATACAAATGAAATTAATATTAATAAAAAATAATAATAAATAAATATTAATAAAAAATGTAAAGGCTTTTCCACTGATCACAGTCTTCTGTAATTACTTAGTAAAATGGTTTATGGGGCTAACGTTAATCATTTTTAAAGCAAAGAGTATGTTCCAACTTTACTGATTTTTCCATTACAGAAAATTATATTCTGCTTAGCAGAAGTTTTAAATCTGGGTTGATTTTTAAATAGTTCCTTTCATGCCTGGAAGACTGTAAACTTAATCATCACTTAATCAGTTTGCCCTTGCCTTCTAATGGCCAACCAGACAGTTGAAGGGTAGAGGTCTGTGCAATTGATATCCATAACAACTGTCAGCACARATTTGACTTAGGGATTTCTTTTACAGAAATTAAGTGGATACTTGATGTCTGTTAAAGCTGATCCCTCAATCTGGATTGTTTTGGTGTGTATCAGGAGTCCACTAAGTGACTCTTTTCTAACATAAGACTCAGATTTAATCAAATCTGGTCATGGACTGTGTGTATCTCAGGACAGGATGTTTAATTATTCTTCAGTGTGCSAAGCAGGCGTTGGTGCAGTGCTCTAGACTGAACTTCTAAGATGTACCRTAAGTGAATAGGTAGCCCAGAATGAAGGCTTAATCATTGCTAAAGGTATTTGAAGGCTCACTTACTGTTTTCCTTCCTAACAAATGAAGCGTAAGCCATTTATGATGCCATTTCCCCAGGTACTTCACTGTTGTAAAGAAAGATCATTTTTAAAAAACGCTAAATTGAGAAGTGTTTTATCTGTGACAGCTCTGTCAGTCCKTGGTGAAAAAGTTAAATTTTGCAAGCATCAGGAAGTTTAATAGAAGCGCCATCCAGCTGCCTGTATTGAGGGGCTCCCAGCACTTTGACAACTGCAGATATGTCTGGTGCACTATCTGCCTGTCAAGGCCTCCAGATTCCCTCTGTGGGCTATTTTTATCCATAGAGATCTGCTTTTTCTTCGCCTGCTTGCACAAGTTGCAAGGAAACATAACTTCACAGTTGCTTCACTGTAGTCTCTGTTTTCCTGTGTTGTTTAACTTGGTCTGGTTCTCTCCCACCTCCTATCGACTCAATTAATCTTTTGTGGGACTCACAATTTTGTGTAGTATAAACAGTCAAAATTCCCCAGATTTTGAGCTTTTTCTTTTCTTAAGAAAAAAATACCCTCCAAATCATTTGCTGTGTGAATTGGTATATGCACAGTGTAGGCTTATCAGGCCACATTTCCTAAAAGATACGTCTTCTCCATCATTAATGGAGGCTTCCTGGTGGGGAGAGATTAAACAAAATTTTCTAAACTGCCTTCTCTCCTAGGCATCCACACTTTGCCGTGGTTGGAGACAGGGTATTGGTCTGAATGATCTTTGCACCAACAAGTTCTCTCACGAATGCCTACGGGCATGCACGTAAATGGCCTCAGTGATCTGATGCCTTCCTCCCAAAAATATTCTCGGGGCCTTGATTTCTTTCATCAGCCCCAGTAAATAAACCTCGCGGAGTGTAAGGAGACATGTTAGAGCAGAGCAGAAGAACCAAATGGGTGAAACTACAAATTGTTAGTCTGTTAAACACAGATTATGTCTTTGGGTACAAATTCCATTAGTGACTGAATGAGCCTGGATGGGTAGTAGCTTGTGGAAGTATTTGTTATGACAAAACCAACTTTTCATTAATAGGCAAAGTTATCCTGTTTTCCTCTGTAGTCTGGCCAACATCAAAATGTTTCAAACTAATTTCAGACTTGTAAAACACTGTCTATCAGATACAGACATATGGATTGAACTGGTAATTTGCTTGCCATCTGCTGATAAAGGAAGGAAAGCTTCTCAGTAGAAAATGAAGGATTTTTTTTTCTTGGAATGTCATATGGTGCCTTTAGTAGTTGTTTGTATTGACATTTTTATTGATTGTTACATAAAGTGTTACACTGCATTGACCTGCATCTGTTTTCAGTCTGGTAATTATGATTTTTTGGTTTACAAACATCCATAATCATTTGAGTCTATACATAATATAATTAAAAAATAATCTACTTTAAATCTTAAAACAAAAGAAATAGATAACTAAGTTGTTATTCTTTGAAACAAGAATGAACATATTCTCTTGCTTACTCCTCTCAGTGTCAGAAAAGAGAAAGACCTTACTGTAACAGAAGTAATTAAAAGCTATATTCTCTTTTAGTCTAAATTTCCTCTTTCCTCCTGAAAGATAGGATAGAGGCCAGGAAAAGCAATACATTTCCAACATAAAAACATTCAAGCAAGCCAGCCTGCCATAACTTTTCAGCTCGGAGGAAAACAGAAACTTGAGCTTTTTGGGCTTTTCCCTGACTGCCAAGACTCTTGCCTTGACTCACCAGCTCGGGATGGTTTGCATAAGTCTGTCTGTCTGTCTGTCTTTACTGCCTTGACTTTGTGAAATAGCAGTCTGCAAGAGTTGAGGATTTCCCTCCTGAACCTGTGTAGGTTTCTTATTTAATCATACAGGTCCTGGTTACCTATGAAATAATAATGCTTAGTCCAGAATGAAAGTTTTAGTCTCATTTGTTTGTCCATTTTCATGAAACATTTATACTTCTTCTGATTAAAAGTGACATATCAAGTAAAAAAAAAAAGAAATAACTTCTCAATAGGCCTATTTCATGATTAGAAAATAATATACTTTCTCAGGCAGTGCTCGGAACAAGCAAACTAAGCAACTCAGAAGACTTMGTTAAATATTTAAATAATGCTAATAATAAGTATACTTTTCAGCCTGAGTTCTCCAGCATTTATCATATTGACAAGCATTTTATTCAGTAATCCATTTTGAACAGATAGTRCTAAAAGTATTCATGAGCTGTATTCTTAAACATGAGTTATTTCTTCATGAAAGTTATGGTTGAATTGTTGGTTTTCTTTGAAATACAACAAACAAAATCTTTTCTTAGTGCTGCAGTTGGATTATTGACTTCCCAAAAGTGCAGGATGCAATGAATATACCAAAGAAATTCTGCATGTGCTTGAAGTGAAAGTAATATGGAAAATCACTATTTGCCCAGTATACTCTATTCCCTTCTGTAACCATCTCTGTTCTTCTGAAAATTGATATTCCTGATACTGACTTGTAAAGTAGGTGAACAATGCACATCCCTATTAATGCATGACGTCTTCTCTTGTCTGACTTTCGTATGTATGGTTTCATTTGAAAAAGCTAAACAGTTATGTAAATTACAAGTTTTCCAAAATGTAGAGTTAATTATCATTTTACATTTGGTGTTTACACTCTGCAGAAAGCTATTGCAACAGTAGCAAAATTTTAACAGATGGACATTTGTTGCAGATGTACTCACAGGAAATGATATTTGTGACAGCAAGAGGCCTGTAAAAGTAAGAAGACAATTCAGACAGTGTTAATGAAGTAAAAAAATTAAGTTAATAGAGTACCCCGTGATGGCTTATGGAAGACTTTGTTTCCAAAAATATTGCTGGGTTTTTGATACAGGGTTTGTCTCTGCTTTTTGTAGTTGTAACTGCATCCAATATGCTCAGTCTGTCCTTGTATTTTGTTTCTTTGTGATGTTCTAGTACAGTAAGTCTAGATCTACACTGCATCTGAAGTCCTGGTAGTTTTTTGCTGTTTTTGTTTGACTGAAAATCTCAGGACTCTAATTTTCATGCTGGTAAATGTTAATATTTGCTGCATACATTGAAAAATGTTTGTCTAGATTGATTTTATCCTGCTTGAGTATTCTTATAGAATACATCATACCCTGTGGCGTCTGACAATTCCAGTGTTTATAATGCTTTGAAACATGTAGTGCAGTTGATAAAATATAGGCATTTACAGCATTCTGTTTGCCTATGTTGACTGTAGCAATGGCGTGAGAAATTACCACTAAGAAGATAATACTTCACGATAGCTAGAAGGAGTTCAGATATTTAATCTGACTTTGTTTACCACAAAATGGTAAATTTTATGTTGATAGGGTTATTCACCTCAGTGTATGAAACAACTGTTTACAGGTTAGTGCTTGGGAGTCTAACATCATTTATTTAGCTGCTTAGAAGGAAGATTAGTGTGTGATCAGTAGGGTCTGTAGTCTAGAGTCCTTGTCTTAGAAAAAGCTGTATGATTTGGGACAAATTCAAATTTCTGTTGTCCTTCTGTTGACTCATATTTTTATTATATAATAACTTCGAAAGAACATTGAGATTTATGAATATTAGCAAATTGTTTTAAGAACACTGGACATGAGGTGCTTCAGAAGCAGAAAGGTTTATAAATAATAAATAAAATTTGTATGTCTATTATACACTTATTGCTGTCTATCAGAGCTGCTCTTTCCCTGACAGATTTGGCTTCCTCAGATATTATCGCACTTCTGACATGAGCAAATGGTTTTTAAACCATTCATGTCGGGTCAGGATGGTGAGAACACCATATAGATAAGAGGTGGGAACTGTATAAACAACATATTCACATCAATGGACTAACACAGGTCCAGAGAAGYGGCAGTGTCATTCTCACTCCTTAAACATTGTCAGCATGCTGTTCCTTTTCTTCCCCAGTGCAAGAGAATTTAATTTACTGAAACTGTTTATTTTCGACACATGGTTGATATCTTTGTCTGTCTGTCTGTAGATCAGCTGTGCCTTGTTAGGGACTTTACTCCTCAGCGTTGAGAATCTTGCTCAACCTTTCATCTCCCTGCCATGTAACTGTGGTTTGTTGGAAATAACTTAGGAAAAATATGAACTTACTCAAATGACTAAGAAGTCTATAGTCAGTGTCAAATGAGAGAGAGAGAGAATTGACTGAGTCGAGGATGCACATAAAAGATTAGTCCACGTGTTCTCAAATATATTTACAGTATCTCTCTAAATGAAGAAAAAATACAGAAAAAAAAAACAAAAAACAGTTGTATTTGCCCTTTGAGAAATGTCATAAAGAGTATTTTTTTTGTCTAACCAATTCATATTAGTCTTGAAGTTTCTCTTTGTATTTTACAAAGGCAGAAGAGCATGGTATTCCCAGCTTTATGTAATCCCAGAACATACCTATATGTTATATAAAAAACCTCAGCTCTTTATATATCATGTGCAATATTTAAGTGAGAGAACTTATGTATTTCAGTTATGAGGCTGTAGAGACAGAGATGCAGCTAATGAAAACAGTAACAGTGAGAATGAAATTAGAGAGATCTATATTTTCTCAACTGTAACCTTATCATTGGTTGTTCTGTTCATCATTGCTTAGCCTAGAGGAATTTTCTGGGAAAGAAAATACTCTTTATTTTTGAAGTCTTTAAAGTGTGAGGAAATCATAGCTGTCAGATTAAGAAATTTGCTGTGATCCTGTAGCTATAAAAGCCCTTTTTACATGCAGAATCATGTTCCTGGTTAGTGAGGAACTTGCAGACTATTGAGTGGCCTCAAGGGGTTCAGCAGGCCCTTAGCACTCAAGTCCCCTYCACAAGAGTATTTAGGTGTCCTCCATTAATAACATTGCAGATCCCAATGGTTGAAATAYGCTCATGGTTACTCCAGTGCAACGAGGATAGCTGTACAAATAATAATGAAACTTTCACCCCGTTGTTGTTGAAGTTTTAAATTTAATAGAGTGTTTAAAACCATTGTGTATATTGGCATTGTAGCTGGCAAGAGAAAAGGACAGCATTTTATTATTTTTCTGTTGAAATTGAACATTTTTCTCCTTTTTTTTTTGAACTTACGTTACCACCATTTAGTAACTTGAAGGACTGTCTAAATTATGGTGCTACTTCTTCCAACTTCCACACATATAACAATGAATTAGTTTTTATTTTTGCTCTGGCTTGAGTGGTCTCCAGGATTACCTATAGATAATCTGYGTACCTATGTACTGAAAAAGATGGAATATAGCATTTTAACTAGAAAGATGGATAAAAAGGACACATTAAGAGAGTTTATGAATTTGCTGGGGAGAAGACTATGATGATAGCGGCAAGAAGACAAGCATATTACAGCTTCAAAACAGATGGAGTCCTCTAAAGAAGTTGTCTGAGCGTCGCCAGGGAACTATAAATTGCATTTAGAAGATAAACTTTGTATTGCAGATGGCAGATTCCCAGTTAGAAGGTGAGAGCCAGAACAGAGAGGTATGTGTGCAGAGAACTACACTGATTTTGCCTAACATCTTGTGTTTGACATACTTAGACATTTAAGCTGAAATGTGAATTCAAAAGACCAATGTGCAAGCTGAGAAGATGAGACATGTCTTAGGTCTCAGAAGTCCAGCAAGCTGCCGTCAGGGTAGAAACTTTTAACTAAATCCAAAAGCAGGATTAATTTATGGCCCTGAAACTGAAACAAGACGTTAACATTGGATGTTGCATTCAATCACTGTTAAATTGAGTTAGGACAAAGGAGCCTTCTCTTTCTTCTTTGTTTGAATCTGGTGTCATTCTAGAGTCACCAGGTCAAAAAACACTGKTTTTTTCTGGACTTTTTGCCCCATTTTATTTTATTACCCTATTTGACCTGGCCTGATACCACTAAAATAAATGGAAGTTTTCACTTTAACTGGGACTCCTATTCTAGGAAATGGTCCTCAGAATTTGTTCTTAGGAGGCAAGACTCCCAGAAGTTACCCCGTCCAAAGGGTGTCCAGGGCAGGACTCATCTCATGTAACCATGATACAGGTGTCTATATCTGAGCTGGCTGTCTAGGATTCTTGGAGTCAATGCAAATTTAAACAATACAGTTGTGAGGTACATACTTCATCCTAAAGGAGATTTCTCTACAGAGTCAGAGAACTGTAGACATTTTTTTTTACTCTTCTTTGAATTGACTGCTTCTCCAATGACTGAAGGAAGCCTAGACACGTACACTACAGAAAGAGGCTACAGCTCCTCCTCCTTAAATTTCACACTTGCTTTTATACAGCAATTACAGGAGATGATAAATGTAAGAGGAATGCCTACCTCTGCTTCTTCAGAGTGACAACATTATCAGTGATTGCATTGCAGGTAGGAAGCAAAATTTGGGTATATCTGCAGTTAATGACTCCTCTGTCTCCAAAAGATAATTTGTCAGTTAAKGGGAAATACTATTATGACTTTAATCATGAAGGCAAAAAGAGGTTCTAGCTAAAACTTGAAACATTATTTCATGAAATAATTATAGTTTTATTTGTTTTTGTCTGTTTTACTAGGTGTGTTTAAATGTCTAGGGTGACATTTCTTTAAAAAGAGAATATTGAACATGAAAGCTGTGTTTTCAGTACTAATGTTTGTGTAGAGTAAAATGATACTCATTTGGTGGAAGTATATTTAAAGAGATGTTAAACTGATGGCTTTGTAAGATAAAACTAAAATCAGAGGGACAAAAGGTAATTTGGGAAGCAGAACAAGGGAGTAAAATGGAAAGGAAATGTTAATGAGGTTATTTGGATAAGATTGGGATGATTCCTTCAGTACAGAAAGTAGAAACAGGGGTGTTTCCTCCTACTTGGAAAATTATTGAAAAGTCAGGAAAGCCCAACCTGTAAGAGAGCCAGGACAAATAAGGGTTTAAATAAGGGTTCTCTGAAAGAAAGTGTGTCTCAGGGAAGTCAAAGAATGACTAGGAAAAGTAGCCCAAGAGGCTTTGTCTGGATTTTACTATATAGATTTTTGAGCATCTTAAAACRTTATCTGAACTTTATTTCTTTATACCTYTCTGTATCCCTGTCTCTCYGTCTCTCCCTCTCTCTCAGTGTACCTGCCCACATTCCTTCCTAATCTGCGAAGTCAGTCTCAAAGTGTGCTAAATAATCTACTGTGCTCGTTTKAAGCTAGAGGAGGCCTGGAGTGATTATGAGTGACTTCCTGGCCTTTTTTATGACCAGATATTTAAATCCAGAAATGCAAGCAATAACCTAAATGTYGTGGTGATTTATGTTAAATATTTAGAGATATTAATTTAAAACAACATCAGCTAAGAAATCAAGAAGTAAAGCATCCTTACTCAAGTATTTGAAGACTGAAGAACAGTTTAGCATGTATTATCTGCTTATCATTGGTAGGAATGACCTTCCCAGGTCAGATACTTAACATCTATCTAGTTATGTCTAAAGACCACTGCCTAGAATATTTTATATGAGTAAAGTGTCCAGTGTTACAAATTGTTAAATGATTTTTCCCTTGTGTGCATGTGAAAGTCATTCTGTTATACCCAAGGGGKGTGCAAATCGTACATGCTTAGTATAAACAAGAAAGGAAGCATCTGAACTAGACATTGAACAATGTATTTGGATTTTAAAGCAGGCCTTTCACTGTCTTAGGTTTATCTCCTGCTTCCCTACCACTCTTTGTAAGATACAGATTTTATATGAATTTCCTCACTCACATTCAGCCTTTCAGTCATTTTTTTCCTGACCTCATTTAGATGACCGAGACCTTACCRTTACTGGGATATGTGAGATGACTTTCTGGCACCTTTGTATGCATGGTATATGCTGTAATTAGAGTTTTGAAACTACTTTGCAGTGGAGTCTTACTAATTGCTCACGATTAAGTGATGGGTGTGGATAGCTGTTGAAAAAGAATAGATTTCTTCAAAAGAAGAAAAAAAAATCTCCATGACTGGATTCTTATGATTCAGTAACCTTTCTTATGTGCAGTATCTGTTGTGGAAAGTAGAGACATGAATGGGCAAAAATTTTGAGCTAGAGGCATTGAAAATGCAGGAATCTTTGTAACACCTAATAGGAACTTAAATTAGATGCCTAAGTAAGAAAGCAAGTTTTCTTAGGCTCCCCTCATAACTGGTGAAGAGAGGTAGCTGCAGAAGGCAAATCAAAGCAGAAGCATAATTGCCTTCTGAAATAATTTCTCTTTACCTTGACTGACGTATAAGCAGCCCGGGGAGATTAGTTTCTGAATTTAAGCCTGTAAATTAGGTGACTGAAGTTGGCTGATATTAGTAACCCTCTGCATGTTGTATTTGGGGAAATTCTAGTGTGACGAATCCTACAAGCAAAAAGCAGGTGAGTAAATTCAAATGTGCAAGTCAGTATTGTTCTTGGTCATATCATACTCGGTTATATTGTCATAAAGAAATATTTTTAGGTGAGGCAATTCTAGAAAATACCAAAGCTTTCATGAAGATGATCCAGGAAAAATGAGAATCTGTCCCATAATGTACACTGCAAACTCTTTTCTAATGATTTTGTTATAAATCTGTAACACCTTTCTACACTTTCTGATCAAAGATCTTCTAAGCTTATCTTATCCCCAAGCATCAGTCATTCAAAGACAATTTAAAACAAGCAAAAAGTCTGTTTTTTGAGGTACTTACAAAAGAAGTATTTTGTATTCATTCTGCACCAAGCAAATGCATAGGGTTTTTGCAATGGAAGCTGTCCAGGACTCTGTGATGGTGCTGCACATGCAGAGCTGGGATGGAAAGTTAAGGTGCAAAGTGTTTGTTCAGGGTCATGAGAACTCCATTAAAACAAAAATACCAGAAACAACTAAACAAAAAAGAGGCAGAATCCTCATCATACTGAAAAAAAGACCTAATTACATTGAAAATTGTCACCAGTAAGACCCWATGTTGAATTTTCCAGATATGCTTGGGTAGTAATTTCTGGATGTTTCAAAWTTGTTTTATTTTTATACCGCATGATTGGTTGCTTTTTTTTAATTTGTTTAGCTTCTTCGCCACTGAACAGTCTGCAGTGCTTTCCCCTCCAAAGTATTTTTTTGCATTTCCCAACAACAGTAGGAGAGTTATTTCACAGAAAAATTTTAAAGGTTATCCATCACTTTAAATCTATTTAAGGTCCTCATATGGTAATACTGCTAATTATACTTAGAGAGCAAATTGTGTCTTAAGCCCTTCAGACACACTAACAATGAAAGAAAGGCCAGTCCTAATGCTCTCCCTCCTTTTTCTTTTTTTTTTCTTTTTTCTTTTTCTTTCTGTCTTTAAAGGAACTGATGTCTCTTGTTTATGGGTCTGTAGACATTTTTATTGCAGCAGGGAATTTCTCCACCCCAATTTTACAGGGTAGCAGTAAATGCTCAGCAGCTGGGATTTTCACAGCAATATGAAGAAAGTCTTCCTTAATGTTTCTATCCTTATAACAGCAGTTACAAAAGGGTGAATTTGATTTCTTAAAACCTGAGGTTATGTTTTTATTAAATTTGAAGACTGCTATGACTTACCTTGGTTGTTACCTTTCTCTCTTAAAGTTTACAAAGGACAGTAAATGGCAAACCAGCAAGCTATGGAGTTGCTCGTTGCCTCTGTGTTATGGAGTGAGGATGAGATTAGATGGGATAAAGTTACTTGAGCAACTTGATCAATTAGGTACATATACAATGTCTCTATAATAAATAAATACACTGGTCTATGAAATAGTGGCAGTTTTAACAATGTGTTAAAAGATTTGCAAAGCACAAAGCAGCATAGGTCAATTATAGTGCAACAGTGTATCACAGCGGAGGAAATAAAATTCACCTTCCCATCCACTGCAAGCCTCCAGAGGGAACAGCAGGGCTCTGCTGGGTTGTGGGGGTCTGGCTGCTTGAACCTTGCGGAAATTGGCCTGTGTATAATCTGTAAAAYATGTGCTGTATGCATCTGAGTAAGACCTTGCGGAGTTAAGATTAAAAGATTGCTTGTCTGGATTTTTCCCTCTTACCCTATTTTATTAAGGGATAGCTAAATGTCTTCCACTGCGTGAAAGAGGAAAAAAGACCTTCAGATGAATGTGAACTAGCTTTTGAACARATGATGCCTGAAGAACAGGTTTGAGGAACATCTGAGTTCCCCTTGCAATTCACCTCAACTGAAGCAATTGTGGAATATACTGTTTTAAATGTAAAAAATACACCTAACTTTGAATGTTAGTATATTCCAAATGTTTCAAGGCAATATGCACTGTAAGCTCTCATCATGCATTAATTTACATTCAGACAAAACAGTGTGGCTTGTCTGCACAGGATGAGTATAACAAGTTAGTTAATATGTTCTAACAACAACCTATTAATCCTGGTCTGGACAAGGTCTATCAGTACTTGTCAGTCACTTTATTCTGGTTGCTTATCTAWTAGATTTAACCTCTGACAGTTGCATATAAATCCAGCATTGGTTATTCTCTGGAAGATATCTCCTGCAGCAACAACTGAGATCAATGTCTAAGTTACAGCATCACCTAACTAGCCATTAATATATCATTGGACATACAAAATAATCACCGAACAAACAAAATAAACCAATCCAGCACTAACTAACATATTTTTTTTGAATAATAAAAATGATCTTTTTTTTTAGTATAGCTATTTCAATAGTTGTATAATTTGAGGAGATTTTTCAATTACAAGCAGTATGTTTTTTCTATTAATTTTGGGGTTGAGCACTGGATATGAAACACTGCAAAGAGTATTTTTTATTTATTTGATGGAGTTTTCTTTCTTTCTTTTTTTTCCTAATTCCTCTCCAACTAACCCACCGGTTTAGTGATTAGCACAGGAGCCTTTCACACACTGTTTTTGAGCTCCGTTCCCTGGCTGCAGTTCACTCAACCTTGACGTAAATCTCAAATAAGTACTTTGTGAGAGGTTAGCCTTTTGTGCAGGGCGTGTGAGAAATCCTGCCTGACCAGGTTTGTTACAGAAACCAGTGTCAAATTGCCTTGCCCTGAGTGTTTGAATATGGAAAAGGGAGCTGGGGCTGGGGGGCCGCGTGCAAAGAGCACCCTCACCCCCAGCAAAACCATGGTGTTTGGACTGCCGATGTTTTAGTGGTGATTTGACGGTGCTGGCACTGTCAAGGGAGCCCGCGATGATTTACAGGAGGCAGGTACAGTAGAGTGTATGTCATTCATGGGATCCGCATGCGGCGTGTTGCTTGTTGAGGCCGGTTACTTTTWATTTAATCTATTTGATCATGCTGTTTGCCTTAGGTGATCAACAGCCTTTCATGTAAATCCTAGCCAATCTTACAAAACTAATAGAGGAGGAAAAAAAAACAATAAAAAAACCCCTACACAAGGCAGCTGARCTGTAGTTGTGCCTTCGCTGTTGATGTCAGCAGTGTCATACAGAGTCAGATAAGGTGTACAACCCTCCTTTTTATAAGGTACCTCTCCTCCATACTTTTCTTCATTTTTTAAAAAATAAAATTATATCCTTTGGAAATGGAAACAAAGCATTATCTTATTACCTTGGGGCCTTGCACTTGAAGTCTGTTGAAATCTCTTTGCCATTCTTCCATATCATGTGAAAGTGGGTTGCTTCCRATTAGACTTAAAATTCAGCATCTCTCTCTGTGCTTCTGTTTCTTTTAGCAACCATCATGTTGATTGCAGTTATGCATTAGCAGAGGTCTTTTGTATGAACACTTTCATGCATGGGAAGTGGAAATCTTTGGGTGTTGGGGAGGCTCTTGGAGCATGTTTTGACAAGTCACCCAGTTTATCAGAGTATTACACTGAATGCTCACAGTATTTCTTGATGGTACTGGGGACTTCAGCTTAACAAAAACAAGAAGCAACTTAGGATCTGCAGAGGGGGAGCTCAAACTGAGCCAGTCAGTGTAAACACAAAAAGCAGAACACAATCCACCAGTTGTCAAACACTTCTGAAGAACTTAAGTTCTCCTAAGATTTTGATCTGTGAGGACTAACATTGGGCATATTTTCATTTTTCCTTTCTTCACTTTGATCATGCATTAAAAAAAAAAAAAAGTGCTTATCTTGGTGAATTCCAGGAAAAAATTTAGTTATAATGCTTTCAGGACCACTTTGCATTTTGTTAAACAACTTCTAAGCATAAAATAATCTTGAAATCTAGTGTGTTGCCCCAGGGTTTTGATACATAATTTCTCATAATGATTATCAGTATCATCATCATCAAAAAAAATCCTTACATTGAAGGAGCATTTATTTAAGCATTATGATTTGGCAGTCAAAATCAGAAAATGTCAAAGTTCGGATTTCCCGACACCCCTTCACCCTGCCTGCTCAGTAACCTGGGGGTCCTTAACTGCCTGGTACTTCTAGGATGGGAGATACTATTGAATGGGAAATACAGGTGCACACTGCGTTGTTGTACTTCCCCACAAGCAATACAGTAGTCTCGATCATATTCACTCTGAATTCCTCATGGATGTAAGCTAGCCACAGTGCATAACACAGTCTCTCTTGCCTACATAATTTATAAGCTTGGACCCCAGTGCTGCTTACACACTTTATGTAAATAGCCCCACTGAACTACATCCAGCCAGGAGGATCTTGTTGCAGGGTCAATGCCCTGGTTGCAAGAGGGCTGGGAAGCAAGATAATATGTGTTTTTTAAATCCTCTTCCTTTTGATACAAGACTCTTGTCTTTAAACTGCTGGCTAATTGCCATTTTATTATCTGAAACTTGTATATTTGCCTTCTGTAAAGCTGTTTCACTTCTGCTTATATTATTTTTCCCTTCTGAAAACCCCTATTTTTGTTATTTTTCTGTAGGGTTTTTTTTATTATTGTCTATTTGTTAGCTTTTTTTTTAATTGCCTGTTTTTTTTTCACTCCATCATCTTTTTAAAACTAATTAATTCTTAATAATACAAAAATACATTCATCCTTAAATTGTTTTTAGTTTTTTCCCCTCTTCTCTTACTTGCCCTATATTATGCAGTCGCACACTCCGCTGTGTTATGTACTGCTCCAAGTAAGATGACACAGTTCTTGGAATAATAGCATACATTTTAATAAAATTTATCTTACTTTTGAGGAAAAACAAATAGACGTTGCTTATTTGTTGACAATAGGTCAAAGAGTTGAAGGCTTTTTCCAGACCACAGCAGAAAACTGCAGAAGGAAATTATCTTACTCACTCACTGATTGGATAATTAATGTAATATTTGATATCCAATCCAACTACCTTTCCAAAGCTAAGAGCGTTTTTCCATGAATGCCAGCTGCCAATGTCGACCTAAGTTGTGCTTTGGAAATCTGCTTGGAATGAGCTGTTAATCCCCAGTGGAGTCCTGACTATTAGCGCTATTATCTCTGCAGTTTAGGAGAAAACATTGTTAAGCGCTAGAAAAGGACTTGTGCAGTTGGTCGCCTGGGTCCTGTTTTTTCATAATCTTTAGGAAAGTCACCACCACTACACATCTCAATTTACTTGTCTAATAAATATCTCAGTGTTGTGATATGGCAGTGTAAAACATTGTAGTATACATGGACACTCCATCAGTACCTCTGTAATCGGTGGAGCAGCTTGAAACGTTTCCCAGTCAGGCTTTTTAGCAGAACAAAACCTACCAGCTATTCAAGGAATTATTTACAGCAAATAATGAATTATTTCCTCCACTGCCTTATTGTAARAATAATGTGACTTGCACTTCATTTTGCAGTCTTGAAGTGAAGCTGCTGCAGAAGTCCAAAGATACTGTTACTATATAACCCACTATAAATATGAAATTAAAATAGATAAAATACATGTCATATGGCATACTAATTTCCAAGAGATCTTGCTCTAATAAAAGAGTGGAGGAATGAGGCAAGAGAATGTTAATGTCTGACTTAAAACCTTATTCATCGCCTTTATTATTAATTCTTTTCTGTTACTAAGGTGAGATTTCGTAACTGTTAATAAGCTAGGCACAACTGCAGAACTTTAATATATCAACAATCCAAATGGGATARAGAAGAGCTATTAATTAACCTGTTGACTGGTATGATCAGAGCTTGGCTATCAATAGGTTTTGATAGCTTCAGGACATCACAGCTGTTAATTTTCAGCAAGGCTCAGCATGCTTGTTTGGGATTCACCTGAGACTGTCACAGAGGGAAGAAAGATGGCCAGAGTCTAAGACTCAGATTTGCAGCTGCAACCCACAGTCATTATGGTGCACATTAGACAGGAATCTCTTTGGTGCAAGATACATCTCAATTGAAGGTTATAGAATATAGTCTGAAATTAGGAACTTGGTTAATTTCTATGCTGTCTAATATTAGTACAGAATTTTTAGGCCATTTCTTTAACTGTCATTCACGATATGTCCCAAGCAAGGATTTGCTCCTCTCTGAACAGGATTATAAAGCAATGCCACAGACCATGGAATTCAGGATGGCATGAAGGCATTTAAAACCTCTGTCCAGCCTCGTTCGGCATTTGTAATGTTTTCTATTCTGAGGCTAAAGAACGGCACAAAACTGTGACTAAAGATAAATAGTGCAAYGTTGTAAACATCCTGTAGATGTTACAGTGTAAGTCTGCAAAATCATTAGGTTGGTCACTTACTGGTACCTTAATGTTGGGTCTAGTGGTGAGCTGCAGAGAATTCATTAGAGCAGAGCTGCTCTTGTGTCCTGCTGCGGTTTGGGCAGTCTGCGGGGAAACACTGTCTTGTCTCCTTATGATTATGTGAACCAAGTCTTCTGGATAGATTTTTTTTCTAGGAATAGAAGGGCTTATTTCTGTCTTCAATTTTTGTTTCTTGTTCCATAGTGATGCTGAAGTAAACTTTTGGGTCAAAGAATATTTCAGTATTCYCCATGCAGGGTGTGACAGGACCTGGACTGGGTGGAGCTTTTTGATGGGCCTTCCAAGACCTTTTGCTTTTAGTTAYCACCTGGAAATCATCATGGGTTTTACACTCAAAAATACACCTACCTGAGCCATTCACTCTTTTCTCTAAAAGAAGAAAACAACCACCAAACCAGAGGAGAGAGAACTCTCTCCATTACAACAGTTCTAGCTCACTCGTGAATGGGTATTAAAACTTACTGATGAAAATAGAAGCTGGGCAAATGTGATATTGGCTGTTTGTGAGAAGTTTAATTTAACAATACTAGGAGAAACAGTATGGTAGGCAAGAGAAAGAAAAACTTGTGCTCTTCAGAATGACTGAGCTGTGCATATCCACCAAGTATTTAAATTGGGGRCATTCTTCCTTGCCCTCCATTGCCTGTCTCCCAGAAGCTTAGGTTTCAATATGTTTTCAGAATGTACAGTATTAGCTGACCTTGACTTTGAGCAACCATTGAATATGTGTGTCATTTACTGATATTAAAAGAACAATCGAAGGAGCAATCTGTACGGCTCCATTATTGATATTTATCATAATTTACAGAAATCAAGAGACTCTGCTGGACTTATTTAAAATTAATTTTTGGTCTAGGTGGAACAAACTATAACTCTGACATTGAGATTTTTAAATCAGTGCTTTTGCATTTCTCCCATAACAAATAATATATAGTTAAAATGTGTTGATAAGGCTTTAGAAACTTTTGATAAGACTGAATGCTAAGATGTGCTCTGCAAGGAGTCCATACCACTAAGGATCATATTGAGGCATTGTCTTTGGAGAGTTAATCTAGTAAATCCCCTTTAATCAGTATATAAGCATTCCCAAGATTTTTTATTGTTACTATTATTGGTAATACAAAGACCCTTGCAATTCCTTTGGCACAGGAAGAAATTAACTCTATATATGACAGCTTCAGCATCAATTAAAGGGGAGGTGTGAAGGAAGACAATGTAGGGTTTTTTTTCATAAACCCATACTATTGAGTAATGACAATAATTACAGATTTAAAAATCCTTTTCAAAAATGTATTTGGTAAATTACAAAAGTAATTTAAAATTATTTACTAATGTAAAAGTAAATAKGCAAAAGTATAGTTCATTGACCCAGGAATGAGTGTGTTTTGATGGTTATTGTTAATGCTGTCTGAATTAGTAAGTAACAGTGAGAAGCTGGAATTTAGTGTCGGAGGTTAGTGCATTTAACATTTTATACAGTTGCTTAAAAGTGATACCTTCACAATCTATCTGCATGTAAGCATGTATATTCTCACACAATTTTACAGTTACTTTGGATTTGGATTTTGGATTTAATGACCATAATGTAACTGTGCGTAAGCATGTGATGGTGTGGTCTCAAAGCAGTCTTTCAGCGGCTGAGGTCCACCTGTCTCTTTAAGCTTCTGTTTGACTGTGAAGGATTCCCAAGTAGAGATATCTTCTAGTTCCATTCTTATTAAAAAAGAGAGACTGAAGTTGATCAGAATACTCTTTTCTGAAATGCTCTCTATTTTTTGCCATTTTATCAAATCGTATTGTTCACAAGTCAAAGGAGATGGGATTGCAAAGTTATTGTAAGACCCATCAGGGAAGGCTGTTTCTGTCCTCTATATCCTTAGCCAGTGGAGGCCTTATTACTTCTGATAACACTATTCTAGTTTTTGATGAAACTTCTGGCCTTTTCTTTTAATGAATGGAACAGTTTTCTGTTATTTGCATGTCCTGAGCCTCTCACTGAATTGGATTCATTGCATATCTGTCCGACTGGTTTGTCGCAGGCAGTATTCACTGTTTCTAAAGGGTAACAAAACCAGATAGTACGAGGCAGGCATAAGAAGCTGCACAGCTTTTGCTCATTTCAGTGCCTCACCACTAATGTATATGAATACCTACTGCAGTTGAGCGTGACATTTGTAGAGGGATCAGCTCCAAAAACGTATTGTGTACATACACTAATTTCTCTCGACACATCCCTGAGGGTGAAGATAGATGTTGCAGTCTATCAGCCTTTCATCACTCTAAGCATTTTCCTTTGCCTTATGTACGTGCTCTGTTTCCTTCTCCTTTGCATGCATGTTACTTTCTAAATTTCTTTTAGAGATTAAGATCTTTTTAAGGGAGTCAGTGTATATTTCTTCCGCCTAGAGACTCAGCTGCGTCTCTACGCAGGCACAAGTCTCCTGCTGAAGATATGACTGTAGACGTGAAACTTTTGATCTTTTGTTTTTCCCCATAAACATGGGACTCTAATAATGTACTTATGCTGAAAGTGACATTTTTAAAAAGTTTTATGATAAGGATTGTATTGGCTCCTTTCAGACAGTCGCTGAAAGTTCTGATGGACTTAACCCATTACCTACTCTTTCCTGTTTCAACCACTAAGCTTGCCTGCGTCAATTTATTTGATGATAACTTGATGTTTAGTAGTAGCATGTGCAAATACCAGAATAGAGCCACCGTAGTTTAAAGCACTCTTGTTCTGTGTGTATCAGCAAAAGGAAGAGAGGACTTTTCAATGTGTGCTTAACTCCATGCATGTGCCATTCTTCACTGTTTTACCTCATGTGGAGTTGATATAAAAAAAGAATGGAAATTTAAGCATATATAAATACTTCCATCCCGCAAGACTAGTTGCAGTGTAAGTGTGATGGTCTTGCCTTACAAAATCACTAAAAGGAGAAAAAATGAACAGCTGAAAAACAATAGAAAGAAATGAAAGTTTTCTCAATGTTGCAGTTCTGCAGATCTTTGCTTTTGTTCTTCTGGTTTTAGGAATGTAAGAAAGTAGGGTACTTCTGGCTCTTGCAAGCAAAAAAAAATGCCATCACTACTCTTGATTTCCATATGTACTTACTTTGTTTGTTTTCCTCTTACCACTCTTTGATATAGAATAGTTTCTTCCTGTCTTTCATTAAACTGGTGCTGCCTTGTACCCCATGCTCATATATAAAAGAACTGTAGCAAGAAAAGAAGTCATGCTTAACACATCTGATAGTATTTCTGCATTCATATGAAAGCTCTGAAGATCCTTGATAGTTTATTAGTTGTGGGGGGGGGGAGTCTTTTACTTTTGCATTGAAGAGCTTATTGTTAATGAAGTAGGTATTAAAGTGACTGCTGGTTTATACATCTGCATTGCATCAATTTAGGTATGGGTAACTGGGTAACCAAAAACTGCTGGATTTAGTTAATAAATCAGTTATTGCCTACATGTCTCATACTGTCAATTCTAGAATATAGAGAAGGTTGAAAAATCAAGTACGTGAGAAAAGGAAATAAAAAGTAGGTGTGGAGAAACATATACTTTTATATGGAGTAACCTACTCTTGTATTCCTTTACCTTGTTCATTCTCAGTATTAATTGTTCTAAAATCACCTCAGCTGAGGGAATGTCATGTGAAGTACTGTGTGGGTTAATCAGTAATAGCATACAAACAGCTATTACCTATCTGGGCACAGAGTGTGCATTGCAAAACAGCTGCCAGGCTATTTTGGAAGCTTCCTTGTCTCAAATCTTTTCATTGGAAGATCTGGGGATCTCCTCAGCTCTAAGTAGAGTGAATATTCTTTTATTAAAGGTTGAGTAAAAGTAATGATTCTCATCTTTTTGCCTTCATTTCTTATGCATGTTGTTTTAGATTCACTCTCTTCTTTTCCCAGTAGGTTTTTATGGGATGGAGCTAGGTATTGCTAATTAATTTAATTTATATTTGTGCTACATCTGATCTTGTGTTTGGACCTCTCTTAATTTGATGAGGAATTTGGTAATCAACAGTAAATTACAGGGGGGAATCTGTGGCAATGTACTTAGGTTGATTTGATTTGCTTCTAGAAATCACTAAAAGTGGGTTTATTAACACAAATTCCAGGTTTGTCATGACTTCTTCCATTTCTGTGGGGAGAAGGAGGGATTATAGCCATATCTGCTGCAATGTTCATTGCTGTGTATGTTGATAGTTGCTGTCTTCTGTCATTTGTCTCTAAAAGACCAAAAACTTCCCCTTCTGAACTCTGAATATCTCCGTATTCAGTCCATTTTTGCTGGACTGTGTGTGAAAGCGAGGGCCCGAAAAGCCTTGCAGCATCTTCCCTGAGCCACGTTTAGGCCATGTCTGGTAAATGGTGTGTGATTGACTTTCACACGCTGACAAAAGGCATTGCTGCAGCCTCACGTATCATAAAATCTGTCTTTGCTACTCAGTTTAGTATTGGCGAATGAGCCAGAAAAACTTGTAGTTCCAGTAAGAGTGGTTTTGATGCTACTGTTACTCTTTCCTTGTGGCTTTTTTTTTTTCATTTTTCTTTATCATTTGGAGGTGGAGATTGTTTGTTTCTTTAACTGGCATATTACGATAATAGAATCAAGAGATAAGATTTAATCAACGTACATAATATGAATACATAATAAAACAGTAAAACTTGTAAATAAGACCCTATTGGCAACCTGGCTTTTAAACTGTACTTTATAGTGTGTTTTTATATGATGTAAGTTTAATGTTCTTGTTCTTGGTAGAACTTCTAAAGGAAAGATTTTAAATTTCTCTTTACTCAAACTAAGGTTTTGTTTTACGTTAAATAAAAATAGTGAACTGAGATTGATATCTGCTGAATGAGAGTGCATTCAGCCATTTTCTTTATACGTTATCTTATCAGTGTATGATTTTGCTYTATGTACATTGGAATGAGTTGTATCAATTGTAACTCTCATTTATCACTGCCAATAGCCATACTGCGCATTTCAGGGCCCTAATACAGACCATTCCTTCTACAGTCAACTGGTTTGGACTTCTGGCTAAAACACAAGGCATAGGGTGAAAGGGAGGAAAACAAAGCAAATTCAACCAAAGGTTTAATAGCAAGAATTCCAGATCGTGTCCTCTTCCTCCCAAATTCCAGCTAAAGCTCTGTCTTGAATAAGCATATTCCCTGTCCCTTATGACAGAAAGGGATGTGGAAACAATTACTCAACATGAGTCATAAAAGAGATAAACCCTGAAAGATAGACAAAAAATGTTTATCCTGCGCTGAGCCACATTAGCCCAAGGCTGTGAAGCCTTATTTCCATGTCATGCCCTGATTCTGAACTGTTCGTCTGAGGCCCGGTTACAGCCAGCTGCTGCAAGGAAAAGGTCACAGACCCACGGCTCTGCAGAACCTGCTGCAGCTGTGTACAAGTCTCCGGAAGCAATGGGAAACCAGTCCGTCTAACCTGCTGGGGGAATTAACCTTCTTGATGTAGCATCTTCAGTAGCAAAAGGCTTTTGTCAAGCTGATTTCATGAGATCTTCTCTAATTTAGTTGACTAGCCTACAAGTTATTGGTGGTGTTCTCACTATAAGGAGTTAGGAAAGGTTGCTAGTCATCAGGGAAATGTTAGTGTGTCCTAAAAATGGTAAATGGTAAAGATACTTTGTTTTTTTATCCAAGGCTGAAAACATACCAGAGGGAGTGATTCGTTTTAGTGTTTTCTTTGTGGTGTTCTACCTTGAAAATATGACTAAGTCATGCTGGAATAAGCTTCCCACACTGACAGTTATTTGGAAAACTTTTMTTTGTGATGATAAAGCAAACTTATTTAGAGTACCCTTTGTAATGCTTGTGTCAATACCTAAGCAACCAGCATGCTATTTGCTTTCCAATCAGCTCTTACATGTTCTGTAATCTCCATCATTATAGATAAGAACCTCTCTCCTTACTAAAGAAAAACAGTGATTTTGTAGAAAGAGCTAACTAAGAATTACATTAATTTGCCTATGTGTATGCTAAATGTTAAATGCATATCTTGAAATGGGACAAATTGCTCTCTCTCTTTTGATAGACTGGCTGAGAGGGACTTCCAACTTTTAAGAGCCTCTCTGCTCTTTAAGACAGTATGCATACGGACGGATCTCCCATCCATGTCCAGCTGGTAACTTGTTTAGTTGCACAGTGTTAAATGATCTCCCGGCCTGCTGGAATTACCTGACATGCCTTTTGTACGTTTGACAGCATAGCCTCACCTCCAGTCAACTCTTGGCATCCAACTCAAGTGCCAAAGGAGCCTGAATAATCAGCAGGGAGCAGAATTATTACTATCAGTAAACCTTTCTATTTTTATTTTTTCCCTGTATCTAGACCATTTTGGTCGTTTTTTCTTTTTTTTTAATCTGTGGAGAGGTTCTAAAGGTACAAACCAATTTAAATGTGGTTATACTGTGCTGTTATGTATGTTCAGTGCAAAGTATATTTATGCCAGAGCCACTCTGTATTATCAAGAACTTCGCCATGAGCTCCAGCGAATGAGCTTCATATCTGGCTTTTTCTTGTGATGAATCTTCACAAAAAATCTACTGTAGAGTTAATAACTCTTTTTATGACTTTTTAAAGCTAAATAAAATCAAGTTTCACTTTTGTAACTGTATAAACTGTGATCCACCAACAAAAATACAAGTAATAAAACTTATTATGAGCTGAATGAAATGCCCTTTCTGTTGAGAAAGGCACTGATAAAAAAGTGTCCCTCTTCTAAGCATTCAGTCAAGCTAGGCTCAAGTGTGCTTCCCTGGTTTGGGAGCAGTGGAACAAACGTAGGAGGCCATCAACAGTTTGGAAGAGGTTGAATGTAGAGCTGTGAAATGTAATCAGCGATAGAAGGGCTGCTCTTGCTTCCACCCAAGGCGTCTTGAGTTTTACTCATGGTCGCCAAGTTCCAGGTCTTCTGTCCAGATTTTGCACTGAATTCTCTACTGTGGCTGTAATGCTTACACAGCTATTCTCCGGAAAATGAGTTTTCTGCTTAATGCTCATGAACATTAAGCTTTAATATATGTTTGCTAAACAGCAGAGTCAATCAGGAGAGACAAGGTCATAATTATACTGGGGAAATGTGATTCTTCTGCATTAACGTTTAAAGCTCTGTGCAGTTCAGATTTTATTTTTTGGGGAAATATGTTGAAATAGGAAACTTTTAACAAAAATTATACTGACTTTTTTATGGAAGCTGACATGAGGATTTAACTTCCTTGCTTTGCAAGTCTTTCCTTGAGGTTAGTCACCTATTGGCTTGCAGTGTTCTGGCTTCTCGACTTTTTAGTTGAAAAAAAATCTGAAACAGATAGGATTATTGTTAAAGAAATGCATATATATTTCTGCTTGAGCCTTAATGRGATTTTTTTTAAATATTTTCACCCTTTTTGGGGAATATTTTGTAGTACTGTATTAACATTTTTTTTGTAAGTATTCCAATAAAACTAGTAAGAAAAAACGATTTGGATTTATACCTGTAGGAATTTAGGAGCTATTCTGAAGGAAAATACTGTCATTTCTGCACTAAAATGAAACTTCATGGGCCGCATGGCTTATGAACAACTCTAATAAGGTCAGTAGAAATACAGTGGTTGAAGCCAGAATTCCTGGGGAGGATACTAAGTCTGTAATTACCTGGGGGCTGATGAGATGATCATTTGACTTTAAAAATTAGAAATAATTTCCCGTTAATTCTATGAAATTTAAATAAAGTGTGAAGAAGTGTCATAGTGTTATGTATGACTAGACTTTAGCAGAGGGTTACTTCTAATTCAGTATAAATAGTATCCACCATCTTTTGAAACTCAGACCAGTAATCTCAGGCTTGAAATTCTGCTATATTCTGTTACACAGCTAGATCTTGAGGTAACAATGTTTTATAGGGTGAGAAATGAGTAGTTTAGTTTTGAAATATGTTATGACAATATTCTTTTGCAGAGACCATTCGTATCTCTGCTCCAGTGTTCATCATTTTGGAAGAACTTTTCCACATTTAATTTCATTTCTTATTAACAAGTTTGTAAAATAAAAGACTTGCCAGACATACTCATTTTGTTGGTATTTCTGGCTATAGAAAATAGATGTCTACACTTGGAAAACAGAAATTAAGTAATCCTGTTACCTTATTTTCACAGTAAATGTCAAATAAGAAATACTACAACTTAAATGTCATTTATGTAACTAAAAAACAGCTGGCGTTATAACGACGCAGAAACAGACACTTATTATCAAGGTGTCAGTGTCTCCGTTTTCTCCATACGAAACATGCCTTGACTTAAAATCACTTTGCGGATATTATTTGATTTTATTTTAAAAGAAAGACAGATTGATTTTTTTAAGCGTTTACTCTTCTGGTCCATTGTACTAGGAGGTTTCTTGTTCCGTTTGGTGGCRTAAGGGTCAAAAGATAAACTGTAACCAATATCTGTGTTTATTTTCTCGACCACGCTGAGTTAGCAACGCCCAGGCCTCTGGCGGGGCCGCGCAGCCTGAGTGACTGAACGTGCGCTGGGGAGTGCGCGTGGTTCAGCTGATTCCTCTTACCTTGGCCTGCCGGGGGACCAGCAACGAAAGCCGACCGGGGACGCTCGCTGCCGCCTCCGGAGCGGAGCGGAGCGGTGGAGGGAGCGGGCGGGAGGAGTCCTCAGGCGCGAGCGAGGCCCTGGGGCCGGAGGAGCGCAGGGGCGCGCRGGAATTAGGGAGCCGCGTCCCGCTCCTCCTGCCGTGGGGGGTTTTTGCGTTCATAGTATCAGGTGTGCAGCGGTATCTGTTCGGTTTTCTCCTCTGGCGCTGGCTGATCGTTTCAGGCGTTTTGCTGGAAGYATTGCAAAACTAGTAATCTCTCTGGTTCTTTGAACTCTAAAGGGCCTGCTTTGATAACCTCTAGGAATTACAGTGCTTTTGATGATAAATGTCTTTATTAGCRTGCATTTTTCACACTTGCACTTAAAAAAATGGGATTTATTTATCTATCTATTTATTTATTTATTTTTAGCGCCTGTGCTATTGACTGTAATACATTAATTTCTGTGAAAAAAGCAAACAGGAAAACACTCTCAATAAGGTTTGCTTGAAATGATAGCACTTATCAGAGCAGGAAACCAATATTTGCATAGTGATGCTATATTATTACTTAAAAGACCTCAAATTTGTATGGAATTGGGAGCTTTGGGGGGCTCAAGCTGGGATGATTTTGCAGACTTTGTTCTTCTGCGGTGTGAATAATCTGAGAAACTCAGTTTTCACAGGCAGTCAGAATAATAAAATAAACCCACACAACTTGGAAATGTAGRCAAAAGCACTTTAACTAAGACTAACCCTGTGAAACTGGTTATGAAAGCTCAGTGTATAACGGAAAAGTGAGGATGTGGCAAGTTTCTTGATGAATAATTTGTTTTTGTTCTTTCAGGTTATCTGTAAATGATCTTTATCGCACATTTTAACAAACACTGTTCTGATAAGTTCAGCTGTTTAGCTAGAAATCCATGTGTCGGAGAATCGCCTGGATAAAGGCAACACTTTTCTGCTCTAGAAATGTCCTGTTTGCTGTAGCCCTCTCCAAAACCTTCATGCTATGGAGTTTCATGAGAAAGGTTAACACAGAGTGGAGTTCTGCAGTCAGGTGATACCCATGCGACAAACTTTAATCATTAAAACTGTTAGTTAATCTCAACTCCCAAATCTCCTTTGCAGTGGCTTACAGCACAGAAATGAGCTTGTAACAGCACTCACCCTGATGGAAAGTTGTTACAGCTGGGGCTACTGGGGAATATTAGGAAAGCATGTCAGAATAGCTTTTTTTTTTTTTTTTTTTTTTTTCCCTCCTCCAAAAAATCTTCTTTTAGTGTGGATCTTGGAGACATAGTGAGTTTTAGGAGGACTTTAGTCCTACAAAGTTCGTGGCTTCAAAATCCTTTCCCTGTGACTTGAGGCTGTGTGGACATCACAGTTTTCCTGCTGCTGGGGTGAGTTTCCCCATAATGGCACATTTCCTCAAGGTTGTTTCCAGGGAAAGCTGTTCTGGCTTAATTTGGGTATCCAAAGCTATGACAGTGAAAATTTCCTAAGAAACTGAGTACTGGGCTGAAAAGAAAATGTATAGCTTTTGAGGGTCTGCTACCATCACATATAATTCCAAGTATTAAACTATAGATTGTTTAGAACTGAGGGAGAGATTAGTCTTCAGAAATGCCCATTAAATAAAAAGTAAAGTATGCAGGAATCCTTAATATTGCCATTTATAAAATGCAGGTCAAGTAGAAGAAAAGCAGCAAAATGTATGTTCTGCCTTTTTGTATATTCCATGTCATCTCTCTCTGAGGTATAAATTGGAGTACCATTGAATCAATTTTTAATAGTCTTATTAATCAGCATAATCTATATTAATATAGCACTTTAGTAGTTCAATGGCACTTGTCAGTAATTTGACTGAGTGAATTTTACATCAGCAACAAAAAAAGTTGCACCGTCTTTTGATAAAAATGAAAATGAACAATCAAGTAATCAGCTTTCAAAGGTAATTTACAGGATCAGACTCTTAGATGTAAAGATTATCACAACTTCTACACTCCTTTTTGACTGAGATCTCCTAACTTCAGACAGGCTTCTGACATGATTTTTGGACTTGGTTGCCACATTTTGTTTCAGATTCACCATTTTGTTGTTATTAATCTAAGCAGTCGTGGGAGATGAATCAGTATTTCAGGGATGCTCACTTGACAGTTCAATACTGTGAGCTGTTTCCATTTGCAACACAATTAAAAAAAAGTATTTATTTGTTCCCATAAACTGCATGATARCCTACTTTCAGAATTGTATTTTATGTTAAATGTGTAAGTCAGAATGTCTATGTGAGGATAAAATCATTCCTAAAGTAGCATTTTTCAAGTAAGTTTACTGCAACATATGTTAATATAAAACTTGTAAATAATCCTTTGGACTGAAGGTCACAAAACTCTTGTGATTACATTTGCCATTGGTCAGTATATGACTAGCAGTATTCTGTTGTAAAGTGGTGGGACTACCTATGAAGTCTGGGAAAAGTGGCTGAGGAGAAAAACCTAACATAAATACTACATCTGAGAAGGTTCACTAGCACTTGTAGAACTGTTCCATGAGACAAATGTCCACTACCTTAGCCAATTTCTAATAACAACTTAAAAATACTCAATGGAAAAACTGAAAGAGATTTCTATCAATTTATCTTTTACCTGAACTTAACTAACTTTACAAGAACACCTCTGAGGATTCACAGATATTTTTTTGCTTAAAGTTGGGGGAAAAAAATACCTATTTTTATTTATTGTGAAAAAGGATTCTCAAGATAGCCRTAAAAGCTGGACATTCACCTGGAGTGTGAGAGGCACCGAATGTGCAGGAGGAAGGATCCAAGCGTCAGTTGGCCGTGGCTGAGGAGGTCTCCCTACTTACCAAGCTGTTCTGTCCCTCTTGGGGTAGAAGGTTCGTCCTGACCTGAAAATGAACATAGTCTTTTAACTGGTGTTTTTCATGGGAAGTTTCAGTTGCTCTGAATTGGTATTTTCTGATTACAGGCTTTTATTTGAAAAAATCCAATCTACCTCAAATTTTAAAGGTTCAGTGGAGAGTAGTGGTTGGTTAAACCACCCAGGGAAAGGTCATGGTGTGAGAACTGCCTCCCCTTTCACTGGAACAGGGGAAGCACCAAGTCTCTGCCTTGCTGGCTGAGTCGTTGTGGGTTGAGGTACAACGTATGTGTTAACAATTCACCCTTCTGCATTAGCAAAGTTGCATTTATCCCAGTGACYGCACCAAAATCGAAGCTCTTAGCTTTTGATTATTGTTATGTAAAAGRATGGAGCACTTCATGTGTTACTATATTCTGAATTGTAGCAGCATCTAGAAGATCTGGTTACGTATAGGAACTTAATATATTACAGCACATAAGGCAGTCTATCCTCYCAGAAGAGGCTTTGGTCTAATTTAGCACAATAATTAACAAGCTAAGAAATGGGATCAGTGTGAAGGTGTTTAATGTAAGTSTTCAGTAAAGAAGAATAAACRTTTTGAATGTTATATACTAGAGGAGGAGAAGGTGGGACATATTTGGAGAAGGGAATCTGAAGTGGTCAGAATGACAAATAAGAACATGCTCTTTAGCAGATGTATTTTGAACAGATAAGATGGAGAAGGGTGACACTGCTCTTACAAGGCCAAGACATTGATAGGTATCTGAATGAGTTTTGACACTACAAATTAAGAGACAGGATTGAATTGAAGGAATTGGGATATTAGTTAGGGAGGAAGAGTAGGAAGCATCTAAGCAGTATCTTGGAACAGATGGGGAGATACAGGGAGCCACAGCTGATGCCGAACTGAGTGAGGGGAGAAGAGGTACATTGTCAGTAGCGGTGGAATGAAGTGGACAGGCAGAGGGCTGATGCAGCTCAGCTGAGGTTAACTGAATCAAGTGGATTTCTATCTGCTGATGAACTAGCCCAGTTATACTCAGTTGAAGCAAAGGCCTAAAGGAAGGTAAAAGAGAAACAAAGAGGTTATGGAATGCAGTCGGAGTAAATGATAATAAGTAGGTAGGTAGGTAGATTTGGGGGGATCAGATGAGATGCATGAACAGGAAAATGCAGCTGAATCAGAGTTTTTCATTCATTTAGCGTGTTGTGTCCTACTGCATGCTAAGTGCACAAGGCAATCACAGTGGAAGGGATTAAGGTCACTGACCTTAATTTAGGTTAATTCTGAAAAAAATCTTGAACATGTGTTCCTGGGGCAGGGTTTACTTGCCTGAAAATTTTCCTTGTTAATGGATTTTTGGCAGGGGTTGGGGGGGTGGGGAGCTGATCATAATTTATGAAGTATCACTTCTTAATTATTTGTCTTTTCTCTCTTGTCTACAAGTAACGGAGGAGCATCGTTAGCTTTTGCAGTTGCTTTGTTTATCAATAGTGTCTCGCAGTCTTTGCCCTGAAGAGTATAACAGGCCTGGATAGAGATAGTATCCTTGTTCTTTTCTCTGCAGTAACTGCTCACTCCGTTTAAAGGTAGTAGGCCATGCCCAGTATGACCAATAAAAGAAGAAAACATACATTTATCTCGCTAGCTTCCTCTGATAGCATTTAGGACCATGATCTCTGCTTGATCCATGGGCTCAACTCCATAAACAGTCTGTAGGGAATAAAACATTGAGCAGCACCCTCGGAGCACAGAGATCCGTTGTCGTTTGTGCTCTGTGGTCCGAGCCGTTCTCGGAAAACCGTTCCCACTTGTCTCACTTAACAGTGTAAAAATAATCCAGCCTTCTCTGCAGCCTTTTTAGAGTGCAAAATGACTGTAATGGAAATAAATTGAAAGGCAATTAGGCTTCTCTGCAATATGGCCTCACACGTTTGATCACAAGTGGCTTGAAATCCAAATCCAGACCTGGCGTGGTTCCACTGCGTTGTGTTTTGTTAGTTAGACAGCTACTAACATTTCTGATCATAAATAAATAAAATGAAAGGACAAGCAGGAAAGCCACACCAAATTATCCAAATGTCTTACAGAGAGGAACAAAATTTAGAGCATTATCTGTGCACTGTAACAAGAAAACTGGAAGGTGAGTTAAGTAACGATGTTTAAGTATCTTCACAGGAAGAAGACACTGGGCACTAATGGCCACCACTTTCTGCTGGCAGTTCTGAAAGAAAAAAGGCGATAGTGTTAAAAGTTAAGCCTAAATGCCTCCAAATGAGAAATAAGGGATACATTTCAGCAGTGATGACTGGTGCCCATTGAAAAAAGGGACTGTTGTAATAGGAAGGGGGTTGTCCATTTTTTGATATTTGAGATCAAGACTAACTGCCTTTCTGGAAGGATTCTGACAAATACAAGGTATTGGACTCACTACAGAGATAATTATATGAAATATMACCCCTCCCTTTATACAGAAATCTAGACTAAATTATCTGATAATTCCAGACCTTTAAATTTATGGAGTTAAGCCCATTCTGTCCTTTGGCCTGGTATCATGGATGTTAGAATGAGGACAAATCAGATTTATGTTTACCTACAACAGGGTTGAATTTGGCCCTCCGAGCTCAGATTACAGTGCTTACAGTACACAATATTACAGTTGTTTGTTGGAAGTACATCTCAGACATCCATATGCATATAAACAAATGATCTAATTGAAACCATCATTAAACCTCCAAGGTTATGAACAAAAGATACTGTGTTGATTTTACATAAAATGAATTATAAGGCAAGAACATAAATTAATATACTCTATTATATCACTGCTAATGAAGAACCTGTTTTGTATTTGTAAACATAGTGCTTTTAGATCAGAAACATACAAACTAAGTCTTAAAGGAAAAGGAATTTGCAGTTCTGATAAYGCATTTTTAGATTATTTTTTCTTTTTTCTGGTAGCAATTAGACTGTGCTAGGTGCTGTACAGCCATGAAAGAAAGCCTGGGTCCTGCCCATTCAGTATCTGATTTACTTCAATTTTATTGCCCATTGTTGGCATTATATCAAACATTTCCTTACTAGGCCCCAGCACTTATATGAAGCTGTGCCAAGGTTATTCTGTATGTAATCCAGAAAGGCTTTTTCTGCTGCGGGGAAATCACTGAGTTAGGGAATGATTACTCCATTGTGTTCTGCTGTTGTTAGTTTTTCTTCAGCGGATTTGAATTACCCTGTCTTAGCTTTATTAGTATTGTTGTCTGTTGTACTTCATAATCAGAGCAACACAGCAAACGGTTCGTTCAGCCTTTGGGAAAATTTCAAACCCAGCATGTAAATAGACATGGTCGATAAGAAAGGAAAGAGAAAAAAAAATTGTACTGAGGAAGGAAAAGAGAAATAAGAGATCAGGACTACAGCTAATAGGTGAAGAAGATTGTAGGTGAGAGTCAGAACAGAAATTAAAATGTTAAGAGAAGTTGGAAGGAAGGAACTAAATAGCTCCGGACTAAACCCATGAAAGGCCGAACTATAATCTGCCATGGAAAGAACAAGAGAGGAAAAGAGAAAGGAAAAAAATGGAACAGCGAAAATAAATGATGGAATATATTATATATACAAACTCATATTTAACATAAGGATAGCATGGGAATACRTTATATTTTGGCTTTTATTTATAAAACAATTATAAAATAATACTGTACATTGCAATAGATTTATTTGGGAGAATATTTGGAATGTATGCTAACCTCCATTTTCTACCCTTTTTGTTTTTCTTTACACTGATAGTTAAATTACTCTTTGGATTTTGGAAAAGGTATCTGCCAGGATTTGGGAAATGTTGTTCATAAAAACACACTCTTCAAGTTGGCAATGTGAGAACTATCAAGAGCATAATTAGTCCTGTTTTGTGAAGTTTAATTCATAAGGTCCTATTGACTTCTATGAGAACCAAAATTTTATTATATTACTGGAAGTATTAAGAATGCAGTTGAAAGAATTGCATGATTTTTAGTTTTTATTCCTATATCAATTATGGTAGAAAGCAATATAGAGGAAAACTTCACTCTTTTTATACTGATTACAATGATGTTGGGTAACATATTAGCCTTTTAGATGATGGTGATGATTTCAAAGGATCAAAAATTTTGTCTGTAGACTTTGGTGGTGATACATGCCACACATTTAGATCCAGGTTGTTTACAAGTCTTATATTCTTAACGTATACCTAAATAATTTGAAATTGTGGTTTAGAGAATGTGTAACTAAAACCAGGGGTAGATCTAGAATTAGTTATTTTCAAAAAATCTTTGTGTGCATATCTGTTTTTCCCAGTGATACCATTAAATTAGATTACTTGAAAAATCAGAAATTTACCTAGTTAAGGAAACAGCACAAACCTGACCTTACTTCTGAATCAGATCTGTGAAAGCAGTGTTTTTCAGATCAGGTAGAAAAGCAGCTGATGTTTATGAGTCTGAAAATCAAGTTCCCCTTGACCAGCTGACTGCTTCTAGTAACAGTTATCAAAATGTGGAAAACAGAATTTGGACCAGTAAATGAATTGCCTTGCTTAGTTCACTGGCTAGCTATGAATTCTGTAGCCCTGAAATCACGATGCTGCTATTCATGGGCTGCATCTGAGTGTTTGAAAAGCCATGCATTTCCAGATGGTATGCACTGAAATTCTTACAATTTTAGGATTAAGAGCTCCACCCTCTTTTAGTCTCCACTTGAATGTCACCTCAGGGAGCTGCAGGTCTCATTTTCTTGCACTCACTCTACCTTTAACATTTTTGTCTAGTGGGGGAAGATTTTCTTCTATGTAAAAACCCTACATTGGAGAGAAGAAAAGCATCACAATTAGTGACTGGCAAACGCCACAGACTTTGGCTCAGTTTGGAGAAGTTCCCCAAAGCTGAGATGCTGACCTAGGCTATTCAGACCTTTCTTGAATCTGCAGTGTGTGCCAGGAATAACCACAAGAACAAGCTTTCCTACATGGTATCAGAACTTCTCCTTACGGCAATGAGTTAGAACCAGAAATTAGAGAGAGATGGAAAGACACTGGGAGCAACCTTTTAAAATAACTGCTTCTTTTTGAACCTCGACTAAAGTTCATTTTAGGTTTAGTTCCAGTTTTGGTTGAAATTCATCTACTCTTATTTACCCAAAAGACTTTGACTATTGTGGAGTGTAACTGAATTAGATTCCAAGTCAAATTACTTGGTGGCATTTACCATGCATGTGGTTTTGATGGATTTTACTTAGTAAAGCACTGTATGTCCTTTTTCTAGCATTAACTAATCCTCACAACATCCCTGTGAGACTGATAAGTAATATCCTCATTTTAAAGTCAGGCAAACTGAGATAGAAAGGTTGTGTGACTTGCCAAAGTATGTAGAATATATTCAGTATCAGAGCTGGCAGTAATTCTTAAAAGTTCCTAATTACTAATCCTACTCTGGAAAATATTTAGCCTGTTCATTGTGTAAGTAATCTACACTTTGATTCAATAAAACTTTTTATCCTGTCTGTAGAGATCCTCTTTCTATTCAAGGTTTACATATGACAGATTCAGAATTTTCCTACTGTTAAGTTTGCATATAAATATAAATCAGTGATCAAATCCTGGTTTAAAAAAGAAAAGCTTCTTTCAAAAGAAGTATGAAAGTCATGGGAAATTTTCTTTGGAGTAAAATGACTCTGGCATTGCATAGGCTGATGAATTACTACATATTTTTCATCATACTGTCAGCTGATAGTCCTGATTTTCAATACCTTTCTATCCCCTTTTATAACTATCTTCCCCTAAAGAAATCCAAAAATATCTTTCTCTAATCAGCATGTATGCTATTTTCCATACAGCAGTTTATTTTTTTCCTGTCCTTCTACTAGAAACAGCATTCTTCTCTCTAACTTTTGGCAATAAAGTTTTTTTTCTGTTTTCTTTTTTAAAAAATCCAAAGAACTCAATCCATGATATTTGGATGCTTTGGCTTACTATGGTATCACCCACAAATAGAAATAATGAGGCTCCACTGGTTTTTCAGGTAAGCAGGATGGATTTTGCCATTGATTCTGTAGAGTTACATGAGATAGCTCCAAGCTATAAATAGCTTTTCTGTTGTTCCTAGGAAATGCTGCATGTGAACCTATTGCGTGTTGTATTAACTACTGGCTTGTGGTGAAACTGTCCACCTGCTCTCACGGTATTTTCTGTGACACTGAAGCCACCTTGAGAGGGTCCCATCCCTACCACTCACTTCTCCTCCCATGCCAGTCTCCTGCCTGTCCTCCCCTGCCACAATGCAACAGGTTTTGAGGCTTTGTTGCAGATTGGATCTGGGTGAAAACAACCCCCCCGATCTGCCTTCACCCCCAGAACCCCCAGCAATAAGCCTTTGATTATTTTTAAGACAGATCATTTAGTGGTCCAGGTTACAGCACAGCCTCAACAACTACTTTATCATAGCTGGAGATCAGTGGATAATGGAGTGCCATAGACACAGGTAGCAAGAGATTTTTATGACAGGGAAGGAAAGGGAACTTTTAAAGCTAGTTTCATCCACCACTGGAAAAAATAAAGTATTGTTGAAGCTTCTAGAGATGTTTCATGGTGAGTCAAACTCACTTTAAATTTTTAGGGTGTTGAGGTAGGATATCCCACAGATATTTCTTTGCAGCTTAGTGTCCTATCAGCCATGATTTCAGCACAACTCAGAAAGTAAAATCTGTCCAGTAATGAACTCCTACATAGATAAACCTTGAACTGGCAAAGCAGTGTGTGCATATATTAACTGTTGGCAAGTGTCTAGCACCCATGACTTCTTGTGGTTAAAGTTAGGCATGCATTTAGGTATGTTGCTGCTTTTTTGGCTCTATGGCCTTTAGCTTTTTTCAGAAACTCAGTGTAACTTTTGTTTTATGAAGAGGTATTTTAAATACTAAGACTATTTCCTGCCACTGGCATTTGTGGCAAGTCTAATTTTGGGCCTTGACCACTTAACTACCATCTTAATGGCTTTCCTTTTAATAGAACATCAGAAACAGCATGGGCTTTATTTTCTGCATCATCAAAGCACTGCACCTTTCTACAGAAGCAGTCTCTAGCCTACAATAGGCCAAATGCATCCCCCTGATATCCCATCTGCTGAATTTCACAGCAAGCAGGATTTTCGTCAAATATAGGTAAACTATTTTAAGGAAAGAAACCTTTCTTTTTTTCTAAGGCTGGCCTGATCCAACAGGTTTTTGAAATAAATGAAAAAAAAAATCCATTGCCTTTAACAGACTTTAGGTCAAGCTCTAACCAAATGTGCTCCTTTTCACTGGTAATGCTTTGATATATATATTTTTTTTTTACATTGTGCCAAAAAAATAAATTACCATCCAACCATGTAGTGTGAAAGTCAAAATATTGTAAATCAGAAAATACAACTTGGTTACAGAAACGACTTGCATTCCAGCTAGGCAGTGTGAAGTTGCATTTGGCTTACTAATGGCTACCTCTTTTAAAAATCACAAATAGTGATAGTGATTAGTTAACAGTAGCAAATAAAACACGCATTTAAAATTAACCTGACAGGGCATTTCTGTGTCATCCTGCCTGATGCGTACAGTCCATTCTTTGAAAAATTCAAGGAAGCTCATTTGAATTGTAAATTGGCAACACATTCACGCCGAGGTCTTATTGTGCGCTAGTGTGACAAATCACAAACGGAATATTGGCCGAGCTTCCATTTCTTGCATTTCTTTTCTGGTTTCTGCTGCTATTATCATTAATCTGTTTTACAGCGGCTCCATGGCGGATGGTTCTGGACATGGAAAGTACATTAAGTTCCATTGTTGGCTATAGCAGGACTCCGTGTGGCTTCTGCGACCTGTGACTTCTCCTATTGGTCGTAATTCAGTACAGTTGCTACTAGTTCTGTGTCCTGCTGTGTGTGGACTTAAGAGATCCTGGCATAGTTCATGCCTGACAGCTCATTTCATAAGTATTGGATTACAGAGCTTTCGCTAAATTGTGTTAAGAATATCTTAAGAAATGGTGATGGAATGCGGTCAGCTTTAAAAAAAAAAATGTATACAAGTAAATCTTAAAAGATGCCGTTATCAGGAGCGAAGTGAGTTCTCCTTTTTAAGCGCTGCGCGAGCGGGCAGGAATGCTGGCGTGGTTAAACGCAGTGATGTAATGCGCTCGGAGGCGTCGCTCCGCTGCCGGCGCGGCCAGAGCGAGCGAGCCGCCGTCGCGGATCCGCGTTCGCTGCCCGCGCGGGCAGAGCGCTGCGGGTGCCGCTCGCTCGTGGGGCCGGTCCTGCCGCCGGGCCCCGGGCGCCGCGCCGGAGGCGCAGCCTCAGGCAGGGCTCGGAGGGTGCGCGGCGGGGCTGGGGGAGAGGATGGTGATTTTGAAAGAATATTGAAAGGCASCAGATCAGCTGCAGACAGCAGCTTCTTTGTGCTGTCTCTCGCCTCCTGCCTTGCATACCAGTTCCCTTTACTCCGACCCGCTAARGGATGATCTCCTACCATCAGACATTTCCTACTAGAGCTTAGATTGACAAATTTATGCCAACTCACCGCAGTTTTGCAATATGCTCTATGAATCATAAAGGAAATAAGCTTCTGGCTATTTCTGGCTTAAATTTGTTTTCTGATGTGTGCTTCTATTGTTATCTCTGATTTCTTTTATGTTTCTCTTGCACTTTGCAAGCTGTTCATCCCCAAWTTTTTGTGCCTTTGTTTGTATATTCTGTTAGGCTTCTGGTTTGGGATTTGCGGACTGCTAAATTCATGCCGTGGTTTTGCATTTCAACAAAAATGTTCCCTCCCCCCCCTTTTCTTGTGTTATTAAGTTGACTTCTGGCAGCTGATTGATAGAGCAAAAGCTCTGAATTGTCCCATCCAGTATTAGGCGTTACACTGGCCTAGCTGGCCTGGGCTCCCTTCACAGGTAGCGAGAAGGGGGTCRAGGAGGTTCAAGGGAGCCCACAACGGCTAGGTTCTAGCTGGGGCACGTCAGATAAAATCCCTAGGATTAGGTAGGGTGCATCCAGGTCAAAATGGATCCATCCAGGGCATCCAGGCATACTGGGCATCCAGGGCCCAGTCTCTTAATGCCTGAACTGTTGTTTAGCAAAYTGTGTTTCTTTTTCAGACTCGCAATATATATGGTCGGTAAGACTGGTTTTGGGAGCAGGTGAACAGAAGGGTGGATAAATCCYGTGTTTTGCCAAGTTGTGTTGTTTTAAGCAAGTTGTTTAACTTTTCTGTGCATCAGTTTATCCAGCTGTAAATTGAATGCTTTCCTTGCAGTTTTCACAGAGATTTCATTCTAGGATGGAAAGCGTCAAAAAATACAAAACATTTTTTTTCTTATTAGAAAGTAATGAATTAGTCTTTTAATAAAGTGAAGTTACTGGGTCCTGTCATCACAAATGAAAATTACCGTTGAAAGCCTGCTAATTTATAAAAGCTGAGGCTCTTCCAAATTTGTTGATAATCAATTATGTTATTATCATATTATATTATCAAGTAGTTATTTTCCATTGACTGTGCCATTAATAAGCTTGTCTCTTGAAGCTTCTGCATGTTTACTTGTCACTCTCCCAAGCTTTCTACTGTTTTGCTTTTTTTCTACCTTCTTGAACAAAGACAAGGAAATATCTAATAGATTAAAGTCCAGTAACATGCTTCAGTGGACTAATACTTTAATCTGTGAGACCCTAAGATCAAGTGGACTCAATTTCAAGTCCTGCCACTATTAATTTGGTCAATAGTAACATTCCAGGTAGTGAGAGTCTGGAGTCTGCAGGTGTGTGTTGTTGGGGAAACAACTAGCACCCTCGCCCCCTCGCAAGATACTTTGTAATGCAGAAGTACAGCTGCCCGATTTAAGCCACATCCGTTGAAATAATTTTGGCCCAGTGGGCCAGGGGGTTGATCTTGTCTAGGGTTTTCAGAAGATGAAATTTTGCAGCCAGTGTAAGAATGACTGCCTGAAATAGCGTGGTGTGACAACTTTTACAGTTCTAATACTGCGATGGGATGCACTTGCGTTTATGGAGTTCACTAAGTGTTCACTTGAAGATAGTCTCTTGGGTCACCTTTTAAATAAACTTACGTCAGAGTTGCTTCAAAATTAGCTGAGTGATCGGTTTCACAGCATGCCAGATGGTCAAGAAGCACGCTCTTAAAAGACTAGAGGTAGGCATGTAGTAGGTTAAAACGGGCAGCATAAACCTAAGAAATCCTGAAGTGGCTATAAGGTACTTCTTCCGTGATTTCCTTTGAATTTGTGCTTACTGCAGCCAATTTTGAGGTCATKTAAATAACTCTTATCTTCTTAGTGACAAAAGGGTGTGAATATGTGAGTGTGACTATGTATGAGGGAGAGTCTGTGTGTCTGCATTTAAACATACGTATATTTAAATTTCTAGTGTTTGAATGTGTAATTTTTCTGTGTGTTCTGTCTCTCTTTACACATATAGCTGCATGTATTTTGCACAGATGTCAGTAAGATAATTGCGTGATGTCTGTATGATGAAAAACCTTGGCTTTCAGTGACTTTTCTCAGACTTTTCCAAACTTCCCAAATAACTATTTGGCTATTGACAGTTCTTGTTCATGAGCATATGCAATGATGCTTATGCATTTAATAATATACAATATTATTTCCTCTGGGGAAAGGATAGATTTGAAATACTTCGAAGAGAAATAAACAACAAGGCTTGTAATTAAGTGTTGCTATTTTAGGTGGAACTGGTTTCACCCATCAGCAGTCTGTCCGTCCTTGTCCTCAGCCTTTAAGAGACGACTGCACATGATGAAAAGTTTAACTTGTCAAGTATAAATTTAGATGTAGAGTCCGGAATATCAAACTCCATGATAATTATCAGCACCTGGAAATAATTTGTACCAGAGAGCTAAGAAACGAGTTTCCCTTTTCTACAGATAGGGAGTTTTTAACCTCCCAGTCACTGGAATACTCCCTGGAGCTTACAGAGACATGGCTTGTGGTTCATTCCCACTAGTAAACATGGCACCAAGCAATTAGATTGTCGTTAGAAGACGAACATTAGCTTTGTAAAATAGGATTAAGAATAAGCTGAGAACAAGTGATCAGATAATGTATGCAGTTCATAAGTAGCACCGTACACGCAGGCTCCCGCGCGAAGCCCATTGAAGCCGGTGGAATGCGCTCCCCTGGATTTCAATAGCTGTTGGCTCACACTCAAGTCCTGGTTTTCCTTTAAATTTATAGCATTCATTCTCAAGAACTAGGGAAACTTTATAATTGTATAAAAGTTGCTCCTCCTCCAAAGTGCAAAAAAGTAGGATGTTGTGCTGGAAACTCTACAAAGACAAGAATTAATTTATTCTTCTGACCTGTAGGCAGACTGCCCCTTACACACACTCTTCCAAGGTTACTCCTCTGGTTTATTCTTCTCTATATGCAGATATCATCTAAACAATTTCCCCTGTATTCCCAAGTCTCCCTCATTGTTACCTAATTAAATATGTATTTTCCCTACTGTTTTAAGGTGAATTTAGCTAAGAGAAGGTATTACTAGAACAGAGTCTATATACACATTTTCTTGGTGAGGCCAGCAAGATTGCAACATAAACAGACAAGGAATACCCCAATCAAATATTTTTAGGTTTTATAAGATCAGAACATTAGCATCTGTAGTACTGGAAATAAAACAAAAATGTAATAAAGATTCATGTGTAYGTAGTTCATTTAAGTTAAATATTCAGTAGATATTTTAGTAAGTATTGCATCATTTTTATAAATTTCTGTAGAGCTCAAGAATTAGCACATTAATAATTTTTTAAATTTTTTATTAACACTGTATAAACTATTTACGAAGGAGAGTCTAATGTGATCAACAGAGTTTCACAGCGAGATAGGAATTTTAGGAAGGGTTTTTCTTTTTCTTTTTTTCTTTTTTATTTTTTTGAAAAGCAGAAATAAGTAGCAAGAGAAAAAGAATTGAAAGAGTAAAATTAAAATATATCTCTAGAATAGAGTGCTTGTCAGTGCTTGGTTGAGGGTTCTCTAAGAATGATGAGTTACGTAGAGTAACTAAATTATGGGCTTTTAATTGTTACTTTCTTTAGTCTATTGTATGAACATTTCATATAATTATTTTTATTAGATAGTATAGATTTAGTTTAGGAAGTATATAGTGGAAATATAATTATAGCCAAGAAAAATGGGAATTAAACTTATGTAATTTTCTTTTATTGTACAAAATGTTTCTGCAATTAAACTACTGAAATTATTTGAGTTTAGAATTGCAGCAGTTGTAATGGGTCTGAGTTATTAAACATCTGCTGGATTAGAACCATCATATATAATTTTAGAATCAGAGCCACAAGCATCAGAGGAACTACTCATTTGAATATGGTTATTCATATGCAAAAGYATTTGCGTGAACAGGGATTATAGAAAACCTCTAAATTTGGATACCTGAGTTTCAGAAGTGTTGAGTAGTACAATCATGTAGTAGTAGATATGCACTGTATTTTAYAGCTCACATTAAATTGTTACTGGGAAGTAATTGGAAAAAGGTGGCAAGCAGAAATGACTTTTCTTCCCAAGATGTCTTTTTCTTTTCATGTGATTCGGTCCGAATTAGTTTGGGATTGTATGGCTTGGACAGTTTCTGAAATATTTCTGTTGTTGATTTGCCAAACACATCTCGTTCTTTTTCTTTTCTTTACTTTTTTTTCTTCTTATTTTTTCTTTAAGGAAGGAAAGAAAGGGGGGTGGGAAGGCATGAATGAGAGACTGAATTTGGGAGTGATCTTTCTCTTGTTACATGATGTGAAGCATGTGTGGGAAATGTTTTCATCTTCAGAAGTCATTTGCCCCATGCAGAGAATGCTTGAAATGAAAATAACTTTCCAAATTAAAATAGAATGTRTAGTTTTTTTATTTACAGACACACAGAGACATAGTCAGTCTTATACACACAGTGTAATAGTTACTAGGGAATGCGTTTCATTTGATCTGCTATTCTTGACAAATGTCAAATTTATAATATACTACTTGATAAACTTTAATGATGAATTATTTTATTATATTAAAAACATTTGTGCCTTTATGAATTCATGCTCATTCACTATATATGGATGATGAATTTCATACAATCAAAACGGATCTTACTTCCTCCCTTTCCAATATCATATTAAAAAGTAACGAGGAGCTAACTGGGCAACGCTTCTCCTCCGTGCAATCACAAACATTGCCTCTGTCAGTCACTGTTAGTATTTCCATCCTAGCTTTTCATTTTGCCATCACTTTAACTAGTATTCCTTACATCTCATTGAATATTTGTGTCTATTATTATTATTTGTAAAATAGAGAATTAAGTGTTTTCATCTAAAACTGTGAGACCCTGTCCAGTGGGAGTCATACCACCATGCTGTTCTGGGAGCTGGGCTTTCCAGATGGGCTCRATACTTCCTTTCTGTATCAGGGACAGGGACCAACAGTCCTGCTATTTTCACAAGCCACTTAATACCTGGTGTAGTCCACTGAAAAGTGTCTTTCTTAGACATTTTCAGCCAGCCCTATTTTTTCAATTAATTGTGCTGTAATGTCACACCTTATTTCTGCAGTTGTTTTCTGATCTGCCCTTCTCTTTTCACACTGCGGAGATGCTCATCTCTGGGACATTCTGGCTACTTACAGTCGCTTCTAGTCATGTTCTAGTCTTCTAGATGACTTTGTATATAAAAAAAGAAATGTTACTTTGGTAAATACTGAGTGTACAAGATACTGCTCAGTGAAATAAAAGGATTACTTTAGTAAAATTATTTGTATTTTATAGTTATTACTTTTAAATTCTTCCAGTCAAAGCTGTAGATTTTATTTCCCTAAGTAAAGCTTAATATATAAAAAATACAATGGTATATGGTTATTATCTTGTAACCCTATCAAATCTGGCTGAAGGTTCAAGTTTTCTGTACAGAGCAAGGAGATAACTTCAAAAGCTGGAATAGTTTGTAGTTTGGAGAAGCAGTCAACTGAGAGAACTTAAAGATCAAAGCCAGAATATCTGATTTTAATGATGCAGAACATATGCTTCACCAAAAACCTTTTGGATTAAAAAAGTTAATGTAATCAAAGAGAACTGAACTCTTTGTTTGGACCTAAAAGTAGTATGTTGAAGCACTAAATACTGTATTTTATAGTGCAGTATTATTGTAGTTGTGTATAAAAAGTGAGTTAAAGCAAAGTTAAGAGACTGGTGAACCTCTCACTATAAAACTCTTGAAGACATATTTTTACTGAAGAGACTGTAAATGTGGATAGACGTAGAAAGCAAGATTGTTCTCTGGGAACTTGATTAGCCTCAATAACTGAGAATCCAGGAAGTTTCTCTGGAGAGATTTTGATTTACAGTGAATACAAAAAAGGACCAGATAAAGGAGCACAGATACATMTGCAAGAGTGAAAAAATGCCCAAGAGTTAAAGAGTTTCCTTTCCCTGGAATTTGATAAAGGGAGATAATGTAGTCCCCATGCACGGACAGAACAGTGCTGAAAAGATCAAATCCATGGATGAAAAAAGATATTAACTGAACTATGAGTTAAAGAGGAAAAAAAGTGGACAATGAAGATAGCTGAGAACTCTGTTTTGCAGTAGCTTTTTGGGGTCTCTTCCAAAGTCCCTTGAAATCAGTGGAAGTTTCTCCATGGACTATAGTGAGTTTGTTTGATACCCAGTAGGAGAACAGAGAATACGTTTAAAAATGAAAAGATACCTGTGATGATATATACAGAGTTTTGCTTATGCATATATCTCTATCTATCTAATGCATTATATACATATCTTCAGTGTTGTATGTGTTGCTACTTTTAAACATACTCTGAAAGCACAACGTTCTTTGTGTTTGTCACTTTCCAGAAATGTTCAACTATTACCAATGTAAAATTTAACACAATTCAATYAGTTTCTTCAAGGATTTATTCTTTAGAAACTGTTGACTTTTTTTCTTGCCATCACTGACATCTTTTTTTTTCTGATAGCTCTTATTTTTTGTGATATTTCCACTTTATCCTTTTTGTCTGTTTTTGTGTTTCACTCTTTCTGACATGTCCRTTGGATGTGACGAAAGGACAGCTCTGCTCATTCCCCTTCCTACACCTATTAAAGATGATTTTCAAGTTTTCTTTTTTTATCTTGTTTTTGATTGAGACCAGTGTACCCAAGTACTATAATGCTCAGAGCTCCATTTSCCTCTGAAAAAAGGAGAATTGGCAGGATCCAGCTCTGAAACTTTTTAATGACATAAAAGGAAAGTGGACTTCTTAAGCTACCCCTGGTTTCTTTTTATGTGACATTAAACTCAGTGTGTAGTTAGAGAAGCTCACTGAGGGTAAGGATAGAAAGATGGTCAAAGTAATTAGAAATATTCAGTAAACTGAATTATTAAAGCATTTTGTTGATGCAGCGTGACTTCTGGATAAACTTTTCATAGAATCATAGAATCGGTAAGGTTGGAAGGGACCTCTGGAGATCATCTAGTCCAGCCTCCCTGCTCAAGCAGGGTCACCTAGAGCATGGTAGACAGAGTTCCATCCAGGCGGGCCTTGAAGATCTCCACAGAAGGAGACTCCACAACCTCTCTGGGCAACCTGTGCCAGTGCTCTGTCACTCTCACGGGGAAGAAATTCCCCCTCATGGTCAGGCAGAACTTCCTGTGCTTCAATTTCTGCCCATTGCCTCYTGTCCTGTCACACGGGACAACTGAAAAGAGTTTGTCCCCGTCCCCTTGACACYCTCCCTTCAGGTACTTGTACACATTGATAAGATCCCCCCTCAGTCTTCTCTTCCCCAGGCTGAAGAGGCCCAGCTCTCGCAGCCATTCCTAAGCCGTTTCTTATCCTTTGGATAAGCATTTTCCCCTCCTGAGTTCTGTGATGGGATTTTGAATGTTAGGAGTGTCAAAACTGCAGGAACCCATCTCTACATTCCCTGAGTAATACTCTGCATCCAATCTTTTGAGCCATCCTTGCCTTGAACTAAGTTAATTTATGAGCAAGCAGAAGCTAGCTGGAAAGGAAAGGTCCCTGCGATCTCTAACGTAACATGACTGCGTGTGTGACTGTGCTCTTGATGTTCAAGCAGGGATGAACTCCTGTCCTCAGGCACCATGCACGTTTCAGAGGCAGGATTAGTTTGCAAGCTGTTGTTTGAAACTGGATACTCTCATTGCTACTTCTCTCCCTCTGCTCTACATTGCTGGCATCACTGCAACTGTGCGAGATTAACAGCAGTTGAGAGCAGAGTACCCACTCCATCAAATCACCACCTTCTTCTACCTGTCCTTCTCCAAGACCGTTCCCAAYAGCACTACACAGTTTGTTAATAAAGTAGTAGCAAATCAGTGTATGGTACTCTGCAAAATACCATTCTCTTTGATATATATGTTCATGTATACTTCCTGCCAGCCCTCACTGAAGAGCAGTACTCAGTTGTGGAGACACTGTGAACATGAAATAAGGATTGTTGCTTTTTAAAATCTGAAACCACTTTTAAGCTTCAAATCATTGGGATGCTTAATCGAAACAGCACAGGATTGGGGCACTTTAAGTATTCGTGTTACAAAGGATTTTTTCATCTTGCATTCAGGATCTCCCAACTGCAAGCATTGCATCAGCTGGTACTTCAAGATATTTGCTACCTGTCATCGTTTTGGCAGATTTCCAGTGACTCTTCAGTCATTCTGCCATGTTATACTCGTGTCACAAAGGGGAGCTAAAGTCCTCGGCTTGTATACCTTTGCCCCTTGAGGCTTAATAGCTCAGTCTGAAATCACAGTGGCATTTACCAGACCTTTGTGGTTACTTTTTGGTGATTTATAAAAATACCTTGATTGCAGGAGACTGGATACTTGAGTTTTCTGGCTTCCATCTCCCTTGAGGTTAGAAGTCTGGTTCTCTGTTTCTGAGATGCCTGACAGCTGTTTCTTCAGTTATTCACTAATTGCTGGCYAGCAAGTCTATCTAATACATCTTTCTTAAATGGAAGCAAATGTCAAGTTTTTGACAGATAATATGAGACTTAAAGAGTAGATTTTCACAAGGGAAAGGAGAGCTGCCTGTCTACGCTGCTGTAGTAACACATTTTCTAAAATTGTAAGTTTAGGTCTGCACAGGAACTGTACAGCTGTGACTGCATCTCAGGTGTCCCTGGGCAAAACTGGCTGGCCCAATAATCCTTATCAGGCGACTCGTATTACTCAGCTCAGCCTGAAGTAGCTGCACCAGGTAGGTACTTGGAGCTGTGGGAAGGCTCCTTCCTCCCCAGTGAAGCCTGAAGTGCTGCAGTCACCTCCCGCAAGCCTTGGTTCTCCAGCCTGTGGATTTAAGGYTTGCCCAGTTACGTTGGTATGAACCATACCAACCCTACCCACACTTTGGATTGTAGCATAGACCTAAAAGATACTAAAAGATACTGTGTGTATACAGAAATGATTTATTCCAGTGAAGCTTGCTGAGTATTCAGTATCTGCCTACTCAGCCAGCTGCCTATATTAAAAATTTGACTTAGGTATAGTGGAAGAAAAATAGCAAGATCTTACTTGACGAAAAGTAAAGAGGAAATCACAAATGTTACTGGAATTTAAAACCAAATTTGTGAGACTTCTCTTGCTAAAAGGAATGTCAGGTAGTCCATCATATAACGATAGTGAATCCAAAGTATAATTGTTGGTAGGAATTAATCATTGCTTTGCTATTGAAACAGTATTCTGAGTAASTTCATTTACTTCAAAAAAATATCTAGACATTGGGCTGAATTTACAGCAATTGCCACACAGGGGCTCCTATAAGAATGCGAAAGGAGTATATAGTTCTGTCTTACAGTGAAATAGCAAAAGCCCAATTAATCAGTGGCTCTTTGCAGATTTTAGACCCAAACTGGCATGCTACCAAACTGCCCTCAGAAGAGGTCTAAAACAGCTCAGGAAATGATTTAATGGGCACCTGGTCACAGATGTGTTTCTGCCAGACATACTGTCTGCAATGATACATCACAAAATGGTCCTACAGGACCTACAATGCAGAGAACATACATAGAAGTTCTTCTTTTTACATTTGGAGAGGTAATCAAAAATAAAAAAAAGAAAGAAAACCAACAGAAAAAATTACTCTGTACTCTTCCTAGTCTTCAACTTTCCTGTTATTCATGCTCATAAGTACCTGTGTTCCTAGCTCACGTTTTGGTCTATATTTCATCATCCCTCTGATCTTTCTGTGAAATCAAGCTACACTTTGTTATCTTGATCACCACTTCTTAATTCTCACAATCATTTTAGATTTTGCAGAATGATAGCATGTGCGGCTCTTTCTGCTGGCCAGAAGTGGTTGTGAAGGTTTAGCTAAAGCATTCAGAAGTTGTTTGATCACTGTGGTATCAACAGCGAACAAGTTGCCTGATTTTGCTCTGCCTTTCTGGAATACTCATGATTCACTAAACAATGATTCCGTTCTCTGCTTCGCACTGTTTAATGTAAGGCTGCGTGCTAATAAATTTAGCACCATCTGAGTTACTGACCTTGCCCAGATGATGGAAACCTGCCTSGGCTGAGCAGTTAGGAATGTTACTGGTGTTGTTTCTGGCCAGGTTTCAAAAGGAAGGGGGTGTGATAAAGTAACTCTGATTTTCTTGCAAGTGTAGAAGATTCCTTCTGGTGTCACTAGATATGATTGTTCTGATTTTTGCCTGTAAATATAGGGATATTATAAGGTCATTGGTGTTTCAAAAGTTCTGGCTAATTTGATTTTTAAAGAAGATCTTCAAAAGCCTGAATTTTGAATAATTATCTAAGTTATGAATGTTCCCATTTACCTCACTGTGAGATTTSTGCCATGATGTAGCTTTAGTGAGGTCAATTTTTCACTTCTGTTGGGAACTTCTGGATGTTGGGAACTTTTGGGAACTAAAGAAAAACCTTGGGAAATACAAGAAATATTTTTAGATAATAAACTAAGACAAGTACTTCTCATATTTCTTAAATGTTTTTAATTACTGCTTAGAAATGTAAATATCTCCTTTATAAATAYACTAAAATTGCCATGATTCTGTCTTTACTAGATACTTTTTAATATCCAAGTAAGACTTGTAGATCTTAATTATGACTTCCTGTTGTTTATTTCTGACACTTCAGCACATTTCAGTTGTGATACTGACTTGCCTACTTGACTTCCTTATCAACGTGTTTCTTTTTCATGTACCAGCCCATCTTCTTCATGACARTAATTCATGAGTGCGGGCCCTGCTTTTTCTCACTTACACATCGATAGTGCTTTGATAGGAAGGACTGCAGCTGGGAGCAGTCCTCACTGCTATCTTGTATGTTTGCCATTAAAACAGTGAGCGATGTAAGAGTACAAATGATGAGGATTTAAGGAGAACTTTTACGGCTGATCAGCAAAATTGCAGTTAAACTTTTTTGCAACACTTGTTGAACACTCAGGATGAGATTTGTTTTGTTTGTTATTAGTAAGCTGATATTAGTAGCAGATGTCTAATTTTGGTGAGTTAAATAGGTCTACTGTATGTTAAATAGAAAAGGGGAGGCATCTTGTGAAGTTTATTTTGCTCTGAGGTAATAAGCATTGTGCCTCTCCCTTGAGGAAAGCGCAGAGCACTGGCATGTATCAGTCACCTACTTTCTGTAATAGGCAGAAGTGTGAAAAAAGTGATGTATGCACATTTAAAAGTACAAGTGTGTAATGCACAGGTATTTGTGATTTATCCTGTTTTTGTGCGTTCGCTTTCCACTCATTCATTTTCTTAAGACTCAGACTAACACATTTGTCTATCAACGTTTTCCTAGGGCTTTGGTGGGRGGTCTCAGTGCACTCTCTTCTGCCCCCAGATTACAAGTGGCTGGTTTGCAGAAGCGTTGTTACCTTGCACCCCCATAACTTCAGCTCTGAGCATGAAACAGGGTATTGGTCTTTTGTTACGTTTAGGAGGCATACAAGTGACTTGTATCATTAAGATGGAAGCTTCTTTTTGGTTTAGTAGTGTTAAGCATTGCCTCTAAATCTGTGCAGTACTTCACATAAAACCTGTGGTAATCTGGTGGAATGGAAGAGCTCATGTAACTTTTTTTTTTATGAAAGGCAGGTTGAGAAGTGTGAGTAAAAGAAGGGCATAATATCATTTCTTTTTCCCTCTGAACCCTTTACAGATGTTTTCCTGGTAACACAATACCGTGGTATGGCAGATGGATTTCATAAGAATTAATTCCAATAATATTCTCTAAAACTTCCAAACATTTTCAGAACCCATTTCATCCTCTTTATTTTTCTGATATGTATTATGAATAGATGTCACAAATAAATAGAATAGGAGTGTTTCTACACATAAGTAACGGAACAGATTTTACTTTTTTATTTCACCAAGAAGTAAGTAAATGCAGTAAATGCAGGAGTGTTGCAGTAATCTCCAGTGTTGCAACAGAATGGGCTACCTGAGCAGATTGCCCTTTCTGGTCTGCCGTCTGTAATTCCTTGGCATTGCAGATAGAGGAGGAAGAGATGACTCAACGTATTTTGATATAATCACATTAGACAAACAATATGGAGTTCCTTCTGCTGCTTCACAGCTGCTGCTTATGCAGTGCTGGGAGCTGAACRCTCACTTCCATCATCTTGAACACTGACTCCTGAAAGAAGAAATAAAGAAATCACTATTCATTTTGATGGTATTGTGTCTTGGTAGTGAATAGCTCATCTAGGAGTCTCAATAATGCAGAAAAACTGGATCAATGTAATCTCTACTTTAGAATACAGAAACAAGCTGAGACTGAGATTTTTCAAACATGTGGCTTTTGCTTTTGGGAGCACTCTTCACTTCCTTTTATTTTTATTTTTATTTTTTTTTTCTGGAAAGGTGGGAGCTCCTAGTAGCTTCAGGTATAGCTGAGCGCATTCAGTTGCTTTTAAAAACAGACCTTAAAGCTCTAAATGTTGTGACCAAAATGAAGAATCSCAAGGCAAACCCAACTTGTCAAGCATGGTCATCCATATATAGCCAGATAGCAGGTTAGTGACATGACTAGCAACTCACGTAACTTTTTTTACACCTCTCTTCTTGTAGTTTATGCATCTTACTGACTTCTTTTTGAGGCATATGAAGTTTGGGTAGCAACTCCTGTTTCTCCAGTAATAAACTGACACAAACAAATAGAAACAGTGAGCCATCACTCTGGTAAAGAGGCAGCAGAGTCACTTGGCTCCTCCTATGATAATACAATCATGGAATGAACAGGAGATAGCAAGGGGTGTGCACTTAAAAGTAGGTCATGAGGAACTGGAATACAATCACAGTTTCTGTAGTAGCTCTGATAGAAATGATACAACAAAGATGCATGATTACTACTGTCATGTTTTCCTGGCTGGGTTAGGTAGGGAAGGGGATACAGTGRTGACTTCTGGGGTTCACAAACGTTCTCAAAACAGAGAATCACCTTCAAAACCTGAAAACAAAAGAAATATCCCCTTATCAGTGCAAGATCTGGCAGGGAAAATAGCATACCCACAGCAAAACTGCTAGGGAATTTTTACCAAATGCAAAGAAGAGAGCAGGCCCACTGTAGTGTATCACATAAATGTTGCCTGTAATGCAAGAAAAGGCTGTTTGCAAGTCCTTACCATCCCAGAGACTATGTCTGTATCTGGAACAAAGGATTTGCTAGATTAGAAGCCTCATGGAGATAACACCAGAAGGCTAGTAGTACCTAGTACTACTACTACTAGTAGTAGTGGTAGTTGCAAAATTCATAATAGCTTAAATTTCTAGAAGAGTGATACATAAGGTTGTTTGTTTCTCCCCATTCTGAACTTGAATTTAAGAGAGRTGATAAAACATGTTTTGTAAAGTTACTTCAGGAAATATGTAGATATTGGTATGATAATGTGTGTGTTTTACTGGCATCTATAACCAATTTTAAAAACATCTAGATTTAGGCATTTTGTTATCATTTGTTAAGAAGGTTAACTGTAGCTGTGAGCAAAGAGGATCAGTGTATGACTCTCTGTGATTACACTGATAGATTATGGTAATTTATCTAAGAAGTACTGCTTAACTGAATTTATTAATAATTAGTTAGTTTTTGCTTTTGCATTTATGATCTGTTTCACTTCACATAGGCAGGAATTCAAACTTCCAGTTACTCCTGATATATTCTGTTTTAACAGGTATATAATTGTCTGTTTCATCTGTAGCTACAGCTTTTTAACCACTTAGGTGTTTAGGCCTCCATTGACAGGTGTGGACACTTACAGACACAGAATGAGAAGCAGTGTAAAGTTGATCTTGTGGTCATTCTTCTAGCCAGTGGATTGTACAAAACATCCCACTCCAAGATGAAGAGCAGCCGGGAATACCCATCTGATTTCCACTCTCCTTTCCATCTCTTAGACGCTAAAGAAAGACCAGAAGAGAACTCAGCCAGAAACAGCTGAGCAAGACTGTGAAGCTAAGAGTTTATSTCTAAACCTCTCCAAAGCTGCCATGTTGATAGTTTTAGATGTAGGTAAATTGATCATTTACATAAGTGATGCTATTTCACTGAATGTGTCTGAAGTAATGGAGGTGCCATTTGRGTCAAAATTTAGAATTGCTGAACTTAGTAGTAAAATGTAGTAAAATGTGGTTTGCAAAATCCCTCATGGCCCAAATGGACAGATTATTACATTTGAAACAGAATAGGGAAGAACTCCTCATTTCAGCAGCAAAGGCCAGGCAGAATTGTAATTCTCACACTCAGGGAGATAGAGAGATTGTTTTATTGCTATTTCCCATGACTACAGAGATACCCAAACAGATCAAGAAAGTCCAGATGACTACAGAACAGAGACTTAATTCTACAAGAGAGGGAATAACAAATGCTCTCTTTATCCATAGTATGAACTAGTTCCTCTGCTACATTGATGCTTGGATATTGTCATAGCTGCCTGACTTGTGTGTGGCAGGTTTTGAGATTGCTTTGCTGGGAGCAGTTTGATAAAGCCTCAGCATCCTCCAATGCATTAGAAGCTCCCATCATTAAAAAGCATTCTCAGAGCCTTCAGGAGATGCTGTCCCTAAAACAATACTTTCTTTTGAAACACCACACTCAAGGAGTCCAATCATCTCTTGCAGTTTCTTTTATTATGCTTTGGTTTGATAAAGCCCTTTTAGCGATTTGCAAATTTCTTTCACTCATGAGCTTTCTCCTTTTACACTTAGCAAACTTTGTTGGGTTTTCATGTTTGTTTTCTTTTTGAATCCTCTGTGTTTCCATTAGAGACTTCAGACAGTGCTCTAATTTGCCTTCTTTTCCTCCRTCCCAATATCATCCTAAAGAATCTTGAGCCTAAGCTTTGCTGTAAAAGAAACAGTKCTGGACAGGTTGTGTGGTTGTATCTCTAAATCTCTTGAATTTGTAAAACATCTTTATTTGAAAGATAAAAAAAAATATGTTGCTAAATGTAATTTAAGGTAAGCTGGAGTAATACAGATTAAAGACTTTCAGGAGACCCCTTATTTCCAGAGATCTGCAGACAGTTTTGGTTGCTCCAGAGCTACCTTCATGGAACTCAGAAGCATTTGGGACCCCTAGACCTTTTCTAATAAATTCTGTGCCTTGCTTAGTGGTACRGCAGCTCTATTCTCAGGTCCTTATCCTTTTTTCAAGTCCAGTAAATAAGTTAAAAAAAAAATCTGGTGAAAAAAATTGTACCAAAAATTGGTAGTTTAAAGCTGCAGGATTTAATTAGACGGACTTGTCAGATATTTCCTAAACCTAATATAGCACGGGCCAGATTTTTTACTCAGGTAAAAAATGCTTTTGTTTTGTTTTGTTTTTTGAAGTTGGATCAATAAAATGAATAAAATACTTCCAAAGCAGGGTATGTGCTTTGTGTCAGGCTGTGACAGCAGGTCCAGGAACAGAGCTTTGCTTTCAGTCTTGTCACTCAGTGCAGACGCTTTTAGTGGCACAACACACTGACCATTTTCCCAAAGTGTAGGACAGCGGCTGGATATCAACTCCTCTCTGTGCACACTGAGCGAATAAGGGATTATCAATATCATATTCCCTGTTTCCTCAGCTTGTTCTGTATGTGTTCCTGCACTAGGGCTGACCTGCCTGTAGGCCTTCTAGAGAGTAATCAAGAGTTCGTTTAAATATGTAAATATRAAATTCATGTTGTTATTTCAGAGGARAATCAATGTTTGTGAGGGGTGGTTACACTGTTTTGTGTATTGCTTAGTGCTTAATTCCTTCCACATCACTTTTACAGTATGCTCAAACTTGAAGGAATAAGAAAGAAGGGTAAAACCAAAGTGCCGCTATGTTCAGTCTCTCGACTTGCTTCTGAGAYTGTCAACACTAGTCTGCAGTGTGATGAAAGTTTTTTTGTGATTTTAGACATCTGCTTTTCTAAGCCACAATCTTAGAACACGCCAAGGGGTCCTTAAAGTAAACAAGCTAGCCTTCTCTTAGTGGCCTCCCTAATCTGCTGTTTCGTGGAGAAAGAGTTGGGTTTTGCAGTACTTTCCTGTGTCATCTTTCTGTGCATGATTAGCTGTTCTTGCAAGGTACAAGGCAATGGGAAGAGATGGTGTTCAACACCTTTAAAAAGAGGCAGTTTTCATTTAACAGACATGCAGCTTCCATGGCTGGCTGTATTAATAGTAACAATAGTTTTTGCAGGAACCATCTCTAATTGTTGAGATTATTTTGACTGTTGAGTTATACAGAATTACCTGCCTCTGCCATTAGGTTGTTTTCCAGARTATGTTGTTCATCTGCTACATACTGTCTAAATGCATGCTTAGCTTCATTATTTTCCACTACATATCAAATAATACATAACAGAGATTGACTCACAGCTATGTTTATATGTTTCTAGCAGTTAGATGGTGATTTCTAGGTTGGCCTGATGGTTAATTTGGTTTTACATAGGCTTTACATGACTCTCTCAGAGATACCTTGTTGCTTTTCTTTCTCTCTCTCTGTTTATCTTTTTTATTTCTCCAGATTTGGGGAGTGAGGATTTTTTCTTATCTAATTTCGCTGAAAAATGATGGCATATATAGTACAGAGATTACACAGATTAGAATAAGTACGTAAGAYTTATTAGTGCTGTTCAAATATGTTCATGTTATTCCTATGTGTTTCCTACTTTTTCTATGTATAARTTAGGAGCATGGCCTCATCCAATGTTTAAATACAAAAAATACCATCATGTTTTTATCACTGTTGAAASAGCACCCAAACTGTCCAGGACTTCCTCTTTGAGTCCTTTGTGTTGACACTGCTTTTATAACACAGTATAGACTTGTCTTCCAGTTACAATATCRACTTACTTTTTCGCTCTTCTCTGAWAATTGTAACTGAGACAATTGGTTGGCATAAATGATCTTTTGGAGCCTGAAAATGCTAACAGATACAGATGTAGAGCCGTTTGGATAAAGGGAGAAACCTATCTGTTTTTTAGCTATACAACATGAGGTTCATTAGATAACACCAGTATCTTTTACCATGATTTGTAAGGAAATAATGGCAAAAGGCATCTTGCTGTTCCTGCTTTGTAAGCAATGTGACTGAAACATATTTTTAATTCCAGCCTCTGCGTTGAAATAGGATTAGTGTATTTTTTGTATTAAGTATCTTGTGATTGTGTAGCTCTTAAAGCTTAAGTTGTTTGTTCAACACTGTTGTCATRTTTGGTACTGAGAGAAAAGCATTCTCCTACCAAAAACATTTTAAGAATAAATTTTCTTATATTTTATTCTCCGTGGATGTAAGATAACAGTTTCAGTTAAGATTGGTATGAAAATGCTTTTCAGACACATTTATAAGCCTCCTTGCAACCMAAATCACCTAAATACATAGCTATCCTAAAAGGGCTATTGTTAGTTTAAAAGGGGGGATTATGGCACATCCTTCCATGAAAGCATTCCTCCTGCTGCATTACTCTTTATTTTGACTATTCTGTATGGTATTATCCATCCTTCACTGTAATCCTTAGAAGATCCTCCTTGGCATCTCTAGGAGCTGCATCAAGTTCAGTGCTGATCTTCCTTATTCAGTGGAAGCAAGTGCATTATCTCTTAATTTTGGCTATCAACAGTAGTCACTAGCTTACCAGATAATARCTTTTGCATCTTGACCCAGTTGCCYATAAGGCTATCTTGAGACRAAGCAGGTATGCCTTCTAGTGTGCTGTGAAGACAGAAATACAGTGGTTGTATTTGGCAAGGCACTGCTTTGAATATCAGTGTCCACCAGTCAAGAGAATATCAAAAATAGGAAATAAGTAAGTCCATAGATGGCTATGTAAGCCATGATTTGTCATGAAACACTAAAGGAAAATATTCTGGATCAACAGATGTTTTGTGATTATGTCAGAGAACTGGTGTGTTTAAGTTTCTGTATCACCTTGGCCTTTACTTGCCTACAGTGTTATTGCTAAGGTACTAGAACATCTGTTACATTTCAAAAATGTTTATTTCATGTATTTTAAATTGCTCTTTTAACTCATTACCAGAAATTAAAAGTTTTTCCCRTCAAAACTTCATATGCCATAGATATATAAAGATTTATATTTGTATTTTGAAATAGAGCACTAACTTCAACAGGGAGTTAAATATTATAATATGAATACATAATATGGTGTAGAATTGAGTCAACTTTAATCTGTGATGATTTTAATTTTAATCCTAAAACTGACCTCCTCACATCTTCTGGACTTAAAAATTCCATGTATTTAGTAATCTCCCTACAAAATATATTTGCTGTTTCTTTTTGTTTATTTGCATCACCTACTTCAGAAGCTCTGATCTTATCCAGCTTTGAAGTACTGTATCTTTTCTTGTCTACTGGGCCTTTCAGTTTAGCACTGTTCAAATTGTGATGAGGTTGTATTTAGCAGAAATCACGTTTTGCTAATAAGAGTAATAACTGTAGTAAACAGCTGGTGTACTATCTGAAGCTCTAACTGTATTATGCAAAATGATCCACTTATCTCCTTCTGTATTGCAGCCAGGGTGAGACCTAGATCTCAGCGTATCAAGAACAGTGCAGTATCTTCCCTGTAGGGAGAGAAAATAAGATAAATACTGTGAATTAGAGAGGGCAGTACTGAGCTGACATGCTTGCAGATGAACTGGAGCCATTGTAAAGATCTTTGATMGCAAAGCTTGCCATCTGATAACAATATTAGTGTTATCTATTGATGGCACTAATTGGGACCCTTGGTTCACTTTAAAAAAATAGGAAAACAAAAAAAAAAGGGGGAAATATTTTTAGAAAGAACCCCTTTCTTCTACATTTACATCATGGCAATGAACTTGACAGATAAAGAGAAATAATGATGACGGGGTGTACAAAATATGAGGAGAGATTTAAGCAGTATGCAGCCTTTTTCACRTAAGAAAACCCTCCATTGCTGTTAAGGTGCAGTGCATGATTTAATCTTTTTCAGGGAATACATACATTTCTGCTGCATCTCTCTACAGCTTGTGTAAYGTAAAGCTGTTTGAATTATTTGAGTACTTGCTGACCTAAGACAGCAGCTAGGAATATCTATCTAAATGGTAATAAGAACCTTGAAGGTTAACCCATGCTAGTGTACAAAATACTCAAAATCTTTGGCAGTTTCATTTTGGCTCATTCTGGTTATTAAAACTAAATAAATCCRTGAGTTTCCAATAGAATTGTTCTAGAGACAAATGACAGAACTTGCCAGTAGTTTCTGTCAAGCAGATTTGCAACGTTACTATTACCATAATCTCTGTTCAGRTTAACAGTTATGTACAAATATATATCTATTTAAACAGGGCTGTTGAACAATCAAACCCAGATAACAAAGTGGACTCAGGCCTGAGAGTTAGTAAGAGCTGTCTGCAGATACTGAGACCTGCACGTAGTGTTACAGCTCTTARAATAATTTTCTTTTTAAGAAGGAAAAAGAGAAATACTTTTTCTATCTTAAGTGATTCTGAAAGAATTTTCTGAAACTTTTTTTAGTAAAAACTCTCAGTAAATTAAATTATAAACATGCTAACATTTGAGACAGTGTTAACCGAATTTAAACAATTATAACAAATTATAATATTTTCACCCTACATTCTTGAAGAAAAAATAGGAAATGGAATGTTACCGAGTAAGTATCAAATGTGGAGTGCTGATTTTAATGCTTTTGGAGGATATTTAAATCACCAGTTTCTAATGTAAAGCAGTATCTGTTAGTGTCAAAAGCACTACAGCAGAATATGTTATTTATGGTAATGAGCAATCTCTTGATTTATTAGACCCTGTAACACTCCCATGGTCATTTACTATATCATATGTTAATCATAATTAATGTACCTTTCGTGTAAAGTCTGACCTCGCAGGTGAGTAGAAGAAGTCTGCAAGAAAATGAATAAAGAATGAAGATGGTCTATGGGACACTAGTTTGTACTAATTAAAATTCATCTATAGAATACAAAAGCTTTGGAAATTCACGTTACTCTTGACAGATTTCTTTATTGCAATTTTTTTCTTTATATGTTTCTAAATGTGTTTCTTTTTCTGTTAGTATTTTTATTTTTATGCAAATTATCTTCATCCTATCAATGTCATTTTAAAGGCACCTATAAGCTTAATTACAGATTATGATGCTGACACTGATAGATAAAGTTTGCTGACAGAATGGTTTCCCACTAGGCCATCCTCATCTACTAAGTGATGTCCTCATTTATTGCAGGAGAGCCATTTTGAATGCTAGTGCTGTTCCTTTATTACTTAATTTTTTTGTCTRTTGAGAAGTTTTCTTCCTTTGGATAGTTCAGTGAATTCAATATAGGAATACAGGGGGAAAGACAGTGCACAGTTACTACCAAAAAAAAGAAAGAAAGAAAAAGAAACTGACTCAGCAAGAATATTCAATTTAATTTTAAAGCATGAAATAATATGTCTGTTAGTAAAGTGAGTGTGGAGATCCAATTGTGTCTTTCTATTACACTTAAACTTTGTAAAAATGCTTAGAGAAAACAACGAAAATCAGATTCATTGGGAATATTCCTATTGCAGAAAATACAGAGACAAAGACTTTACAGTTATAGTCTTACTATCTAGGAAAACTTCAATGGATGAAGAATACAAGTCCATATGAATGGATGAAGTATATGAGTTCTAGGTATATGAAAGCAGTTGCRTTTCTAGGTCAGTATATGCTTTATATATATAAAGTATATGTATATTCATACAAATATGTATACATATGTATATGTATATAAAGTATATGCTTTTATATAAAAAAGGCAATGAAACAAAAAAGTCTATGGGTCAGATTTTACTCTTTAGTTACACAGAGTAGCTAAGTAAATCCAGAGTAGCTCAATTCATGAAAAGTTGAACTTATGCCATTGAAACTGCAGWATGAGTTTTGTGTTTTATATGTACTTTTCCAAAAGAAACCAGTTTTATGTGCCGTGATAAATGCAGGGTTAAGAGATCAAATGTATTACAAAGTCATCCAAATTTCTATTCCCAGAGAATTAATTACATCCCATTTCCCTTTTGTCGATGTCATTTTCCATATTAAATAGAAAATAGAAAAAACATCCTTTTTTGGATTGATATAGCCTGCTCCACAGATTTCCCGYTGACTACCTATGGTGATTATGTGAATTAAATCATTATTTCGTAGTGTAGAAGAAGATTAAGCAACAAACCTTGAGAAGAACACATACAAAGCCTTGTGTTTTTACTATAACCCATTGCTTCAGAGATGGCCTATCGTCTGCTACATGCAACAGGCCATAAGCTAATGGCAAATATGTTCCAATGAATGTTGGCACTCACATAAGAAATTTGCTTTAGAAATTAAATATAAATGTTTCTTCCCATTAACACTGAATATGGGACTTTGAATTGTAATGAGGTCAAAGGCAAGAGAAGTGATTCACAGTGTGCATAAGGAGTTAAGGGACTTAACTATAAAATAAATGAGAAAAAAATCCAATATTAAAAAATTAGTGGCTTCACCTTTGGAAAAATAAAGATTATGCAATATATGGTTTTCTAAGCAAATTATAAGTTAATATGTCTTTTATTTGCAGTGAAAGCTAATTAAACTTTGACTTCATAACAGACACTTTTAAAATCTGCCAGCATAGRTGTCAGTTACAGAAATACATTAAGTGCTTCTACATAGTAATCTAATTAAAAATTAAAAAGTTACTTGCAAATTTATYAAAGCTAAAAATCATAGAATCATAGAATTGGTAAGGTTGGAAGGGACCTCTGGAGATCATCTAGTCCAACCTCCCTGCTCAAGCAGGGTCACCTACAGCATGGTAGACAGGGTTCCATCCAGGCGGGCCTTGAAGATCTCCAGAGGAGACTCCACAACCTCTCTGGGCAACCTGTGCCAGGGCTCCGTCACTCTCACRGGGAAGAAATTCCCCCTCACGCTCAGGCAGAACTTCCTGTGCTTCARTTTCTGCCCATTGCCTCYTGTCYTGTCACACGGGACAACTGARAAGAGTTTGTCCCCGTCCCCTTGACACCCTCCCTTCAGGTACTTGTACACATTGATMRGATCCCCCCTCAGTCTTCTCTTCCSCAGGCTGAASAGGCCCAGSTCTCGCAGCCSTTCCTCATGGGGCAGGTGCTCCAGCCCTCTGATCATCTTTGTAGCCATATACTGGACTCTCTCCAGTAGCTCCAAAAATATCATGTTAATTGAGATACGTGGCAATACTAGATTTAATTTACCACAGAGAGGGAGAAAATCGGGGCCAGAGGGGGCAGATATTTCCAGAAACATTGTGGTTCTGCATTAAATCTGTGAAAAACCAATTTGGAGTTCAAAACAGGTTCACTTAGGCTTGAATGTGATGTAGTTGTAGAATTTGGACCCAGGAGTTTAAATTTTTCATATAACAAGACATTACCTAACATCAAAATCTGAAACTATAATTCTGATAACCTTGACATTCAGAAAAGAAACAGAAGGATAGAAAGTTTCATCAAAGATCTTTGGCTCAGGAGAAAAAAAAAAAAAAGTTCTAATACTGAAAATTGAACAAATGACGGCAATAGACCCCATCCAGCGGATTGAATGAGCAGCAGCAAAAGCCCTAAGCAGAGAATATGGGATTAACTGAGTAGAGCCAAGGTCAGACTTCAGTATATGACTTAATGGAAGGGAATTTCAAGCCCAATAAAAGCTCTTCTTGGTTGGAAGTTGACAGCTGGGGATGCTGTCATCTGAAGAAGTTAGAAAATACTTTGTTGAACCCAAGAGACTAACTCCCAGGAAACTGTGTTGCGTTAATTTATGACTTAGAAGCAGCATATTACTGTGTGCTGGAGAGAAGCCTGAATTATAGTCTGACTGCAGAAGGTGATCAGTCAGTTGGCATTCTGGAATTGTACCTTTTTTTTCCAGCTGGAATGAGGATAAGATCCCTTCATGTAGTGACGAAACAAAAATGTTGAAGTGCAGAGACTACTCTGAGCCCTGTTTATTATTTATTTCTCCTTCGTAAGTTAATGTTTGCCTAGAAGATCCATCTTTTGCAGGTCTAACACTCACACTACAATGTACTGAGCATTTGCTGCTCAGCAAAACACAAATCCACAAAGGTCCTTCAATTAAGATGACCAAATTCTGTCTTCATTTAGTACAAAATGCGCAGAAGTGGAAGGAGAATGGGACATAACTTATGTCATATACCTGCCTCTCCTTTTAGTTGCATTAGCTTAACCTRCTGCCTTCAGTTGTTTTAGTTTTAGCTCTACCAATAGAAGTGACCACAAAAACCATCTTAAAAATCCAAGGATTTCTTCTGTAGAACTGTTTGCTTATGCAATGGTGTTGTCCTACTCAGTTCTTAGGAAAAGATTTTCCCTTTTTCTTGCAGCAGGGCCCTTTCTCTTTCTGTGAAGACTGGGCCCTGATTCAGGCTTTTGCGTATAATTCACCCATGGTTGTCACTGCAAGTGGAGATCCTCACAAGATTACATTTGCTTACCTCTTTAATCTCACATGTCAAGATAAAATGTGCAAAGCTGCATTAAGGTACTGAGGAGGAGAAAGAGGGGGCAGGGGATAAGATATGGATGGATTTAAATCTTCATTCCTTTTACTCAAACAGTTGGTCTAAAAAGACATCTCTTTTTACATATTTTGCATTCTTCATTAAAAATGGAAGAAAATTTAGATATTTATTGTCTATCACAGAATAATAAAAATAGTAACAGTTTATATTTAGTAATACAATAGTTCARTCTAACCACATTGTAAATACAAGAACTTAGATCTCTGAGATACTGTAATGTATTTTTTCAGCAGCAGAATCAGTGCAAATTGCTAGGGAAAAATGTTTATAAATCTGAAAAGTCAGTTATATTTGTTGGAAAAGGCCAAGAAGTTTTCTTGGATGCTCAGAGTGTACAGGCCATTATCGACGAAGACCAATTAACCAACTGAAATCACCCTGCTGATGCTGTTGTCTCACTTTGAGATAACTGCCCGCTTATCAAAATCAGGAACACACAAAAAGGAGTTATCGCTGTGGTAGGATGTAAAGAGATATTTCTGAACTACATGGTRATAGTTAGGGGAAGGCAGAAACTACTAGTTTCTTTTCACTTCTGATGAAAAATCTCCAAGGCTGGAATGCAGACAAACCTCCATGCAGACGATGTCAGTGCCATGGTCCCGCTGGCAGCGAAACCCGCACTTGTCCGGAGAACGCGGCAGAGCTGCACGGCCTCGCTCGAAGAATGCATTTTAAGTAACCAAAATATTGGTTAGAGAAACTTAAAGTCGATTGGTAACCATGGCAAAGTAATGTAACTACAGTGACAATGGAAAATTGTGCCAAATGAGCAGAATTCACCCACTTTAATTTTCTGTGTAGACCAAACCTGTTATTATGATCTATACTTCCCAAAGCTTTTAATCCGTTGTCCAACTATAATATAAAAAATTATTGTCATTCTTTATGTGGTGAAATTTAGAGGTTCTTTTTCCCCTGCAAATCAGCTGCAGATGAGACACATAGAGGAACTACAATATTAAAGGTGAATTGTTTTTTAAAACTCAGATCACCAATTTTACATTTTTTTTCTCTCTTTATAGCATTATTTAACAAAAGTAATCATGCTGTGTAAGATGTTGAAATGATCTGTGGTTACATCAGAAATTAAAGTTAGTCCTTCAACCTTTACCTGCACATACTAACACACATATGTAAGTTATAGACAGTGAGATTGCATTTACCAAGAGGTGTTCTGCTGTTATGTTTCCTCTATTAACTGTTACTAGATCACATAAAAGTAAAACTTGCCATAACAAGACATTAGTCCTGGCTACAGAACTGGAAGCCTATAAATGTTACTTAAGTTATAGAGTCTTTTGAGGTTAGATTTGCAAGGCCCAAAGGAGGATCTGTGGCAGTACCGTAAGCTGTGCTTTCCTACATCTAATAGACTTTCTGCCTTCATGTAAAATAAAGTCCAGCTATGTGTGCAGATACAAATATTTTGGGATGACCTGGAGTTCTGTGAATGAAATGGGCTTAGGAATAATAGGATCAATAATGATATACTGTAGAAGAAGGTATAGAGATAGAAAAGATTCTCTAATCTGAGGGCCATCTCCATGCCTCTGTGTGAACAAGCCTTCCTTCGAAGCCTACAGAAAATCATGATTTCCAAAACAATAGGGCATATGAGAGAAGACATAAAGCTTCTGTTTCTTGTGCCCTTCAACAAGATTTAGAAGGAAATGCAGCCAGAATTAATGGTCATTACCTGATGAAAACCAGACATCCTTGGGAATAGGCTCATAGAATCCAGGATAAGGCTAAATGCAATTAAAAGGACTCCACTGAGGCCAAAATGGCAGAGGAGCCAGAGGAAACAGATGGATCTTGAAGTATGGAATCATCATCGTAAAGAAAAGAAAGAGAAAGAAATCTGTGTTAGGCAGGTAAAACATACATATATTTCCCAGAAAGTGTAAAAAACTGTAAAGAAGAGACAATGACGGTCACTTTAGTGATTTCTTTTAAAGGAGAAGTTGGCGCTACTCTTCAAATACTACAYCTGAGTTTTTTTCTTTGAATTTTGACTATAGGTTAGTTAAAGAATAATTGAGCTATTTTAAAGAATGTTTAACTATTTACAATACATTTTAAGTGGAAAATCTAAACCTGCCCCACATTAGATTTCAGTAACAAAAGTATTTAGATATTATTCCTRTTATTCCCTAATCTCATAATCATTGTAAAAATCCAGCCCCACATTCTCATTTACTCATTTCATTTACACATATTAAGAATYTTTTGTATCTATCTCACAGTTTAACAGGACCAACCTCTACATGAAAATGTGATTCTAGGCACTCCCTCTAAGTTCTTGTCCCTGTGTCAGTGTAGCATGTGRGCTTACAAGCCCCTTTACACAGAATTTGTGTTAAAAAGAGAAACATTGGTACTAAATAGGACAGCGTGGTTACCTCAGTGAACTTCGATGGAGTGGAATACAGTAAGCCTAATGCCTGTATTAAATTAATGAGTGTTTTCACTTAAATTTGCCACAGGAGAAACATCGTAAAACTGCCCTTACAAACTATGCTGTTCAGAAAAAAGGAATTCAAACTTTCTTTCCTGCTAACAGGGTTGTTGGTACATATTTTTAAAGGCCACATATAAAAAATAGTTGTAAGAATTACTTTTGAGACGCTTTATGAATTTGCTTCTGATAAGCAAATGGCAGAATGACAATACAATTTGGTAACTTATCCAGTGTATTAGCATTCATAGACTACTCAGAAGTTTCGCCCTCAGGCAAGACCTCTAGTAGTTGCAGAAAAATGATTTATGCATCGTAATAAATGTTACTGCTCAATCCGTTTGCTTGTTCAATGGTTAAAGTCCCAAAAGAAAAGTCTATCTCAAATTAGGACTGGCATGTATTATCTGTCAACTTTATATAGTACTGTAAAAGTCATTCAGCTGACAGAAATATTAGCAGAATGTTTTATAGATTTTGGGGCTATATGAATCTCTGTATTGGTGAGGAGAAGCGATGGGGCCGTGGTGCTGCAGCGCAGGATTAAAGTTGCGTGTAGATGAGTAGTTTCACTCGGCGGTTCACTGCAAATGAACATCTGGCCGGCATATTGATTCCATGTGTGCAAATGAGATCAGCCCAAATAATGACCAGAATCAATCAGGCTTCAGCCTAGGAGTAATGTACACTGGTACTGATTTGTTAGACAACCAGAATTGGCAGCACCTTGCATAATTTGGCATCAATTGACGAAGATTAAACTGTTTGGGGGCTTGACCAGTTATTAATTTGACTGCCCCCCTCCCAACTAAATATTTTGCAAAGTAAAATCAGCTGCGGCTTACTTGTGCCTGCCTCCTCCTTTTCATACCAGCCCTAATTGTTTTAGACAAACAAGTGAGCTTGCGGCCTGTTCACTTTACACAGGAAGACATGAATTCTTTGATCCATACAATATTCTCTAGTTCAACCTTGGAGCTATTTACTAAGGAGATTTATTTGCAGACAGACAGTAAAGCAGTTCTTTGTAAATGGAAATGAGTTCAGCTTCTTTGATTTTTTGGCTTCTTCCCTCTTGTAGGAGATGTATAGCTCTGCAATTAATGTGTACCTGCACTATTTTCATCTTTATTGGAGAGCAGCATCAACAGGATGTTTAGTGGAGTTTTAGTGAATGGTGTGACACCTCTGGAATGGAGCTGCAAATTAAATCGAACTTGTCCAGTTTTGARTTTCAGACTAGGCTTAAAATTCAGATGAGGCTAGCCATGGTTTATGAACCTTTTGACCAGAGCTTTCATTTCCCTCCCCCACAAAAAAAAGGAAAGAAAAAAAGAAAGAAAAAAGAAAATTACATTCAAAACATGTGACCTTTTTAATCAAGTGAATTTCACCTTGTGGTTAGTTGAATTCCAGACTCTGAGTTTAAAAAAAAAAAAGAAAAAAGAAGAAGGTTTTATCAATAAGCTGTCTGCACAAAGCCCTACCAAGCTTACGTTCACGCAGCCCCAGGGGTGCCGGCCCTGAGCGCGCTGCGGCTTTGCTAGGAAGCGCCTTGGCCGGAGGATGGGGAGCCCGGCGACGGGCGGACTCCCTTCCCTCGAGCTCAGCTGAACCTAGAGCCGGTGAAGCCGAGGAAGCTGCCGAGGGGAGAGTGCGCTGGGCACTGCTTCGCTGTCCATCTCCTGGCGTCTTGCGTGGCGCGTCCTTTCGTAGGCTGGGCTGGCTGTACGGATCCTGAGAAGAATCAGGAAATGCGTTTTCAGATTTTTCCGTTCTGACGCGAGTCGTCTGGAGTTGTTCGGTGGTTAGGCGGCGTTTAGTGCAGTCCCCTCCCAGGGGATCTCGCCGCGCTCTTCAGGGATCGCCTGGGTGAGCGGTGACGTGCAGCGCCCGTCGGTCTGCCCCGCGGCCGCTCGGAGGAGCACGAAGGAATTTGGGCTGGAAGGCGCGGAAACTGAAACGCCGGGTGGAAATTAAATAGGCAAAAAGTAATCCCCGGGCCGGGTCAGGAGGGCTGGCCCCCCTCCCCCAAAGGCGCGAGGCAGACTTTTTGGGATCGCGGGCGGTGGAGGGCCCTCACGGCWGGGGCCGGGCGGGAGCCGAGCGCGCGCTGGGGGTCGTCGCCCCGCGGGAGGAGCTGCGCGCAGCGGGGAGCGTGGTGGGTGTGGGTGATCCCGCCTGCCTTCCGAGTCCCCAGAATCGGCCATTCGTCGCTCCTGGGGAGGACGATAACCCAGTGTCGGGGCGCTCCGAGTGCAGAGCGTGCTCCGTCGCAGCTGTGAGAGGAGGCGGCACCAGCTGTGCTTGCTTCCTTCCTACCATGCTTTTCTTCGCACTCGGGTCTGCCTGAAAATGCTTTCGTATGTGCTGCCAAAATTACAGCATGGGAGGAAAACCAGGGGCCTGGATATTCCTGGAAAAATTAATGCAGAAAAAAATCCTGCTTCTACCTGCTGTTTCTGCTCCAGCTGCTGCCGTTATTGGGGCCACGTGTATTATCAGTGACGACCAACGCTCAYAGGTGTCAATTGGTGGGGGAGTGAGGCGTCTCCGCGAACGTGTTTGCCGTGCGGCCTGCCCGCAAAGAGCCCACGTTACGCTGTCGGCGATAGAAGAAGAAGCCGAGCCCTTGCAGGCTCTTCAGCAGCCCGAAGCGAGGAGAGGAGCAGGCTTTCCATGCTGTCGGCACTGGACAACGCCTCTCTGAAGCCCTTTGCCTCCGTCTCCTCCTGCTTTGTGACAGAGAACGAGGGCCAGGCGTTGTTCTTCAAAATTTGTGTGGTGCTGGTGTGGTGCCTGTAATTGGTAATCTGGTTCMTTGAATTCGATATAGGGACATTTCTGTATAGGAGCATTCCTTGCTGCASTTGATATTTTCCTTGGTTTGTTCGTTTTTCATGACAAAAATGCCTTTTCATGTGGGATTTTCTTTCCTTTGTCTCTTCTTTTGTTTACTGAACAGCTCCCTGATCCTGGTAAATGCTGATACATAAATGATTTTTTTTTWAAAAAAGATAAAACAATCCACACTAGCGAGGATTAAGGGAGTGATCTCATTTTAGGACACTTAACAAGTATTTTTATAGTTGTTACTTTAACATCTTAAGGATGGAAATGTTGATTCCCATGTGTCTAAATCCAGAAGATACTACTGTAATCATATAGACTAGTTTGATGGCTGCAGGATTTCCATAAAGTAAATCCCAAATCAAGCCACTAAGATCTAATTGAACTGGAACATCTCTTCTTAAAGATAGCTGGTTCAGATATCAAAGACAGGAGATTTTGTGAATCTCTGATAGTTTAGGTGTATAGACTCAACCACAGATTTGATTGCAGGGGGGGGGGTTTAAGTGAGTGCAGTGTAGACTCCATTGCATGGAGTCTTTCCCATTACAATGGTGCTTCTCTGTGTCATGGGGGATTTACTGTTTCCATCTTATTCCCCAGACAGTCCCCAAGATCCAGGCTCCTGGGATGTCGTAAAACCTTTATAGTGTGACAAAGTTCACTGGAAACAGCGTGGTGGTGATACCACCGTCTGCTGCACCAGTGTGCAGTGCATTCCACGAGAGCTCCTGCAGGAAGCCTTTGCTGTCCAGCTTGGGTTTGATGTGTGTGGTTCAAAACAGTTGTCATCTCCTGTCTTGGCTGTGCCAGTCAACCATTTGTGTAGTTGTTTTCTTTGCAAGAACCCATAAAGAAGTATTTGTTTGGCTCTTTTTTTTTTCTTTTTTCTTAAAACAATCTTTCCATGAGTAAAGATCTGAAGAACTAAGACTGATTTAATAGATACATCAAGGCAATTGTGTGCCATATATATATATATATATATATAGAGAGAGAGAGAGAGAGAGAGAGGGGGAGAGAAACTATGTAGTTGGTTTCTAGATACAGAGCATCCAGAATTTGCAGGGAGGGTGGAAGAAGGGGTAATAACTTTAACTTTCAGAAAAGTAACTTTCTAAGGAATTCCTCTTCTGACCATTGGTTGGATCTGTGTCTTGGAAAAGTCGCTTAGCTTTCTGTGTTAGTTTTCCGTTCAGAAATGAGATTGAAAATGCCTCCTTCTTCAGTTGCACAGAGAAACTGGATAACTGCAAAGTCCTTTGTGGCTGTTGAAGGGGGCACAGATGGATGAACTGAACTTTTAACTGTGTGGGAATTCTTCACCTTGGCAGCAAGCTCTTCTGGGAAGGGTCCCTCTAGGCRCTTCTGACAAGGAGAACAGATGATTGTTTTACAGTGTTAGTAGTAGCAGCAGCTGACTGCTCCTGATGGGATGAGTGTCCATTTGATAGTTACTCACAAGAAATGGCAATGCCATCTCTCGTGGCAGACTTCTATATGATATCCACCATATCCTTCTCCTCCTTCTGTGTCCTCCTCCTTAGAATGCACCACCCTGGCCAGAAGCTTCCAGACAAACTGAGGCTGCCAGTTATCATCAGCTGTAGCCACAGCCGCAGCTGCCAGCTGCTTGCCTATACAGGAGGAAGCCTTTAGAGGCTCARATATCATTTGTTTATCAGTTTCTGTAGTTTGTTCATCCCATTTGGAAAACTCTTAGACTATGGTGGAGTGTTCAGGGATTTCTCTAAGAGGTGTGCTTTCGATATTCGAGGAGAAGGGAAATAGGTTCTTCCACTTTTTTGTATTAGAGGTCTTCCCACTGAATGGTTGCTCCTCCCACCAAATGATTGCCTCCTATGCTGTCTCTTGAAAATTGAAATTAAATCTAGAAAAAGTGAGAACTGTTCTGGTATTCAGAAGGGAGGTTGATTCTGCTGCAGTGTATTGGTAGGGAAAGCAGCTCATGCTACTTCAGGGGAAGCCTCTARCTTCCAGACTAGAAGCTAGTTAAGGAGCTGCTCACACCTGTCAACCTGAGGTGTTCCTGCACTTGTTCAGAGCATGGGCCACCAATTCTGGAACTTCTCTCTGATGTGGGAAAGAAAGATCACAGAATCGCAGAATCGGTAAGGTTGGAAAGGGCCTTTGGAGATCATCTAGTCCAGSCTCCCTGCTCAGCAGGGTCACCTAGAACATGTTAGACAGGGTTGCATCCAGGCGGGCCTTGAAGATCTCCACAGAAGGAGACTCCACAACCTCTCTGGGCATCCTGGTCCAGGGCTACGTCACTCTCACAGTAAAGAGTAATGCAAGTTCCTCATATTCAGGCAGAACTTCCTGTGGTTCAGTTTTTGCCCATTGCCTCTTGTCCTTTCGCGTGGGATAAGAGGTTGTCCCCGTTCCCTTGACACCCTCCCTTCAGGTACTTGTACACATTGATAAGATCCCCCCTCAGTCCTCTCTTCCCCAGGCTGAAGAGGCCCAGCTCTCGTAGCCGTTCCTCACAGGGCAGATGCTCCAGCCCTCTGATCATCTTTGTAGCCCTATACTGGACTCTCTCCAGTAGCTCCATGTCTCAGCTGAACACAGTTTTCTTAGATGGAAGTTTGTACTAAGGTGCCTAAAATCTGCCTTGCTGCCATGGTTTTAGCAGCAGTTAAGTCCTTACTTGAATACAGCCRTAGAGTTGCCCTATAACTCAATCCTCTGTAATGGGGAAAGTAGTATTTCGCTTCTCTCCCTCTCTGCCTTGCCTTTTCTCCACCTTCTGAGGAGTACTGTGGGTAAGTATACAATACAGCTCTGTGACTTCTAATGTTAGTGTGATTCACTTGCAGTGATAGCATTATTTTTCACCCTTCCACTATAAAATAGCTACCCATATATTTTGGCCATTTAATTCAGTGATAATGGCCTGCTCTGAGAACTGGAAAACTGGGGGGCCGGCTTATGGGGAGGTCGGTGGCAAAGCAGGCGACTGAACCCTCAGCTCCATACTAAATGTGGTGTGGAAGTCCCTCCATCCTCTCTTGCACCTTTTTCTCTAGACAGAGAAATTCAGTGTTTCAGATATTTGGCAGTGGTGGGTGTTTCAGCAGCTTTGCTTTGTGTCCTGCTCAAACCGGGTGCCATGCCAGCTTTTGTAGGCAGGTCTATTGTGATAATTGTTCACAGTTGGTACCGTGAAGCATGTCCCTTTTCCCTTCCAGATGCTCTGTGCTACCAAATAAGGGGAAAACATGTGTTTCTCAATGCTGTGATAAGTCAGAGGTATAAGTTACAGCTTTACCATATTGAGAAAGGAATGCAAAGTGCACCCTTCTCTATCAGCACAGAACGTGTTTACAGAATTCAGCTATAAGGCAGGGCAATATTCAGTGAGGCAGACTACATCACAATGCAAAGAAAAGAGGGCTTTTTTGCCGTTTTTAATTTACCTTTTACATTGAAAAGCGTTTTTGTTAAGTGGATTTCTCATTAGATTCATTCTGTATTTTGTTGTTTTCGGCTAAGACTCTAACGATTGAATCCAGTGAAATAAAGAATATTGTCAGCTCTCTCATTTCAGTTAGCTTCTGCTTTTCCCATCATATTTTTATATTTTCTAATTTCTGTGAAAAGCTGAATTTTCTTACTTCAGTTAATAATAAAACATACCAAAAAAAAAAGGGGGGGGGGAGATAGAGGAAGATCAGACTAAAGGTAACCAGTAGTCTCTTCATCAGTTTGCTGTTAGTTTTGTTTTTTCCATTTTCAGTATTCCTTTTTCCTTGTTTTAGTTTAATGTAGTGTCTTGCCTTAATGAAGTAAAGATACCTTGTTTTATGACCATGTTACCCTAAAGCAGGAATTGAGCTTAAAAGAGGCATTATAAGCCATATCAGCTACACAATAAGTTACTAAGTTTCTCATTTTTAAGTAACAATTAAATAAATAAAAACAGAAACTGTGAAGGGCACTCGGAAGCCCAAAGAACCGTGAAATCTGAAGCATTTCCTTCTAGCAGAATGTGGTGTGTGTAGGAAGAATCTGTTAGTCTGCTTTTTATCTTCACATTAGAAGCTCAAAAAGCCTGTATACTTTTTGAAAGTTCAAATCTCTAAACTTAGTCTGTTGTGCCAAATGTTTTCTTCAGGAGATATGTCAGGACTATAAGAAATGCTGTCCTGGTTAGTGCCGGTAACCCGTCTAGCTTTATCACTGCCTTTGACGGAGGCTAATGCTGAACACTTCAGCTCTGTCCTAGCCCCAGCGCGGCAGCCACGTACCTGCTTGAGTAACTTTGCGAACGCGAGGTTCGGAGATGATCCGTGCTCCTGGCTGATTTGTAGAGTAGCTGRGCACCATCAAGCACGGCTTTTTGACCTCTAGCGGGACATTCAKCAGCGGATTTTGCTGTGGACTTTAGGCTGGTTCTGGCTATTTAGTTTGCACATCTGCTRTGAGACTTGGTTTGGAGAGGCAGGAGGCGGAGAGAGGGAGACAGGGAATCCTGAGCAGTCCAGAGATATAAAACAATATAAAGACACAGATGTGCTGACGGATGCTGCAAAGAAAGCATTTTCTTTCTGAACTGTCAGCACTGTCTGCAGCTTGACACAGTACTTTATCCTCATTTTAAACTTTTTACTCATTATTAAAATATTTAAATTGGCTGGTGTGAAATCCTGTAGGAAAACTAAAAGTTTATTTCAGGGCAGCGGTGCTTAAAAGAACCCTATAAGCACAGCCATGTACGGGGGCGGCAGGGTATCAGTCCAGAGGAAAACTCACTGTCAGTTCAAATGTAATCCATATGTTGAAACTGCAGAAAGAGTTTGTCAGTCTGATGGCTTGGCTAATATTAAGGAATGGTCCTTCGTGAGAAACTTAGCTTTTAAGATCACATAATGAGAAATGCATTGCTAAACTAGTTTTCTGGACTTGGGATAGTGGACTCTTGAAATTATGTGGCATTTTGATGGGTAATGGCATCAGTTAATTTGGAGGGGCAGTGGAAAATGGTAATGCCTCCTTTTTCTCTCTCTCACACGCTCGCACAGCTCTGACATTTTGGTCTGGGGAACRCGTATGCTCTACAAACGAATGGGTTACATGGTTACACCTCAGGAGAATGGACTGGAAATCTGTAAATGCAATGCTGTATTTTCTAAGAAAGCAGGTAAAAAAGCAACTTGCCCTTTCAGTTGTGTCAACATCAGTATATCAATAGCACTGAAGTGCTAGATTTGCAGTTGAATGGAAAAACGTATGATTGAAAACAAATGGGTGGCAGAACTTAAATATTCTTTTTTTCTTTATTTTTTTCAGATAAAATTTTGATCCCAATCTGTGTTCAATTTTTGTGTTCAGCCTTAAATGAGGGATAGAAAATGTCTGCTATTGAGATAAGAGTGAAATAATATAGTTGTACAAGGGACAAGCAGTTTCTGGATGCATGAACCACTGTTTGCTATGCAGTTTCTTTCTGTTAAGGTCAGAGGTAGAATAAGACAGACCAGGATCAAGGCCAGATTTTTCAAAACAGCTTAGGGGCACCTGAATAAGATGCTTGATTTTGGACTTTGTTCTGTTCTCAGCCATGAGGCAGCCAGATTTGGGGAGCACCAGTGAGAGCTCCATTGCAAATCCAGGCAAAACTTCCTAAAATATGTTATCCGTGACTAATGATAAACTGTGTTCCAGTAAAACTACATCCAAATATGCTAGGATAAGTCTTTTTATTCCTGAAACCAAGAAACTGCATGCGACTGTCTATTCTGTCAGTGAAGAGTTACTGCAGTCACTGGATCACTCGCGGCTTTTGCCCATCCCAGCTGGTTGTAAATGCTCTTCAAGGATGCAGGACCTTAGTACGTTGCTTCATGGATGTGGAAGTATCTTAAGACATAGATCTTGCAATGTGCAAAGTTTTTGATGTGAGGTGGTGATTGCCCTTAAACCCCAGCAGTGATGGAGCTTGGCACTTGTGGTTTGGGATAACACAGAGATAAATTATTCAAGCAACTTCAGTCTTTTTTTTTTTTTTTTTTT
>NW_028185037.1:9526611-9563762 GCF_003343005.1 Rhea americana | reverse complement strand
CTGCAGATTGCTGTGATAGAAAAACATACCAGTATTTACCAATCAACTAGATTAGATTTGACATGGTAAGTTTATACAATAATTTCTTTTAGCGATTTTCAGTTTTAAAAGAGGGAAATCCTTAAACAGTATTCAGCAGCCTTTCTTACCTCTCTGACAAATTATGTGGGAAACTGCTGGAAKACTGATGATGATGGTGATTAATATTTATTTATTTATGTGACCGTAGTTCTCTTTAAGCACATAGTCCTCTTTCAGAAAAAGCATTTGCTCTCCCAAGTGCTTACAGTGTAAGTAGTCTTGCTTCAGAAAACCGTCAGTCTCAGAAAATAGTTTGACAGAATTGCAGTTACAGGTTCTAGCCACTTCAAACTTTTTGACTTAAAAACCAGGAAAGGAGATTCAAGATACCCTGCTGGTGTGTTATTGTTAGTATCTTACCTTCTTTCTTAACTTCCACCACAAACTATATTTATAACAACATGACTGAAATGGAATCTCAAACAAATACGGATACAATTGAATAAAAATCTTTTCTAAGCACATCATGGCAAGCCTCTTCTAGAAGTGTCATGATACTTTTAATAAAGAGCAGACAGGTACTTTGGATGAGATGTGTGTATGCACATACTTAACAGTATGAAAATTATTAGGAGATGTTTAATATAGTACATCTTTCATTTATTTATTTATCTGTGTTGTTTGATAGTTCTACTCTTCTACAGTAATTTTAATCTTCAGATTGTTTGTCTTTGGTGAGTGGATTTTGCACAGCTGTAAAATACTGGYTTAACTAATATTTTTGTATATTCTGGAAACAGGAGTAGTCAAAATCTGATTGAGGTTTTGAGGTCCCTATAAAGCTCTGACCACTTGAGTGGGAAAATTAATAGCAAGTACTCGCATCCATAATGTAATAATAGCAGTATGAAAAAGAAGATAAATAGTGTGGATAATACTGTTCTCTGAAAATACAATTTTCAAATGGATTTTGACTTTCAGAAAACAGGAATTAACTTTTGGGTTTATTTTTATATATTTTTSTGATTACAACTGTGAAAGTATATTATTCAGTACAATTTCAGCTTTATAAGTATTGTTCCACTGTGACATTGAGAAATATCAAGTACAATATCAATATTGAAAAAAAATTATTTTCATCAACTCTGCATTTTTATTTAGGATATGGGAAAACTGGGACTTGTCTTCCGATGTTGCCATTCTTGCTATTCCTGTTCTTTCTTGAAGCATGAATCTTATTCTGTTATGGCACAGTTACTTCAGAGAGACACTTAAAGTAAATGAAGGTTGTGAGTTACTGCATAACTACATTTGGTGTACTGGTGAACTACTACTGTTACTAAAGACAAAACAAGTTTAGTGATAGTAAAGAAAATGAATATATACCTTTCCGAGGAATGATAGTTCATTGCCTGCCATGTGGCGTTCATGTTATGATCCTTAATATTTATATCTTAGGGTATGCAAAATACAGTAGATGCTTCCCTAACATGGTTTCCCCAAAGAGCTTGTGTTGAATTTTATCTAAGTTTTGCTTTAAAAATGTATAAAGGACATATATATTTGCATATTTAAATGGCATCTAAGCATATTCATACAATTATCTGAATAAAGTTTGTTAACTTCAAGATTATTTCATGACATTTTTCTGACATGTAGGTTTATTTCATTAATTAAGCATTTTTATCAAAGTGAACTAAAGAGACAGTGAGACTGGTGATAGAAAGACAGAAGAGTTATTTCCAAACCAATAGGCTCTGAAAGGACAAAAAACCACAGCTGRTAGTACCTCTTCCCTACCCACTGCTGAATCATTTGCCCAGGTTTTTCAGGAGCATCTATCTTCAGACAGTCTAAATTTTCCTGTGCTTAATCCATATTTCACTTGCACTTTTTTTTCATCATCATCATGCTGCCCACAAATTTCTCTGGTACATTGTGCAACTCTCTATTGTGCTGTCAACAGGAAGCAGATTGATCACACAACCGAGGTTACAATCACACATGGGTGTCCCAATTCAGTATTTATCATTGCTCATGTTTCTCTATTCTGGCTCATTTCTTGGAAGATGAGTTAAAAAATATCCCTTTTCTTCCTCTAAGTGGTTAAAAACATTTCTTGAAAAAGAGAAGTCAGTATTTACCATTAAAGCAGTCTGAGATCAATAACACTCTCTTCCTGAAACTATATATTAGTATTCAAATGTCGGAAAATATACCCAGGTCATGCCAATTTATTTGCTACTAATAAAGTGTCATCACACTACTTGTCCTTTCCACTGTTTGTCATGGTTCTGTAGGCTGTGTTAAGTAAAGATTTATCACCCATACTTTGGCCAGCTAGTTTCAAATTACCATCTGGATGGTGTCTACGAACRTCTCCACTTTCTGTACGAAGGGGCAAAATGTAAGTTCCCAGCATATAAGTTTCTGACTTGAGTCGCTGCTATGCCATTCGGAAACTTGATGATATTCTTGAGTCCCCACTTTCCCTTCCTGCTTTACAATTAATTTCTCCTCCTCTCCCTCTTCTTCTCTCCTGCTGATACCTCTGAACAGTGAGATATCAGGCCGCAAAACTCCATCGAAAGAATTTCCTAAGAATAGTTGAGGTCAGTGGCCACAAGCAGCAACAGAGAGAATAGTCACRCTCCGTCTTACCTTGTTCTGTCGAGACAACGATGAAATGGCAAACGTCGTCCCGGTTTGACAAGAATATGAGCCTAGTGCAGCAATGTTTAGGCTTGTAATTTAGAACTACTGTTAACATATATTAATACAGTTTTTGAGAGTGTAGGGCAGAAAGGGGCATGATTTTGATTAAGTGGCACCTGTAGGGAGTGGGAAAAAAAAAGATAATCCTAACCTATGGACAATAAGATAAAATTCACGTGCTGTTTTGACTGATAGAGGTAAACAAAAGTCAGTTTATAGGCAATGTCTGTGAAACAACATCTCGAACCATTTTGGCTTTTGGCAATCTTGTTTTACTAATGAGAGACCAATGGAAACAAAGGCTATATCTGTTCTTGTCAACAGGAACTTGTAATAAAATAAGAGACTTAAAGATGTGGAATTAGAAGTGTGTGGGATTTGGAGCAGGGGGTAGTTTGGGTTTTGTTTTGTTTTTTAATGAAGAGCTTATGTATAATTCACTTATTCTCTGGTTTAGGTTATATTGAAATCAGTGGAAAGATTCCATTATAGAAGAGCAGGAGCAGTATCAGATCTTCCAAGATGAGGCTAATTTTGAACTGTTCTGTATTCAGTTTCTCCTGGTGAACTCCTGAGTCCTGAACTTTCATGGAAAAGAGGATGAAGCACTGAAATCTCTCACTGATTTAGCTTACCTTTAGATAACAGTCACTAAACTTCCAAATAGAAGAGCAAAGGCACATAAAATACTTTAAATAGGCAGCTACGATGTTAATTATGAGAGAGTGTTTATTTTATTTCCCTACAGAATAATTCATTTTCTGTTACTTAATATTGATGTTGCAAAACAGATGCATCTTTACTGCTGAAAGTATTGATTACCTGCATGTATAAACTTTGTGTTTAACACTTTGTTGTAGAGGTGTGTGTGCACACACATGACATTTTTCGAGCTGTACTCTCCTAAAAGTCACATTTCTGCTGTGCTCCATCAGTGGTCCCTCTGTAGTCTTTTGTTTAAGAAAGCGATCGGTGATATTAGTTCCTCACAGAAAGTGTCTGTACGGTGAGAGACTTTTCTGTCGTTTTCTCTCTGTTGAARCATGTTGCCGTGTGATGTCGGGCTGAGTGGCTCCCTGGTTCCCTGCGGCTCTCTGCCTGTGTCCAGCCTTAGGTAGACTTAGGTGCTTCTGAGGAAAGCGTGGGGACTCTGTGGTTGGCTGGCGTGGGAAAAACCGAGGGAGGCTTCATCAAGGTGTTGACCTGGACACAAGCCTTAGATAGCAGGTTTCCTCAATTCAGTTGGATCTAGTAGAGAGTGCTGTATAAGTGTCTTGCTATGCTTTACCAGCTTTTAGTATCCTGTATTTTGGGATCAAATGTTTTGAGTTTTTCCATATACCTCCAAAAAGACGTGGCGATGGCTATACTASTCCATGAAAGGGTCTTGGGACCTGTCTGTGGCACTGTGGCCAGTTGACATGGAATAGCCTATTTCAGTATTATTAAACTGTCTTAGCCTCCGAAACAAGGCGGCTGCATCCATACTGCTTTTTGGCGATGGTCTTTGGTCCATGCTAACTCCTGAGAGTGATTTTTGCTAGACGAAATAGATATCATCCCGGCAACTATTCCCACAGCTGAATAATACAGATAACCAAGTTGCAGTGTCTGGACACATTTCCTGGCTCTGCCTAGGAGTGTTAGCTAGCGGCTTTATTGTCTCCCTAGAATTTAGGCACCAGTCTCACGTAAGTTGATGGGATTTATAAATACTTTGCACTACTGGAGTTAACTTGTGGTCACACACATTTTTTTCGGTTTGTTGCATACTATCCAAAATCTGTGAAATAACGAAGCGTGAAGACGTGTGATAGAACTGCCGTTAAGAAAGCGTGCCGTTTTTGAGTCAATAGTGATCTCGTGATTAACCAAGGACCAGTTCTCTTCAGGCTGAGGAGAAAGTCAGTGAATTCCTAGGTGGAAATGAGCAGAGTTATAGTGGCAAATTGGGATAAGAAAGAGCGGAAAAAATGTGTACTTTATATGGAGTAATTATGTACACAAAAGCACATTTTCCATTCCTGTTTCCCCCATTCTGTGCTTTAATTTTTCTTGACATTGGATCCATTATGGTATCGTATGAATTTCGTCACAGAAGTAAATAACAGCTTGTTTCCTTGGGAGCAATTGAAAAACAGAGTAAAAACAGCACTTACTGTTTTTGAAAGTTGTCAGATTGTCATGGTAGTGAAGTGTTGCATCATGTTGTCATGACAACTAATATTATAAAAACTGATTTAAAGAGAAATAAAGGCACTTTTCAGTGATGAAAATCATTTCACTTTAAAAGTTTTAGCTTTTATTTTCTCTCTTTTAATGTCCCTCCCTTCTCTTTTTTAAGGAAAGAGCAGTATTCATTGAGGACTCTTACCAAGTAAAGATTTGCAGCTCACAGTGAGTGAAGGAGTTTTGTTGTTTTTGTTGTTGTTTTTTATACCGAGATAGAGAGGATGCAGGAACGGAAAAGTGGAGGCAATCACTTTGCTGGGTGAAACCGTCACCGTCAAGAACTGAGGGAAGCTCAGAATGTGATGAAAAGGTGTTTTATTTTTGTTTTTGTTTTTTTTTTCCTTCTGTTACGCCTATATGCACAATACTCTTTCACGCAAAATCATCCCAGCTGTTTCAAATACCTACCAAGATAAACAGATACCACACTCTGTAGTTTTGTCAGAAATAAACAGTCATGAGACTGCATCGTGCCAGACCTGTTTAGAGATTCTGCTGGAATGTTCAAGAGCCCTCAGCAATGACCTGTTTGTGTTTCTCCGTCAAAATCAAGGAGCATTTACTGACAGGGCCAATGGTTGGGAAGCAGAAGTAGGTTAGTGCTGACCACTATTGAAGTCTCTTTCTCTCTGCAGTGTGTGCTCAGAATGATTCAGGCTGTTTTAAAAGGGAATGGGCTTGAGTCACAGTCCTGGAATAAAGTAAACAAACAAAAAAGGTAAATTATGCAGTTTGTCAATTTTTGTAAAACAGCTATCACCAAATACAAAACACAGAGATACAAACTACAGAGCAGCAGCCAAACCACTTGCTCTGAGCGAGGCCACGCAACATTTGATTTATCACCGTGCACGGGGCTTGTATACACTGTAGGGTGGTTTTGTGCAATCATGTTCTTGCATTTGTGGAGAGAACAGTGTTTGCATGTGTCTGTGCAATCATTGCTGCGCCTTCTATTCTTACCCAACAACCTTTCAACATGTCAGGCTCTTTCCGCCAGATTTTACAGATGTGTGGAGATAATGTTCCTACGAGTTCCAAGGAAACTGGCTACCATGTAAAGAGATCCTCTCCCATAAGCTTGCTGCCTGAGGAAATGCCGCATGAGCTCATGCTGCTACTTCAAAGCAAACTCCTGCCGGAAGCCGTTCTTACTAATGCCCCAAGTGCAAGAGAAGCTCACTCTTAATCCTTGGAAACATATCTATAAGTGGCCAATTTTCACTAGTCCTCATGGCCATAAGTCATCTAGTTTACCTGAGGAGTGACACACACATTAAAAATGCATTGCATGAAATGAAGGCTTGAGATAGTTGGAGACAAAAGCAACTCTCTGTAAAGAAGATGTGGAGAAGGTCTTTCTCCATGAGCCAGCCTGCTTTGTGCGGCTGCCTCAGCATGTCAGTTTAAACAATAACCCTCAGATTTCTGTTATGGAGGGAATCACCATTTTCAAAGGCCTTTGACTTATATACTCCCATAACAGCTGATAGCTGAACATTTGAAAATTCTGTTGCTGTTAAAATTATTTGTTACATTTAGTTGCYTTCCCTTTCACGTTTCGGTAATCAAGTAGCACACAATAAAAATTTAAAAAAAAACATAATAGAGAGATATGTGTTACTCTCCTAATTTAAAAGAAAACAACTCTTTAATATAGACAAAKAATTTTTTATGTTACAGCTTAAAATTATAATGAAAATACTCAAGTTAGGATTACGAGAAGAGCTATGAAGTGTCACCCAGATTAATGAAAGTTTCAGAAAATTAGCACAAAGGGATAGAAATTGTATGTTTAGGTAGCCCACACCAAAGATATCTGTAAATTTGTAGCAGACAGGTGAAGACATTCAGCCTGAACTGCATTGAATGATGTATTAGTATCACTTCTGTCTTTCTCAGTCTTCCCCCAAATTTACAGTCAGTCTTTTAATTCCATTTGTCTGATGCCTACACAATGGCTCAAAATGACTAAGCTTGTTAGACTTTACCACTGGAGGCGAAAAAAAAAAGAAAAGTATAAATACACCTAGAAAAGTATACATACACCTACACCTAGACCTTATACTTTTCTTTTTTTTTTCTTAGTTTCATTTTGACTGTTGGTGGTGCAGATGTGGTTAGGTTCTGGAAACTTGTGATTAGCAAAGGCCGCACCTGATAGCGAGGACCTGATAGCTGGTTGCGAAGCTGGGAGTCTTGTCTCCTGGAAGAGCCACCTCCATCCTGCAGCCTAGACTTTTTGGGCATGGGGACATAACTCTTCTCCTTAATCCAATGCTACTGCAGCGTCTCTTGAGTTTGTGTTTAAATTGCATGTACAAGATAGCATCTGCTTTATCCCAGGCAGGCTGGAGCTCCCCCTGCCTTTTCTCTGCACTAAATAAAATGCATGTGGCTATACCTGCGTGACAGAAAACCTGGGCTAACAAACTCAGTCTTTTAACAGTGTAAACCTACCCTTAGTAAATTCAACTTAAGCCAGTCTGAAATGTTGCTGACATGAATGCTACGGAACCAGTGATTCATAACCAGTTTTTCTGCGCTCCTCTTTCCCTCAGTGCCTATTTCTGGTCTTTACTCATCATGTGTTTAAGCCATGCAGCAGAACATATATATGTGCAAATTCATATGATAGATGAAAATACTRTAAGTGCATATTTATTAAAAGTTATTTTCTTGTGTATCTATCCTGTATGTTCTCATGCTCATGCSTGTTAGCTCATTGCTTTTATTAACAGATTCCTTAATTAAGACCAAGTGAAAAGAGAGAAATGTGGAAATCATTTCAAGTCTGAGTTTTCAAGTGAGCTGGCTGTTAACTAATACTGTGTGCAACTTTGTTACTCTAATTGCATTGGGTTCAGTCTATCTAGTGCTGCCTCTGCGGCTCGCCATTTCAGAGCCATGCAAGTTGCAGCAAGTTTTAGGCATTAATAGTGGCCAGGTAGTATTATACTATTTTTAATGAATGTCTGTTTTCTATTCTTTACTATGCTTTCTTTGGAAGGAGGCCCATGTAACAAAGTATTAAGAAAACACACTGCTGCCCTGGAATGTGTATATTAGCTGCAGATTATTTCCTATTAGCAGATTAGCTGCGAGGCTATTGGCTCTGAAAGGTCTTTGAGAGTATTTTGTTTTGTAACTGATTCAAGCCATGGGAGAGAATTGCCACCAGGATTGGGAAGAAGAATTAGCTGCCGTTGCCATGGCCACGGGAGCTGGCGGTGGCTTTGTTAGCTCCAGCGCCCCAGAAGGGGATGCCACAGCAGGAGCTCCTTGGCTTTGTTGCTGAAATGATGGAGTACGGTGTTTGGGGCGGGCAAGGAGTAGGCTGGGAAAGTCTCCCGCGAGAGAGATGGCAAATGTTGTTGTTGTTAATTTTTTTTCCTTTCCTTGAATTCGGTGTTTAACTCGGCGTTTCTGCTTTCTGCTGCCTCCGTCACATTAGGCTGTTAAATCGCTAACGTGGGACTAACTCCCTTGCAGCAAAATGCTGCGATTTGCCTGCTGCTAGAGAAGGAGCCATTCGTGCCCTCCGCAGTGGAGCGCTGACCTACTGGGTCCTCCACCGGTCAGTGGAGGAAAGAGGGCTGGGGTAAGGTAGCCCACACGGGGATACGAGGCTATCGCTACATGCATGCAGGGTTATTTTACATATATGGTCTACATATGCCAATATTGCAACATCTAGGGTTATAAAACACAAGAAGGCTTGTGGAAAGGAGAGAAACTCTCAGGATTCGTTAGGGCTGCTGTAAACGACAGTAGCCCCACTGCTCCCTGGCTGCCTGCAGGCAGGGGGAAATGCAGGAGAGCTTTGCTTTCCCATAGGCTCAACAGCAATCCTTTGCTTGAAGTCTAGGACTTGGCACTTATTAATACATCCCTTAGAAACGATAGTTGAATTAAAGGGAAAAATAAAGCATTGACGAAAGTTTCAATAACAGAGAGTTAATAAGAGCATAAAAAATGTATGAAATTAATATCTCCTGTGTTTGAGAAATAAATTAATATATTTAAATAATCATTGCTAGACTGGCCTCACGTATATTTCATATTTCTAACTCCGTTTAATTTCCAAAGAAGTTTTGAATGAGTGCAAAAGGTAGTATTGGAATTTATCTCAGTAAAGCAATAATATTAGTGTATGAATATCAAACATAACTCCCAAAACATGTGCGAGTAATGTCAAAACAAAGTGTTTATTTTCTTTTAATATCTGTTTCCCCCCTCTAATCTTAACATAGTTGGTCAGTTTCTTTAAACATCCTATTAATTGTCTTGAGCTCTTCGCTTAAAACCACTTCATCAGATTGTGTAACATATGGAAATTAGCCAGAGAAATGTATTTCCACTGGCATAGCAATCTGCTGCATTAGGCATTTTTCAGCTCAGCGCCAGGGTGTGAAGGATAGACTTACTAAATGTATAATGTCTGTCACATTGGGTGGTGGCACAGAGCAACTTACATCATGGGTGGTAGTGTGGTTGTCTCACTGCAGATCAGGGATTTTTATAATGGATATTTTTAAAAGATTGCAGACTTTTCATGGGAAAATTATGATAGAGATTATTACAGAGATTCTTGGAAGCATACACATTGTTCTTTTTGTTTTTCAACAAGCGGTCTATTTTTACTTCACCCAACAGTCCAGATATTTGCAGGAAAGAGCACAGAGTCTACTAGCACTATAAAGCTCTCTTTCAAGTAGAGGAGAGGGATTTCCTTGCTGCAGAGCCTCCTCCTRTCTAGTATTCATTCTGTACTTTTTGTATTATCTATCCCTTTTATCCTTGTCCAGAGGTGTTTTTCCTCCTCTCCTGCTAGCTGTACTGCAGTTCCTGCAGAGACAAAGGGAGATCACTTGTAACCTGGGCAAACATGCGCAAAACTGTAAAGGGGACCAGGATAAAAAAGGTTTTGCTCAGCTTAGATCAACATCTAGTGTAAATGAATATATGAGACAGTAAATGAACATCATCTTTCAGGAGAGACTTAGTTTGGTTTGGCACCTGGGAAATGTGGAAGGCAGTGAACTAAAAGATTGGGAATAGAAAAGCTTCAGCATTACAAAGCAGTAGTGACCACTGCACTTTCTCGTTCAGCTTTACTCCCGAGATCACTGCCCAGATCTGGCATTTGTTGCTGCTAAGAAATCATCAAAATAAATGATTAATACATCCAGGTATAATAATAGGTTACACTAAAATATATACTAGTTGTGTAGCAGGGTGAAGGCTCAACATTTTACACTATTGATAATTCCACTGTGAAAAAAAAAATACCAAGTAGTACAAAGCAGGAGAAAAAAGAGTTTGATGTAAAAGGAAAGATATTTATATATTTCTTTGCTTCTTAATTTCTCTGAAAAGTTTATGTGAAGGTCTTCTGGTTGGCTTAGATCCCATCTTTATACTTCGAACCCTTACAGCTTTTAAAGGAACTCATTTTGACCCAAGAATCACTTTCAAATCACTTTCCGTTATAGCTGAAATCTTAATGGATGCAGAACAAGTTCTTTATCCTGAAAATAGAGCTAAAACTGGACAGAATACTCCTGACATGGCTGCTGCTGTTTAGGGCCAAGGGGAAGGATCAGACTTTCACTTGATCTCAGTGTGTAGGCCAGCCATGCTTGTAGATTCCATATGGTGACTTTAGGTAGATAAACAATCTAGAAAAAATAATAGAAATGTCAAAGTTGCATTTAATTAATCCAGCTCCCGTGATATTCATTTCCAATTAATGCAGTTTTTCCTTATTCTTAGAGCAGTTCGGAAAAATGCAGCCTCATCTGGCATTCCACCGAGAAAAGTGGTGTTTAATCCAAGAGTCATCTTCTGAAATACCAAAGTTTAATTTTGCGTATTCCCTGAGGGAGATGAAAGTGTTCATCTGAGGAAAATTCATGAATTCAGACATACGCTCTTTTAAATAAAATTATCCACACTAAAGAGCAAAGGGATGGAGGGGAGCTTCCTGCATTGTGTAATGAAAGGAGGCTCACTTTTCTGTAACATTTTCCATGGAACACTTTTGTTTGCACATAGATATTGATTTTCCATCGTCAGAAGGCCGTTGTTTATAATAAATACTGTGGCAAGCTGTTTTTGCTCTATTAACCTTGTATACTTTATAACTCTGTCTTTACTTAGTAAGGGTTTTCAGAGATCTTCCATGATAGAACAGATATATTGCAGTCTTGGATTAAAATTTCAGAGATGTGAGTGTGACTACCATTTTAACCCCCCCCCCYTTTTTTTCTTTTAGGGGTAGAAATGAGTTCATTTATAATGTGGATAAAAATACATTCTTGCATAGTGTGAAATCGGAGAAGTGCTTGTAAAGGAAACGAAGGAATGATACAGAAGCAGTATATTGCATAGCACTTGCTGCCAAGTGCTTTGTAGCTATCATTGTTTACATGATTCAAACAAATAATGGAAACAGACGTATACAGGAACATTTTAGCTGCAGTTCGTCTTCTGCAAGTGACATAGACGTGAAAGTACAACTGGAGACTTGCTTTCAGCTGACCTTTAGGACACTCTATTGRGTTCCTCCTAGAGCTTTCTACCATACAGGAGAGTATTCACACCTATTAAGGAAATGAGTTATAAGCTCYTATAAGCTTCCTTTGTACTCGCACATGGAGAGCAAGTCTCCAAGGCTGTACCTTAGCACAGTGAAGTATTAGTAATAGAATCAAGTCTTTATAAAAGCTAATACAGAAGCTTGCTTGTATTTATTCAGGTATCAGGTAGATAAATCTTAATGAGCATTTCCAAAGCTCAAATGTCTTTGTAGATATGTTCTACCTCATATTTTAGTAGACTGTGGTTGTAGTGTGTGTTCGGTTTATATTAGCATTGCTTAGCCGTACCTTGGCTAAGTAGTATGTATATTTGCCTAGCRTTGAATAAAGGGTTAATAACATTTGTGCAGCAGTTAGAAATACTCAAAAGTGCAACAACATTTATATTTTATATTTCTCTAATGGAAAAATGTGCACAGATGTGAGAAGGTGAGTACAATAAATAATTGAGGAGGACATTAGAAGAAGAAATCAAAGCCACTTATATGCTTATGATCTTTTAATTAAAGATGCTTGAGTGCAGATCAGTAGAATTAATTCTAGTTTCCTTAATGGGCAGTGGAAGTGATTTTGTTCTCTTTGTAGTATACCCRTGTTATTTGACTGCAGATACAGATGGTAATAAATGTAAGGTGATGGATCAAGCTGGTGGTTTATTCTGGGCTGAAATATTAAATGTGAAAAAGGTTTTAAAAAGGGCTGCTTAAATGCAGGTGCAGTGAGACATAAATGGCGTCATATTAAGAAAATGCTGATTGTGCATAGTAGCAGTCTCAAATGAATRGGAATGGTTGCATATGGAGTTGGAACGTAACTTCAGGCAACCAATTCTGAGCATCTTGACTGTGATGCAGTCCCAATTGCTTACACACTTACAGTCATGAAAGACTTATTGATATTCATGACTTTAGATAGGCAACTTTTTTTCGGCGTTGGCTTCTAATCTAATTCTAATAGCAATCTAATTCTATTTCTAATAGCAATCTTATTACCAACTTACATGGAGTCAGACAAAATACCCACCTGAAAATAACAGTTATCTTTTCAAGTAGGTCAAGTTTAAATTGCAACTATCCTGCTGATTCTTTAGTTTGCATTCTGCCTCAAGTGAAAGGAAAAAAGTTGTCATGAATTGTTCACTGCCAAATGCAATGAAATGAAGGGCTGTGTGAGCTGTTCCTCACAAGTTACCCGTTCTGTGGCAGCTGGTGATAATCACGCTGTTCCTGTGCATTACTAGAAGCTGCCTATCATTAAAAGTTATTGAACTATAGTCTCTTTGGTACCAGAAGAGGCAAACAATGAAATCACACTATGTCCGTGAGAAGTCAAGTGAGTCTTTCTGAGCAGACACAAAAAYGAATGTTGAATGAGCATGACTGAATCAGTGGAAGAGCTAGAACTAAATCTCAGACTGATTCATGGGCTTGAATAGCCTTTAAGAAAACTGCACTTCTAATTTTCATGAGCACTATGGTAATGAAACAGTCGGGAAGTATACTGAGRTCCCAAAATGTAACAGAACATAAAAGCTACCTGTACCATGAGAACTCATCACTGTTTTTCGTTGGTTACTGACTGAGCTGTGCAAGATGATGCAATAAGTGGGGACTCTTTTTATCATCTTCTGGTGCTTGTTCACATGGAACTAAAGAAATCTTAGTGCTATGGGAAACTTCTATCATCTTGTACCTGTTTTCTTTTTATGATCTTTATAATGTCTAAATATCTTCATTTCACCTTGAAATCACTAGACATGTTCTTTAAATTGCAAAACTAAATTCATAAAGAATGTTTAGTGCCCTACACGTACACCAGAGATTCATGCCAGCCTGTGCCATATTTAGCCTGCAGACAAGAAGTAAATCATTACTTTGGAAGTGTTCTAGTTTCCCGTGAATATGAAAGGCAGAAACAATTGCTGTGACACAGTGCCGAACAGGCCTGTGGTTGTGGCATATATTACAAGCCTTCCTCTTCTCCTTCTTCCCCCTCTACATTAGAGTGATTTGGTTAGATAGTAAAAGATGCGTCTGAGGAATGCTTGGAAGTCATCTGCTGTACACAGTGGCATGGATTTACTTCCTTCACGTTGTCCTCACAGGAGCCACAGCCCACTTACCAAAATTTCAATGTATATGTGAAATCTGTGCAGTGTGAATAATTGTTTGTGGTAGAGTTGTTTCTTACCAAGACTAAAATGAAAAATCTTTTTTCCAGGATTTCTCAGTATTCGCTGTTACATAGACAGAAAATGCTCTTGAAAACTGTACCTTCTTTTTACACAACTTACTTTTTTTCTTGAATTCCTGCAGTCATCTTTGAATTCTGCACAGTGCATAAAAAACAGATAATGAATGTGACAGTAGATGGAAATTGTTTCACTTTTAATAGCTAAGAGTGCTGCTCCATGTCAGTAGAACTATAKATGTAAATAAATAGTGTGATCAATAGATTTTAAAACAGGTGGAATGMTTGGATTTTTAAATTAAAATCTAATGGTAGTTCTTAAAAACTGAAAAAWGGATTACTTGGATCTGTTTGTAGTGATGAAAAATAATATTCTTATTGCCCTGAGGATGTTCAGATTAAGCTAGTTTTCTTTTATTAAAAACAGAAAAATAGCACTTTCTGGAATTCTGGAAGCACTGACCTTTTTCATTTTAAATTGGTATGAATTTTATTATTAATAGCAATAGAAAGTAGGAGGGAGAGAAGATGCCTCATTTTTTGATCACGGGTATACATTTTTCAGATAAATCCAAACTTGCTCGTAGTATTTATGGAAAAATCTACCATTTTTATTTTATCTTCTTGGCTTGACATACATTGAGGATTTATCTTTTTATATTCACTTAGAAGTGAAATAATGGATTATTTTTTAAAAAATCTTCCTTAATTATATGATTATTGTGGACTATGTAGTTAAATTAAAAAAAAAAAGAAAAAAAAAAGATTCTTAATTCTGAGTAACGAAAAACATTAAACTCAGTGTCTTTGCTGTGGAMAAATTCTTTTTCATGTAAATGGGAAAAGGTATCTGACTAAGAATTTTAAGATGGCTCAAACATATTTCTGGGGCATTAATAAAAGGGACATATATTTTTCTCAAAGTCTYTGACAGAAAATAAAACAAAAAATATATCCATGATACATTGTAAAGTCAGTTAACTTTCATAGACTTTTAATGCCAGTTTTCTTTTAACTGTAGCCTGTTCTTTATTGAATTTCTAGTTAAAGTGCTAGGAAGGTGAGAAGGCTTGATGATCGTTAACACCAGACCACCGCAGTTTCTGACTCTGCAGACTAGGAGGGCTTGAGCTTTTATGAATTATGTTGGGGAGAAATAAATCCAGAAAAGTTACCTCATGAAGAATGATTCACTGTATGGAACTCATTTTTACAGGGTTTACTGTGTTTCTGAGAGCAATTCTGAAAGCAGCAAGGCTTCTTTCATCTGACAAAATCTAACTCTGGACTACAAAGGCTTGTAGAACATGTCTGATCTTAGCTCTGCACCTAGCAAGCCTGTCATGTTCTCCATGAAATATAAGCAAGGCAAAAGCTAAACATCTGTGGCTTGAAATAAGCTAGTTTCTGTCTCCTTACATTCCTCCACTTGGCTTTTGATAGCCAGCGAGTGGCTCCCTGTAACAATGGATACGGTTTCAGAATGGATACAATTATCCTTAAGTGCTGCTGCTACCCTATTTGGTAATAGGGTGTCTGTTCTGATAAGCGACTGAAGCAAATAGCCTAGAATAGTGTTTATTTGGGAGGTTTTTTTGGCAGTCCAGTGGTTAGCAAAGTCATTAGAAACGAAAGTCAGAGTGAATAGAAAATCAGTTTCCAAGTTCTGCAAAGTGAGTGCCACAAAATGTGAAGACATGAATCTGTGAAATTATGGGAAAGTATAGAGTTTTCAGTCTCAGTACTGAAGGAGCCAGGAAATTTTATTTATAGACTCTGTTTGTAACTCTACAATGTGAGACCCATCTTCTGTTGTATCAAATGACATAGCTCTGCCGAAGTCAGTGAAGCTACACTGATACACTCCAGCTGAAGAAGCTGACCTGACAGCCGTCTTTTTCTTTCATGGATGGCAGTCATTCCTTTTAAAGAGCTTTTGAAGAATTAGTATAGTCTAAATGTGGAATCTATCCTTCCTCTACTGCGTTTCCCTTAAATCCCAGATAGCAGTCTAGTCCACCTGCTCTCCAGGACTGCTTTAACCTTTCAAACCCCACATTCACTCAGTGCCTTCCTACTCGCCTGTTGTGATACTTTGATTTAGGTGCCCCTGTTTATTTAGAAGGACCCGCTTTGGAGGGACTATATCTACTTTACTGCTGAGACGAAAAGATGGAGGTCCCCTCCAACATAATTTTTCCAACCTCTAGGTTAAAGCCTTGTGCCTGCTCTTCTTCTGRTCTCTGACACTTGAATTCATTGTTGCGCAGTGATCTAGATTCATGTAGGGGACTGATGAGTATTCTCTATCAGGATATGTCACTGTTTCTTGAAAAGGGCACTTTTGAGAAAAAAATCATAGAGTAGTCTTTGCTCTCTCATAGGATTAAGTAAGGAGTTGAGACAGCCTGCTTCTTCAGAGAATGCTCCAGCTGATAGACTGCTATGCCAAAAATGAGCTTAATGCCACCATTGCTTTTTGGCACTGAGCATCCATCCTTCCCAGAAAACTGCAAGGCAGACAGCAGCCCCAGTGGATGAAGGCATCTTCTTCTCTTGTTCCTTATGCCTTTGGTGAAAGAAATGAACACCTGATTTAAGTGTATTGGATCATTCTTTCTGGGGACACCTAAATACTATATAGTGAATGAAGAGAGGGCATAGTCTAACTAAGGTAAGACATTGTTGTCTTTCTGCAAAGGTCTTTCACTGTCTAGAAAAAATGTGTAAGTTATTTTACGGTCTGATTTGTTACCTCTCCTCAGCAGAGGTAACATCTTAAGTGAAGCACATAAATTAGGTAGAATGGATTCTTTCCTAATGTGATTAACTGTGACTATCCCACAGCACAGGTTTATTTTTGGAATACATAATTTTGGAATAGATCGTTGTACATTACAAAATAAACCCAGTTTTATACTAAGCAAAGAAGCTGGAACTCCAGAAAGATATGTAGATAATAGCAGGAAAAAAGGCACAGAGTTAGAAGAAGAATCTTCATTAGTTAGTGTAAATCATCATTAGTCATCCTGGTTTTATTTTAATGCACATGAAGACAATCTAGGTATTTTGAATTTTCATCTGTGTATAAATCTGTTCTGTAATTTATGTAGTGAGTAGTTTTATAAAACAAAACATATTTTTTCTCAACTAATATGGGTTTATAAAGGAAGCGGAGTTCACTTGACTGCCTTATTGAATCAGACTCTAACTGTGGGATGAATTGTAAATGCATCTGCTGTGGTGGCTGCGGTTTTATTATGCAGGCTAGATCGGCATTCCAGAAGACCAGGCTCAAACTTAGCTTACTTTCATTTTTCGCAAAAGGACTTGAAGTATGGAAACTTCTACAGGAACAAAAGTAAGGCTGATGAGGAGATTAAATGAGTTGTGGTCATCAGCTGCCAGTGACATATGTGCAAATCACTTTCTTTTCAGGCAGCAATTGGTGGAGCTGACTATGATATTAATAGGATGGGTGATGAGATAGGATTAGCATAAGGGGGCCAGCAATAGTTTATAAGATCTCTGTTCAGTAGGATATTCAGGGGGTAGTTCACAATCTTCAGGACTGGTTGGTGAGTGTCATTCCAGGTATGCACCACCTGATATGTTTCCCATAGCTTTCTTTGTAAATTATCTTACAGTCATGAATCAGAATTTGTTCTGAATCCAACTTTTTTTTTTTTTTTTTTTGCTAAGCCAGCCTTCCACTTAAAACATTAGACAGAACAATTCTCAATGTGTGTATAGAACTTAAAAGTAAGCACATTGAAAGAGCCACAACGTACCATTTGCTGCACTGTTTCTTGTCTTTCTGAAGTGTTAGCTCTTATATTCTAAGGGTGAAAAAAGACAGAAAGAAAATATATGCATATGACACAGATGAAGAAATGTGGGTTATTGGTGTCTCCAAAATATTGCTTTAAATGGCTGACAGAAGGCTTTAGAAAAAATTCATTTAGAAATAATTCTACTAATGCATCTTTGGCCTCCATTGTTCTTACTAGGAGCATTTAAGCTATAATCTTCAGTTTGTGATGTAAGAATTCCCACTGTGTCAATCACTTACAGTGTAAAATATGGATTATGTCTTTAAGTGGGAATTACACACAGAAGAACCTTTCAGAGACTTTTTTTTTTTTTAGTTTACATTGGGTTTCCCAAGAATTACTGTAGAAAGCACAGGAATAATATTCACTCACATACACAGAATTGATCTAATTTCTAGATATGGATTTACAGAGAAATTTTTCCTCAGAGAATATTGACAAGGAAGATAGGTATGGAGAAGCTTCATTTTTTCTGGAGCACCATGGAGTTGTACCATGGACTATGAAGACTCAGTGAACACAAGAGAGTGGCAACTCAGAGCTTTTTTTCAACATTACTCTAGCCTGAGTGTGGCTTAAAAGGTCCTACAGGGAAATCATTTATTCTAATGCCAGTAGTTCTCTTTCTGTCATTCATATTTTCCCATATAAAACTTCCTCCTTGCCCTGAGTGGAGATGTGAAGGGAGACTCTCAGGGAGATGGAGGTGTTTGATACCTTTCCCACTAAGCAGAACAGTTGTGGAGGGGCATTTCTGCCACCAGTGACTATGTGACTATAAGCATGTAAATGTTTAACAACAAGGAAGCTGAGTACAAGATAAAGCATATTACAAAAGATRGGCATCTGCCTCTGTAGTTCCCAGTTCAGTGTTTGCTTGCTACTGKCATTTATTTATTTATTATTTTGACTTACTCTTTTTCTGGTGGAGAAGTTTTTGATTTAACAARTGATGTGCTGGCACAAGCTGGAAATGGGAAAGGCTTAAACTTACCTCTGTTCTTCCAGGCCATTTATGTAAAAGAAGTACTGATATTTTAACTGCTGCCGGTTTTACCATGTTTCGAGACCCCATTTCAATCCAAAGAATTTTTTCTCAAAGCTGCCAAGAGTCTGATTTGTTCAGTTAGCACTTGCACCCACTGAAGTCAACGCAGTGATATGCTCTGTAGTATCTGGGTTATGACCATGCAGCAGAAATACATGGAAAAGGAGAGTGCTAGTATGCCAGTTGCATGCTCCCTGTCCCATAGACCTTTCAAGGCCAGTCTTGTTAGATACCTACCAACCTCCTCCTCGTCAGTGACTCATTTTCGAGAAAGAAATTTCCTTGGGTCCTCTTAAAATAGTTGTGGTTGTCTTACTGATGGAGCTGCAGAACCTGACATTAACTAGCGACAGAAAATGGCAGACCTTTCCCTTACAGTTTCTCCTTGACAGATCCTGAATTACCTATTGACCCACCAGATTTCTCTTCTGAGTATATAACTGTGTTTTTTCCAAGTGCTACGTTGTGTTTTAGTAATTAGAGTGTAACCCAAAATAACACCACATAAAAATCTGTGAAACATTTCTCATAGCTATTTCTCTTTCATCCTAGTATTGCTTCACTTGACTGTATGGACATGTAAAATAATTATTCACTTATTTTTGTGCAATGAAAAATAAAAAACAACGCCCAAAGGATTGAGTTGACCAAACACTGACCTTAAATCATACTGTTGAAACCAAGGGGAGTGCTCAAAGTAGTGTTCACTGAAAAAGGTTACAGGATCAGGCCCCAAGTTCATGTAAACCTCTGGCTGTCATAACTTGGGTAAAGGTGGAAGTTCCTGTCCATCATCTGAATACTCTCCAGTATTATTTTCTATAAAGCAGATGCTCTTTAGAAAAGGAGCAACAGCAGCCTATAAATTGAATAGACAAATGATTAATTGGCCAAATTTCAGTTGTAAATTGCTGAGATATTTGGGGGAAAAAAAGAAAAGAATAATTTAAAAAATCCATTCTGTGCAGAGTATTACCACCAGATATTTTGGAAATATTTTGTGTGAGATTAAGTGTTTTATGAAGACATTCAGCTATTATTTTGTTCTTACTTATGTGAGAAGTCTTTCTGAGCTAAGCTGCGTTTCATCTGCAAATGGAAATAGTAACTTCCTTTTCATATCAACCGATTTCTTCTCATTTCAGAGGATATATGTTATTATACTGATGCATTCATTTGAATTAATAGGGTTATTGACCTCAGGCTTTCTCCTGTTCCTGCCATGTGATGAGAATCTAGCTTTTAGATCTCTATATACATAATGGAAAATTTAGAACAGTAAATGATGGAGAATAATTTTCCATTTTTTTTAAAAATCACACAGTAGGCTTTTTACATTATGCAGAAGATTTACTGACTTGTTCAGTAATTTTTTTTTATTATTGTTTCTGTTGAGTGGAAGGTAGCTCTTACTGTTTAGCAACACATGACAGGTACACACACGTGTGGCAGAGCAGACAATCTGTCTGTACCCAGATTATACTCAGTATATCTATCACTCAGTAGAAGAGTTTTTAAATAATTTAATTATTCCTCCAACCTTTTAACATAGAGCTGATTTTAGATTTGTCTCCTGTTAAGACTSTCTCTCTCTCATGTTTTTTGTTTGTGTATGTATCTTTTGAGAAATGCACGGTGTTACCATCTAGACTTGACAGAAGAATTCTTTCCAGGAATATTTTCTAATCAGCAAAGGAAAAAAAAGATGTCAAAAGCAGAGCAGGTGTCAAGTTGCAAAACCAGGAATAGTTTAGAGACCTGTATTAGAAGGGCAGGTATTATAAAAGCCTTAATTTCACTCTGTAAATAGCAGAGCACAAAATATGTAAATTCTCCTGATATATGGTGAAAAAAGTGTTTCCCCTTAGTTTTCACTTAAGACCAAGTTTCAGCTTCATGATTTACCAGAAGTAAACTAATTGCAAAATATGTGTTTTTAGAATGTTTTATTTTGTTACAGCATGTATATGGATGTAATAATGTTTATTCATACTTCATGAACCTGAATCCTTTTCCAGTTGGCTAAACATTACTCACTTGGAGTTTAAGGAGAATGTGATCTAAAAGATCTAAAGGTAACATTTTGAGCTTTATATGCCCCTGTTAGAAGAAGGCTAGCTCGCACCTGAGTTTATTTTTCATAGAAGTGCAGAAATCAGAGGAGAAAATTAGTTAAGATTGTATATTTGATGTTTATACAGGTATTTTTCAGACTTTGAAAATGTGCATAGAGAAAAGCAGTATATTTAGACTAGTGAAGGGTATTTGATTTAGAACATAATACTTGGATTAACTTTTAGCATTTATGAAACAGCAATAGCACATGTTTAAATCAATTTAGAACTGGTTAACTGTCAGATCTCAGAAAGTCATTAGTAGGGCTGGCAGTTGAATAGAAGTGCTTAGGGTGTGATTCCACAATTCTAATTACAAGTTCAATACTGTTAAATATTTTCACTGGCCATCCAAAAGTAATTGCAAAATTACTACTAACAACATATGCAGATGAAACAAAGTTTGACTAAATAGTGGGATTAATGAGGAAGACAGTAAGTGACCATGCAATAAGCTGGATATATTCCAACAAATATATTTTTTATGTTGTGAAAGACAAAGTTATACGTCTTGGAAGAATAATGCAGACCATATTTTCAGAATGAGGAACTGGGACCCAAATGGAAACAAATCTGTAAAAGAGTTAGACAAGATTGGTAAACAATTTAGCATTAGCTGCCACTATAGCGATGGGGGAAAAAAACAGTTAATTAAATCCTTGGTTATATAAATAAGGTATTTGTGAGAAAGGAGATAATTTTGTGTCTGTTTACAGCAAAAGTGAAGTCAGTCCTGGACTACAGGATATAATAAAAACATATTAAATGGAAACTAAATAGAGAAGGTGCCGAATACAGTGCTAATAAAATGGAAACTAAATAGAGAAGGTGCCGAATACAGTGCTAATAATTATTTGAAAGTTGGGGAAAGCCCATTTGGTGGGAAATTTATAGTTCAGCCCTTCTAGCTCATAGAAAATAGAAAACTTCTGAGGTGATTTTATTACCATATATAGGATCCTCCTGAGGAGAAAATGCAAAGCACTAGCAAGAGTCTTTTTTCCAACTAAGAAAAGCAAGAGAGAACCAGTGTCTAGAAGTCTGATAAATTCAGATTAGAGATTAGAAATGCACGGTTTTAAAAAGGAGGGTGTTTAACCACAGAGGAAAACTGCCAGGAGTTATCTTATTTTATCAAAATCAAGGTTGGATGTCTTTGAGAAGTATATTTTAGCCCAGTCAAAGAAAAAAAAATGTAGCCAAATGCAAATTACTGAGTTCTGTCCAAGAGTATCAGTTGAAATTTAATGGACTGTGTGTGATATCTAAAATGTGCTTTCCAACCATAAATTCAGTGAATCTATGATAATTCTGCAAATGAACAAGGAAATCTTAGTCTCACTAAAATGGGTTTCAATATTTCACTCAGTTTCTTTCTCCTTCCAAGCTGCAGGACAAGTGGAGCTGATTTTCATTTCATTTTATGATTTATTGTGTTGGGAGGTAGGAGGCTCCTGATTCCTTGTATAACCTACTGTTCTATAGTACTAGCTTGGATTTTCTTGGCTATAAACCTGCTGAATCTTACCCTATAACATATTTGCAGATGGATGCTTTCATTGATGCTTGGTAAATTAATGGCAAAAATAATGCAGACCTAGCATAAATGGCATCCACTGCTATTATAATTGACTTAACTTCGCAATCAAAGTCGCCATCTTCCTGTGCTCTGAAACTTTACTCTCCCTTCAGTAAGCCCGCTGCGTATTCGTAAAGCCAAGCTTAAATCCCTGCAAAATCAAATCTTTTGATTAGACTGTTGACATTCCCTGGGTATATCACGGTACCTCCTCTAATAAAGAAGATTCCTTAGGAAAAAAGGAGCACATGTAGTAGGCAGATGGCAAAGGCAGTCGATCCCTTCTCCGGTGACYGCGAAGGCACGGCCGTTCCCGGCTCGGGGGCGGGCAGCGGGAGCCTCCCCGTGCGTCCGCTGCGCTCAGTCGCAGCTCAGCACCCCGGCTGGGGTCGACGGCAGCTCCCGGGAGCGGAGGCCCCGGGCTCAGCAGAAAGCCGTCCCCGAAGGAGCTCTGCATTGCACGCGTGRGTCGGGTCCATTCCAAGGCACTGAAAACGTCTAGTTTAAAGTTAAAAAGCTTAGTATGTATATTAATAATGTATACAGGACAAACACCTAATATTTTCTGTTGAAGACTTTGCTTGTGAGTTCTATTACTGCTATGCAAGTTTGTTTTGTTCTTTTATATATATATATATGTATATATATATAGCCAGGTCATTCAGGTTATATTTCTAAACTTCAAGTATGAGTTACACAGTCTCAACTTACAYATCACAACAGATATTTTAGCAAATACTGCTTTATTATCACTCTGTTCTTTGAACTGTAGCATCATTCAAAAAAGAAAAAGAGTACTATTAATTAAAATACAAAGAATACAGTATATGATTGCCTTCAATCAAAAGCTGTCGATTCACAGGAGGGACTTTTTCTTCACTTTATCCTCCATTAGAATTCTATATCACGCAGTACATTGAATTTTGAAGAGAGATCCCTAAATTCAAATATTTTTCTTGTTTTTATTTTGATCTGTGGTTCCCCATGTGAATGAAAGGATATATAGAGAGCAGATTTTCTGCCCTATCACACTCTGCAATTTGTACTGTACTGAAAATTGAACTAAATCCTCTGGGCGTGAAGTAAGAACAAACAGCTTATTCCCTTCTGCTCCTCTAAACCACATGAACTTAAATATTAATGAAACTTTCATGAATCACACATATACTGCCCCTTTGTGCTGGAAAATGCCAGGCTTTTTATGGTCGCTGCTGTACAGCCAGGATAATAGGAAGCAGAGTCATAAAACAGTAATTAATACACTTCTGAACGGGGCTATTTTATTGTGTAGATGCTAATTAAGAATGATAGATAGCGGTGATTGAGTGGCACGTAATACATTTGGTCAGCCTAAATGAAAGGTCAGTTATCATTTTGACTACTTTAAGTGAAAATGTTTTCCCTTATGTCAGTGATTTCAGAAGCCACAGACGTCAAAGTGAAATGCCTTATGCCTTTGCTTGCTAGAATGTAGATTTTTAGTGATGTGACAAGAGGGAAGTAATAGAAAGCATTTGATTTGCCAGGGTGTTTCTGACCAAACAATCTGAAAACAGAATAAAACAACAAAAAAAGGATTTTAAAAATAAATAAGTATATAAATAAATAAAGTGCWTAAGTAAGTAGAGTAAATATTAAGTCCTGGCATTGTGAATGCCTTCGGTTTGGGGTACCTGCCCTGTGACACGTAAAAGGGGCTGGTTTTTGAGCGTGGCACCCGCGTCTTGGCTGAAAATGATTCTGTGAGATCAGACACTTYGAAGTTGGCTTTTGAAAAAACCCTGCTTCTTGATCAAAACAATCCTCGATGTTTTTTGGAATATTTCTAAGTTATTAATTTCCAGGAGACTGGGAGAGGATAGCCCTAACTCCCAGCTAAGGGTGAATTCAAACAATTCAGCCATCTCCACCGAGGAGACAAGGCTCAGTGCTCACGCTCATGCGCTGGCAGTAAGAATGTGAGACATCTCGCAGATGCTCGTACCAGTGCTACATGTTTAACTTCACTTGTCATCTCTGTATTCTTCATAGCTTAGACACCTTCTATTTTTCTTTAATATTGTACAACCATGATTGAAGTCAATAGAAACAGTCCTGCCCTCAGGCTATTAAGACCCTTAGATGCTTTGAAGGGCACATGCCTAGRCAAAGGCCCTGTTAACAGAAAGACTTTCCCAAGAAGAGTCAAGATRAAGTTTGAAATTTTGTATAGTTAAAATAATTCGGTATTTTGATCTCATATATTGTGTAATTCCTCCCTAGGGATGAGCTGCTGCAGCTTAAAGAAACCCCAACCAAACAAAAACAAAGACCAAAGAAGCTCTCTAAGACAGTACCCAAGACAACAGAGTGCCAGTTCTTCCTGGGGACTCTGCTTAATGTTGTACTTCACATAGCAATTGATTTGTTTTTAAATACTGGCTTGTAACTGCCCATTAGGTGCTATTATACCTCCTGTGTATCCTATTGCAGACTGGGAAAAGAGGGATGCTATGTTAAAGAAGAAAAAAAAAGATTTTATATACTTGATAATATAACAATAAATGAACAGGATTGTGGGTATCAGTTTGTAATTTCTCATATTCAGCACTAGCAGAGTACTTTAGCGAACAGCATCTTCTTGCTCAGTAAATTGCTGCTTGACAGTACTTCTAATAAAATCTGGGTGGGTATTTGAATGAATGGTTTTAGCATGTTTTAAGGTGTGTGGCTAAGTCTGATGTCTTAGGACAAATGGGTGTGATGAAAGCTGATCAGTACAGCAAAAGAGAGGAAGGAGCAAATGAGAAAGTAAATACAATAAGGCAGCCAATGGTCTGATCTTAAAGTTAGTGAAGAACAAAAAAAAAATCAGAATTTTGCCCCTCACAAGGCAAAGAAAGAGTATGTTGCTCAGTCGAAAGGAGGAATAACCGACCCAGCTCCAGATTTGCTCTAGAGTAAGTCACATAAGAATATATTCTGAAAAAAGACCCTTTACTTAGCTAAAAAATGACAAATGCAAATGAATGACTAATGTTTTTTTCAGGCCTGCAGCTCTCGAGAGGTGTAAGCAGTTCAGCAGGCGCGTGGGGCTGTATATGGGCTTGTGACTAGGAGGGAAAGGCAGCGCTCCCGCAGCCCGCTGGTATTCCTTGGATGAGGAGCAGCGATATGATTATGACTTGTGTACACAACAGGGAAGATTGTAACTAGCAGCTTATGTTTTAGAATAATGCTAACTTACTTGGGCAGCTCTGGGCACACTCTTCAGAAGCCACTAATGACGTTTCAGTTGTGTAACTTGAACGGTCTCTGTTCTTGCTCAGGCTGCCAAGAATACTGCAACCCAAAAAGCCTGTTATGCAACTGCAAGCGAGAAACTTGGGCCACTGCAGACCAGCTCATCTGGGCAATTAAATTTTTGTCCATTTTGTTTTTTCAGTTATTTTTTGTGTTAGCGGGACTGTTGGATTTCTCAAATAGACTTCTTCAGCACAACAAATCCATATATTTTAGCTGGAAGCCAGGTGCAGTGTTATGGTATAACTGCATCTCTAATGCAGCTTACTATTTGTGTTAACCTTTCCCAGTAATTAGGTTGCTAACAATTTTTTAGAAAGTCTAAAGTCCACAAAGAAATCATAGTCCAGTTAGGCATTTCTTGGGAAAGAAGTGGGCAACTTTTATGTACAGCTTATTTGTCTGGACCAACACATGGCTGGAACAGACCTCCTGCATCCTTAGGTTCACTCTCACTATTGCAGGGCATCACATTATACTCTTAATAATTAGATCAAGTTCTATTTTTAAAATACTTAGAATTTACATTTCTTCTGTTTTTTTTTCACTGAACGACTGTTCCAGAAATCTACTTGTTATAAATCAGCGTCTCATTTCTGTCCTCAATTTATGCCTCAATCATAATTGATGGAGACTAGACAAATAACATCATTAATTGTTTATTCTTATTTTGTGGTAGAAGCTACTATTTATTTATGTGTCATCTTAGAAAACTTACTTTAAAAGTCTAAGAAGGATATGTGGGATCTGGGAATTTCTGAAGAAGAAAGCCTCTTTTTATCATAGAGATACTTCTAGTGGCTGTTTCTRGATGCTGATTGTGCCCAGTTTTCCAGTGTTTTAATAACCTTCCTCTGTTCTTGATGTGAAGRTGAGTTCTTGTCAGCAGAGGAAAGGACTTGCTGAACAAGTATATATGATTACTTACCTGTGGGCAAAATACAAAGCATTATCTTCTAAATTATTGGTCTTATAGTTGATTTGGGGTGCAAGAAGTCATTTCAACAGTTGAAGCAWGTTATTGGAATCACTATGAGTAATAGTAAAATTCTGGCTCAGAGAGAGACAACAGAAGGCTCTGCTCAAAGGGTGTTTATTAAAATGGAGAAGTGAAATCCCYGAAGAATAGTCTAAAGAGGAAATTTTAAAAACAATTTCTTGAATGACCTTGGCACAAAAAGAAGAGTGCAATTGTACATTTAGGAAACAAGAATGAGATTTTCTGCATAACAGGTCAGTCATAATAGTTGTTGAATAGAAGTTGCTCTAGAACCGAAGTCCAAGAACAAGCACTCAGGAGCCAGGTGCTGAGCCAGGTCCAGAATCAGGCTCCTTCTTGCCTCTTCTGTCCCTTGATTCTTTCATTTATTCCTGAAAAATGGCCTTTGCTTCAACAAAGCTTAACTGTGGGTGAACATCTAGAATCCCTCTCTCCTATATTTTCTGCAAGTGTTGTAAAAGCTAAGTGACAGGAAAGCGAGGTGTCACCACATTTGACTCCAAGCGGATGTGGTCCCAGTTGCTGTGAAACTTTTCCGCACTTAATCTCTTTTCAAGAGACATTTCCAGTATGATTGGTCTGCTTTCCAGATTCCTGCTGAGCTTAGGCAGGAGAAAGACATAAGTTCAAGGGCCAGGTAGTTCTGCTAATGACAAGATGGAAAACTTCATGCAGCTAAGGAATGTCCAGGTCCAAAATAGGGCTGTTTTTAAGGCTGCTAGGCAAGGGTTATGTGGTTCACAATTTGGATTTAGGCACCAAAGGACATCCTAAATCCTATTTTACATGCTTAAGACCTTCTTTGGACCTGGACCAAATACTTCATTTTTACATTCATAGATATATTACAGTGGTTGTAAGTGCTTCTGATTACATTTTGACATGCAAATGCTTATTTGATTTGAAAGAAAATCAAGAATCTTATTTTATATATATTGAAAAAAAGTGTTAAAAGACATTCAGACTGAGACCTAAGCCTACAAAATCAAGGAAATCCTCAGCTAGGATTATAACATTAATCTTTCTGTCCTCCTCCACCAAACTCAAACTCGTTTTGACCTAACATTGTTTATTCTAGCAAGATGGTTGTCCATGTGTCCGTCACTGGGGTAACATATATTATCCTCATGTGGAACAGTTTATTATCATGTAACTGATATAAGCGTTTAAAAAGATGTTGTCTCTGGGATCTTTCTTGGCCCACCAGCGCCTGATTTGTTAACCTTCTGAGCCTGCCATGAACCTTGCCTGGCTTGCAGTAACCCTCACTACAGCTGTAGGCCTGAAGATGGTGGGTGGCTAACTGTACCACTTGTTATGCTCTTCTGTTTTGCTTATCTGGAACACCTATTAGTTTGTTTGGGATAATTTTGGCCAGTTGCTTTTTTTTATTATTTTTTTTTAATGTATTACAGTATTGTAAAAATGTCTAAAGTCTTTGTTCTTCCTTTTAGCATCTCAGAATAGTTCTATAAATAGACACTGTAATACAGTACTTGTTTTTCTATTATTTRTCTAACAAGCCACCCGTGGTGTGTAAATTCCATCAAACAATGTCTGTGTTGTCAAAAAGAATAACTATCCAGTTCTGTTTTAGAAGTTGCTTATGCCATTTGATTATGGGCTATATTATATATACATTTAAAAACAGCCAACCAAACGACGTGATGAAGTAATGCTTTTTTAGCACTGCTTTGCTCCCTCTTCCAAATTCTTCTTTCTCCCTAAATGAAAGTAGAAATGTTGCTGGAGAGAGGTAGGGCATTGTCCTTCTGTCCCATCTTGCYCGGCTGTATCCTCATCTTTCCAGGTCAGCCTTTCGCAGCAGGCAGTGGTATTTCTTTGTATAGGGCAGGAGAGAGGGGAGCAAATCATAATTAAGTTAACACCTTTGCTCTGGTACACATTTGTGTGCCCGATGGATATTTGATGTTTTGCCACTGATAAAATGACAAATTGCCGTTATGAACCTGGATCCCCAAAATCTGCAGAGCACTGACAAATCTTTCTCTTTTCACCCATACTGGCAGTTGCACTTCTGAGTAATGAGAGGAAACAAACTTTTTGGTGTGTGGCCTGTGACTTTGTAAATGCAGCACATTAAAGATGTTGGTGTTTTCTTTCTGTATATCCATTGTAATATTTTAACTTTTAAAACTCTTGTTTTAATGAATATCAACCGTGTAGCATGTTGCTTTTTACTAGATTCACAAGAACTAAATATAACACTCAAATTTCCAGGAACTCATAAAAACTCCTTCTTTTGTACAGAAGAAGGCATTCTTAATGTGTCTTAAAGCACAAATGTTTTACTTGTGGTTTTGCATGTAATGAGAACTATTACTGCTCTACACACAGTTGCTATATCAGTGCATAGTAACACAGCAGTATAGATCCCCATTGATAAGCATTTCTCATGCTTTTAAGACAGGATAAATGGATCACTTGCATGGCAGGCTTTATTTATAAATTGGAATTTAAATCTGCAGTTATGTGCTATTTACAGTGGAGAAAATCTCTTGTTGATCTTCAGAAGACTTTACATTTGACTAGATCAGTACAAGAAATGCTTTAATTTTCAAATGAGTCAAATCTCTGTAATAGTATTTTATAATGAATTGTACATTTTCTACCCTCTTAATAGAGGGATTTTTTTTTTAATAGGAAAGACATATTATAAATTTTAGGCATGTGTTGCTCCTGAGCAACAGAGAATGTACGCTTAAAATTGATCCTGTCATTCAAACCAGAAGAAACTTGAGTCCCACTTTTGTATTACCTTTGATAGGCTTAGGCACAGTAGCAGAATTTGGTGAAGTGGTGTATATTTACAAACATATGAAAAGATTTGGAAAAACTCAGTTTTAATACTTAGTAGTTTATGCAAGTCTGTTATCACTATTAGGTTAATGTAATCAAAATGACTGTCCTAACATAATAGATTCTAGACTAGAAGTCTTCAGCTTTATATTTGTGTTTATATTTTTCTTAGTGGTTTAGGCTGTGAAATTTTGTCCCTAGGGTTAAACCCAAAGGTTTTCAAACTAAGAAATCCATGGCTAAAATATGTTTGGTGGGAGAGAATAATATAATTACACATAGGTTTTTGATAAACAGCCTAAATTATGCTTCAAAGGACAGATGTGGCTTTAATAATCTGAACCATTTGCATTTTCAGATTAAACTCTGCTTGATTGCATTGTACTTGATATGTATACTTAAATCTATATGTTAAATGTTATACTTTGATATAGAGCATATTGTTTGACTTTGTTCTTATGATCTGACAAGCTTCATTATATAATAAACTAGTTTAAATAAATCTTAAAGACATAAAAGTGTTCTTGACAGTAGGAAAAAAATTTAAAGCACACAAATGATATATCGGTTAGATGTTCCAGAGAGAGTCAAAGCTTTTTTCATTCAGATCTTTGAACATGTGTTTTGAATAAAGCTGTAAGGCATTTTCCAGTAACCAGTGTTGTATTACAAAAATGAGTAAAGTAAAACAAAAGGAAAACATGTTTCAACATTTTATTCAGTATTGTCACAGATTGTTGCACATTTCCAGCTGGAAGTAAATGTGACATTTGTAATGCTAATTTTCAAACCTAACCTTTTATAACATATAAAATATTACTTGGGATGGTGTGCCCTTGTGAAAAGAGCAGGAGTAATGAAGTACTCGATCAGGGTTCAATTGGATTCCTAATGGCTTGAGTGCAATTATACTGCCAGTTTGTTGCAATCAATCAAAACCAGTTTTGAATTGTTCTCTTAAGCTGTATCTAGTGGTAACTGCTGATAAGCTGGTTACAGAACACTTGACCTGATACACTAGCAGTGCGCGTCTCACAAAACCAGCAAATACTGCTGTTCGTGCTTCACTGTTTGTCCCAGGTGAGGAAAATATAGATATATTTGTTGATACAGAAGAGCACACTGTAGCCTAGCTACATGTTACATTGTGGTGGATAAATGTGAAGACAAGCACAATGCAGAAGGGCGTAAGAAATGTGCCGTATATAATTTTGGCATTACATACATGATACTGTTTATTGTGAGCTGCAGGTACTAACCCTGAAAAAATATAGAGCCCTCTGAGTTGCTTTATCAAAATGACAGATTGCTAGCCTCCCTCAGCTCAGAGAGAGGAGAGACTGCAGGAGGAGAAGGCAGTGAGCACATGCAACCAATTTGGATATTTAAAAATGCCATATTGAAAAAAAAAAAGAAAAAAATCTTACAATTAAGCTATAATGGAATTTATAGAAGGATGGATATAATTTATTTTGGTTTTATTTGTCCAGGGCCATAACATGTTAGCCTGGAAATGTAATCTAAAACACACCACATACAGTGTCACTAATGGGACATTTATGCTAAAGGGACTTACTCCCTTACTTCAGGATAGGAAAAAGTTACTATAACATTTTATCACAGGGCATTCCTCTAAAARTGAAATGTAATTAAATAGTTTCACTGTTAGTTTAAAATTTCATACAAGCGAAGTCCCTTAAAATATGTGAAGACATGTTTGAAATCAGCTAATGTGGCACTTGAAGAAGGGCACCTTGAGGGTGACAGTCTTGGGATCAGAATTTGCTGTTTATCATCTGGAATATGAGTAATTCTTAACTGGCCATTACCTGATTTTTATCCCACTATGTCTTCACTGTTAGTTGAAAAGGTACTATTGTGTTGTTAGCATGGTGGTATAGAGGTGTTTCACTATCTGAGTTTGCTTCCGCAATTTCTCTCCTGAAACTGCTAACAAAAGTGTAGTAGGATTTCAKCAAGGTAAGGTGCATGCCAGCATGATTTTAAAGAGTGAGGTTAACACTGACCTTGCAATGTTGGTCTCCCTGAAGACAGCAAAAATAATTCTGTTGGTTTCAATGGGATGTATCACACTCATAAAGTATCTGCTTGTTGGCTGAGCAATTCTTTACTAAATATGTATATTTTGAAATAATCTAAAGAAAGTCATAAGTGGTTCAGGCTAGCGGTGTCCCTGAAATGCTTATCAAGTATCTTATGCATACCACATAGTTCTGTTGCTTAAATCCCCGACTTCCTCAAAATTTAGCCCTCACCTCTACTTCAGATTCCTGACTTAACAGGTGTATTGCTCAAATCCTCTTTACTTTTTTTTTCTTTTGAAAGAAAAACAAGCACATTTTCATTTCATGAGGAAAAATTGCAACTAGAAAAGGAAAGTAGAAAGAAGTTAAAAAAAAAAGGGTTAAGGACAAAACATATTTCCAGATGGTCTCTTTTATATTGTACTGCTATTGTACTGCTTTATATACAGGGCCATCTGTAACTCTTTAGTTAATTTCCACTGGTCTAATTCTGTACTCGCATGTATGTATCTAGAATAGATTTGACCAAAATATGGGCCTTATGTACTGTTTGTGGGATATTTTCAGAGTAATATATAGCAGAGCTTGGCTGCTCTGCCCCTTGCATGGCTACAGGATGCCAAAGGGTAGGGGAACGGCCTCTTCTCCTCTTATATCTTATCTGATTCTTCAGAGGCTCCTAAACTCAAAGTAGTAGAACAACAAGCACCGTATGTAGATATGCYGGGAAGCTCTGGATGCTCATTTTAGCCCACAATATTTATAACATACGTCTCATATATTAGGGTTTAAAATCCCATCCATTTGCTGCATTTAAAAATACCTTTCATCTCTCTTTTCCCAAAGACAGTCATTTAAAGCTTTCAAGATAATGGTGGGAAAAATGTGTGCAGAGTCATTGATGTAATGGCAACAACATTTATTCTTTTCRCATTGAAATGTCAATTTTCAAAAGACTTGGAATCGCAGAGTGGATTTTGTGTTGCATTCGTTTCTAATTGACAATGTTGAAAAAAAAGAGAGAAAAAGCTCCTGAAAACAGTAACCTGTATAAAGTGTTTATCATCCATTTTTTATGTTCAAAATATCTCCTACTGTCTTTGGACAACTTGAGTAGATTGTAAAACATAAAACAATTAAGAAGTATGTCAAAGTAATCTAATCTTTTACAATTGCATTGGATGTAACCAGTCTGTTTTGTTTTGTTTGCTTGTTTTTGCTTTTCAGAACTATTTAAATATTTGCTATATTTAAAATATATAGTGCAATGTAACTATTTCTGTCACCTCAGATATTCAGATTCCCCTATCCAACTTCTGTTTCTTAGTGATTTACTTGCCTATTCTATTTTTAATGACTCACCTTCATTAATTAGAAAAGGTTATACAATGCTTTTTCTGGGCCTTAGACATACAAAGAAATCGGTGATACCCTTTCTCTTTGTCTCTGGCTCCATTTTCTTTCTTATTTTGAGACTAGCATTTAGGAGAACAGTAACCTTGCAGTTGTCTCTGTCTCCTTGTAGATCTTTCAGAACGGGTGTTTTCAGGCAATGAAAACCGCAGAGCATATGGATCAAAATGAATGGGATTCAGGTGATGAAAGAGATTGTTTCTTGGTGCCTGTCTTGATTTTCCTTTGAGTTTGTGCTGAAAGGTTGAGGTTGCAGGCAGATGATAATTTTCCATGTGCCCTGGATCATTTAACCTTCCTCGTGTTGTCTGGAAAGTTAGCTGAAGCCATTTCATTCCAGCTTCAGACTGAGATTTTTGTCTTTTTTAGTAGGAATTGCTGCAAAATCGYACTATCTCTTTGAGCAAAAACAGTGAGCATCAAACATTATTCTGACTTGTTTCCCATGAAACAAAAAGTGGCTTATCTTACAACCCAAGCCTGGGACTAGCTGAAATCTGACATTTCTGTTATAGCAGGATGTATACATTTCATATATAAATAGTACATATATTTCATTTAACAACTAACGCTACTGATCAGAAATCCTGGTGTTCGTGTCTGTAAAACAGTCCTAAGCTGCGTAGGGACCCCAGAGAGATGTGCTGTCTGTGGAACTGGCAAATCTAAGCTGTTACTTGTAGGTTTTACCTACATTTTAGTATGTGAAGTTAAATGGATTTTTAGAATTCAATTGCTTGTGTAAAGTGCCTTCTGCAGTATCCAGTTGCTTAGCTGTTTTCAAACAAAGAATTCCAGAAGTGTAAGCACCAGTGGTAACGACAGAGATACAAAGTTGGTAGGGGCTCTGCAAAGTGTGGCTACTGTGCAGTGGACTAGGACATTTTTCCAACTGCCAAACTAGGAGAACAGGTGCTGGCATTTATGTTCCAGCTGTGGAGATGGACTGTGGATGTCTTTGTGGTAGATGTTTGTATGAGCTGCTTTGGCGTAACTTTTGGGCATCTCCATAACACAAAGCAGAGAGAGGCAGGGCCCTCGTGCAGCCCGGATGGAAGGATATTGCTGCTGGCTGCTGCTGAGTTGATCGAACCAGGAGGTAACCATGATGCCAACATGTTCCTCTTTTTCTTTCCACTGTCTTTCTTCACGTTTTTCTCCTTACATCTCAAAGGAAATAAACATCYGAATTGGCAGCAACCCTGTAACAACTCTCCCCTAAAGTGACAGGCAAGATAAATGGCAGAATGCAGTTTCCCAGAATTATTCATCTCAGATGGACCGTTATAAATTCACCAACATTGTAATCATAGATACTGAAAATAAAAGGATGAACTTTGGTTCCAAATTAAATGTTCATTCTGCTTATCTGGGTCTAGTCCAGTCAATTGTCTTTATTCATCACTGTGTTATTTAAGAGTCTCCAAGCATCAATTAAATGTGATTTTCAATCTCTTGTAGGACCTATTGGTATTTTATTCAAGCAAACAGTCTGTCTCCTGATGCTCTTCTATATCAGAACAGAATTTGGTAGTTTTGGATGAGAAGACATTAAATCTATTCCATACATCTTTCTGCCACATCTACTGGAATAATGTAGCAAAAGGCTATGAGTCCTAACAGCACCCATTGTAGCACACAGCTCTTACTGGTGAGGAAATTTTAATGTGAAGAAAGAAAAGGAAAATCCCTAAGGAGGCTGCTGTGACAGGCCATTTCCAGAGTCTAGTTTTGCATGCAGACATTCTTAAGTGAAGAAATACATGACATTTTCTTTAGGGATCTGGGAAGAGTTAACGTTCAGACTTTGAAGGCACCAATTGTATTTAGTGTCCTTATAATTTAGTAACCAGAAATTTTTATACTTTCCAAAAAATTGGTTGCTACTTATGTATCTGWGACAACATAGGAACAAGTCACTGACTTTAATATTTTTAATGTACATCAGTAGAGTTGCTCTGCAAACCTCTCTTTTTTCAGGGAATTAAATATCTTAATAGCTTAAAAAACATATCTAACATTCAGCTGGTTCAAGTAAATTTGAAATTTATTAGTTCAGCTGAAAAATACTTAAATAATCATCTCTTACAGCATTTATACAGTAAAGTAATAACTAGTTGATAAAAGGCAATGGTTTATCGGTTCAGTGCATTCTCCAGTGTCCAAAAATTCACTCATTAAATCCTGAAATGAACCTAACAGTAATTGTGACAACTGGCAGGGCTAACACAATAACCTGCAAAGGATGAATTACTAAATGATTGCAGCTAGCAGAGCTGTGCTCACAGTCTGAGTAGGGGCTATAGACAAATGCAATTGGCCTTAGTGAATAACTGACAGTCATGGATGCCAGACAATGAGAAGAAAAAAAGTTTGATGAGATTTCAGCATCTCTGAGAGAAGTAAAAGATTATTTCCGTAGGGTGGTTACATTATTCAAAAAGTATAAATTTTCAGATTGAGAATAAGCATTAAAAAACATGAAAATGAAAATACCAAATAATATGCAATATTCTGGGYATTACCCAGTTTTAAGATTAAACCAGAGCCAAATTGAAGAGCATGAAGAGGGTTTTCAATATCCTCTGATTATTTATATATAGCAAGAGATAATCAGTTTATCATGTTGTTTTAAGAAAATTGTATTAATAGAGCTGCCATGAAAGTAAAAGTAATTGAGAACAGTATTATAGCAGCTTTATAAATGCTGATGAAAGAACCAGTGGTTAGAATTCTCTTGTGGAATTAAATATGTCAAAACAACTTCTACACAGTGGAGCAAATTTTGTGTAAAAGCCAATAACATTAAAAAACTCAGAAGACAAACAAATTTACCAACGAAGCACAGAGTACAAATGAAAATTCAAAAGGTTAGACCGTGATATTATTTGACTTTTTATAGATCAGTAGGATAATGGAAAGTGGAAAGTAAAATATTTTCAAATGTGTTTGCCCTAGGTACTGTACATCTGTTTGGCTTCAAACTTTAATGGAGTCATAAGATAAAGGCTCTTTTAAAATAAATTCCAGGCTTATGCTATGTGCTATTTTAGATTCATCCAGACTCATAGGCTGATTCTACTGTTAAATTTAGGATCTGTAAATCACTGCTGTTGCAGCACCCCCACTGGTGGAAAAAGTAGAGATTGCCATGCGGAAGGGAGCAAGGTATTTTTATCCATTAATATTAAATGATATACTGCTAAAATGACTGTCACAAGTTGCACTTTTTCTGCGATATAAAGCACTATCGTGATGGATGATTATGTACTCCTAACTTCCCCAGTTTGGTGCCATTTATTCAAAACATTTGAATAGCAGTATGAATTTGTAGAAGACAGTAGAGGAAATTCTCAGAAACAGGATTCTGCATTGCAGAGTAACTTTCCTATTGTCAACCTCAGGAGACCTCGAGGAGTTTGGTGAGAGCTCCAGTGAAATACCCTGTTGCAGGGGTAGGAGACTGCAAGGGGGAGAAAGGTGTCGGTACTGGGAAAAGCTGCTGAAGAGTAGCATAGAGAGAAACCAATAAAACATGAGTACAAATCAGTGAAGGCAGGAGAGAAAGTGGCATCAGCGATGGAGACAAACCACCAGTGTATTTTACCTGTTGAGGTACAGATGGGTTTCCTCAAGGCCAGGTGTTTTTGTGCATGAGACTATAAGGCATGTGTGGGCACAGGTATACATCAGCATGTGTGGCTGTTTTGCCTAATGAAATTAAAAAGAAGTATGAGTTAGAATTAGAATAGGAGTTATAAACACTTTTGGATAGATGTTTTCACTTACCATCTGTGTGCAGCTGATCTGCTGCAATAGGTGGCTAGTCGACCCTCCARGTTGAAAGTGCAGGGATCCTAGACCTTAAAATGTACTTCGACTGCTTTTTTAAGCTGATGGGACTGATTGTGTGCTTGTTAATGTTAAAACCATCCGCTCGTACTGTTTTTCCAAGGGTTGTATTAATAGTGATAGGACATTTTATATGGCAGCCTGTTGAAATGATTTAGGTAAGAAAGACATTAGTTACCTTAGTTTCCACAAAAAATGGTAGATTCTTATGATGCATCTGTGCACAAGAAAACACAGCTAATGTCATCTCATTTGTATAAATACTTGTCAGGTGACTGTCTAATTTTACAGGCAATTGAGCCTTACCCAAGCATCCCAAGGCCTTGGTCATTGCGACACCCATTACGTCTTAATCCATGGCATTGCGCAACACTTTTTATCCTTTGGGGGGAAAAAAAAAAAAAA